>NC_091730.1:13746413-14049443 GCF_030179895.1 Drosophila kikkawai
AAACACACCTGGCGTATGAGTCATAAAATGCTTTATAAATGTGTGCTTATTTTAAATATTGATAAGCAGCCCGTCAGTGTTTGTATGTAAATAATTTCAAGATTAATTTTACAATGGTATAATTAAAATTATAAACAATGCAATAAATCATCTTTAAAATAAAATATTTTTGATATTTCTCCTTGATTTTTTCAATGCCTACTGTAGTATATATATATATTTATTATATTATTTTTATATATGGTATATATTACATTCTTAAATGGTTTAAAAATGGCTCTTCACCGCGACCATTGAGATCTGACATCCTGTTGAATAAGAAAATGTTGCATACCTCAGGGGTTTCAAAGTTCAAACCGCTTTTGAACCTGCTTCAACTCTCTAGAGTCTAGAACATAGTTAATGCCTATTTATATTATATATTTCTAATTTTATATGCCTGTAATATGCCCTAGTCTTTCTCTATTTTCCATACTGCAAGGGCGACTTGACCTTGTTCGGTCTCTCAAATTTTATAGTTCTCGAGATAGCGGCACAATTTGATTTGATTTGTTGGGTTCGTACTTTTCCATTCAGCAATTCTATTACCATGCTGCCGTCTTGGGTTTCCCCAACTAACCGAGAGCGTCACATGAATGGGGGTGATATATATAAGAGGCAGTGCCCTCACACTTTCCCCCAAAAAGATGTTCTTGAGTATGACATCATGGCTGTAGCGACCTATCGTGCCTTGTTTTCCCCCAATCGTTTCAAGGAAATCTAAGCCAAGCAGCGATCTGGTAACTTAATGGTTACTACCACTGATAGCAGCGCCTACATGGTGTACTTATATTTATTGCGGCAAGTGTCTAATTAAAAGTGATTGCGTTCAGGGCTCACGAGACCGAGCGGGTGGTGGTGCTATCATCACTCACCGCCGTCCGCTGCTCGATGGTCGTCGCCTCCGAAATTTCGCAGGCGGGAAAAGATACGGCCTCCGCTGTGCAGCGCTGTGTCAGCTCGTCGAAGTACTCATCCTGCGGACAGGTGCCCTGTCCAATCGTGACGCCGTCCTGGCAGATAGCATACCCGCGGCATCCGTCATCCGACTCGTTGGCCAGTTGAATGGTGCTGTTGCCTAGGCCGGCACATCGATCGTATTCACACTTCACCTTGGAGCGGGGCACACAGGCTCCGCCATCGGTGGCCACAAAAAACCTTTCGTTAGAGCACTCTCCATGCTCCAAGGCTATCTCTCCACTTTCCATTGCCCGGCAGTAATAGTAACCATTGCAGGTTTTGTTATCGGAAATAAAAACTCCCGCATCGGGACATACTCCCTCTGAGGCAATATCCGGCACTGGGGTGGCGGCGCACTCCACATCCTCTGGATAATCGCACTTGGCCGTCGAGGCACTGAAGTAGAAAGTGCCCGGGCAGGTGCCATTTATCACCTGCGAGTCCCAGCACATCTGCCAGCCATTGCAGTTTGTGGTGTCCTTGATGAAAACGCCGTCCGGCAGAATGTTGCAGTAGCTGTCCGGATCCATCTTCTTGGGACATGGGAAATTTCTAATGCAGTCCTCCGTTCCCGGATTGAAGTTCATTCCCTGGTTGCAGACACCGTGCGTTCCCTTTCCGTTTTGGCAGTAGTAATAGCCATTGCAGGAGTAAGGATCTTCCGTGAAACCGTTGGACACCGCTGCACAGGGATCGCTGGACAGACACTTGACGCTATCGGAGCTGAGGCACTCCTCGCTTTCCCTGTCATAAAAGAGTCCAGCGTCGCAGGTCCCACTCACCGGCTGTCCATCGATGCACTGAATCCAAGCATTGCAGGCTCGCGGATCGTTCATCTTGGTTCCACTGACCACCAGAGAGCAGATTACAGAGGGGTCAAAGGTGGCGGAGCTTAGGGAAATCATGGCTAGGCCAAAAAGCAACAGAACCCCAGTAGCTGTTTTCAAAATATATATATTAATAAACTTAAAAGAAAATATATATTTAGATGTGGCTACTTACTCATCCTGCTTTGAGTATATACAACTTTTAAATAAATAAAATTAAATATTATTTCCAGCCTTCAGCGGCAACCGGCCGTAAGAACGTCTAACTGGGCGCCGTCCAACTTTAACATTAAATATATACCCGAAGACAACACTCCACATTGCGTGTTGCTTTGGGCCATTCCAAAAGGTCTATAAATTTGGCAGCATTACCTTAGAGCCACAACTGTCGTCAGTGGCTAAAAGCGGGGCATAGTGAATTCATATTTCGGTTTTATCACTTTTTGTTAAAGCCAAATTTGACAAGTGATAAATTTGGTCACCGGCACTGCGCAGCACAATTAAAATTGTTTATTTTTTTAGGCAATAAGATAAGCAATATTCAAAACTATGGAGAAATGTATCAACTTGTTGTTTTTAACAATATTTGGGTATACATTTTATAGAAATATTAACACCTTTTAGCTGATTTCTAAATTATAAATAATAAAGCAAATTATTCTCTTTATCTTCAAAGTCCGAAGCTGATAAGAGTGCTGCATACGACATAATGGTATTAATAGACTGCGATGACCAATTTCTTCTAGAATAAATATGATTTTGGAATTTGAACGCTTCCATTAATATAAAAATTAACAATAAATTTTAGATCTTGAATGGAAATCTAATCCATTATTTAATTTATGAAAGCCTATTGACTTTTAGTGTAATTTCAATTAGGTAAAAAAGCAACTTGTAATTCAATTGAGAGCTTGTTAAGATTATTCTAATCTTTTGTGGTTAATAATCTGAGTTGTCAAACTATAATCTAAAGTATTAGGTAAAGATTTTTGTTGATTTATTTAGATTTATTCCGTAAAATTAAAATTAAGTACAATTATTTAATCCTTACAAAAATATATGTATGGCTACAAGTTATCACTGTAAAGATAAATAAATCTGCGTCAGCTTATTAAGTTTTATAGCTTCCGATAATAATGATAGTCAAACAATATCCAATTTTTTCTATGCTAAGTTTGTACTTTTCCATTTGAGCATTTTTATTAGCCAGCTGCTTTCAATTGCTTCCCAAATGTCTGCTGATTTCACCTCCATCAATATGAATGGGGCCATAAGCAGCTGAACAATATGAGTTTTTTTGAGTATGACATCATGGTAACATTCTATGTCCTCCAATCGATTCAAAGAAATCTAAGCCAAGCCAAGTGATCTGGTAACTTAATCGTTGTTGCGAATGATAACAACGCCTGATGGGCTCATACTTATTGCGGCAACTACGAGAGAGAGCCAAGGGTCTAATTAAAACTGATTACGCTCGAGGGTCACGAGACCATTATTTTTTGTAGATAATGATGGCACACTATCGACTTCCGATCAGGGATCGATAAATATAGAGTGGGAAGAGACCACACTTACGCCTTGAAGGGTCTATAAATTTTGCATACACTACCTTAGAGTCGAAACTGTCGTAAGTGTCTAAAATCGGAGCATAAACAAAAAATTTATTGGCTTCTTTTATCAAAATTTTGTAAAGCCTACTTTGACAGGTGATAAGTTGGGTTTGGTGGCAAAAGTGCAAAGTGCAGAGGTAAGAAGATTGATTCGAGGCATTGTCTTATTTCTATAATTAAATATTAAATATCTACGGCCAAAGTTGATAATTTAGCTAATCACGAAATTATTTTATTTATAAAATGCAATGACTAATTTCAGGAATACGCCTATTTGTGAAATTTGAGGACTATAATTGAAGTTTTTAGATTACTGCTTTTAACAACATTATAATCCATAAAAGTCAACTGAGTCACAGTTTTGGAAAATTCGATAAGGGTAATAAACAAAATCGAAAAGCTATTAAATAATACTTAAGATTATTTTAATCTTTCGTTTATTATCTGATTTTTGGAAAATAAATCTAATATAAGTATATTTCTTAGAAAAAGGTGGTTTACTTTTAAATTGAAAGAATTTTTGTTGGTACATTTAATCTTATCATATTTTCTTTTATAAACATTTTTTGGTAACTTCTTTTAATTGATTTATTGTCTTTTTTAGAGAGCAAGGGTTAGGTTTTTGTTGAACATTTAATGAAAGTGAATTCTAACACATCAATATTTTATAAATTATTTAAGCTACAGCTTCCTATGTTTAAAGGTCTTTTAAGTTAAAATATTATATTATTATGTTAATAATTGCTCTATTAACTGAATGTAACTCCACTTTCTGCTAAAAAGTTCCCAGAATTCTGGGGAAATGCTCATGGCACTACCTTGTTGACCAGCTGTCCGAAGAGTAGCCATCGATCATGCAAAAATAGAAATTATTCCAGCCCGTGGTGGCCAAAAAATCCCATACATCACCAGGTCAAAGACGTGTCGTCGATCAATTCGGACATCCAAGTGGATCGCAGATAAGGATACGGCCGGGCTCCAAATAAAAGCCCAGGGAAGGCCGCCACCAAAGAACAGTATTCAACTAGGAGCTACTAGAAACCAAACAGCAGAATAATGGGTGGGTGTCCAACTGAATCTTCCAGAAAAATATGAAAAAATAATATTGTATATGCATTATTTCCAGGTGGACTTAAAGGATCCATCATTGCCGCCATGGCGCTGCTGCTCGCCTGTGCCGCCCCTGCTTCCGCCGATGTAAATGTGACCGCCTTGTGCCTGCTGGTCAACAATGGCGTCTACGTGGCCAGCCAGACGGACTGCACCACGTACTACCAGTGCCTGGGATCGGGTCCCACGGCCATGTCCTGCCCCACCGGCTATTACTTCGACAAGAATGCGCAGCAGTGTTCGGCCTCCGTTCCGAGCACTTGCACAATCAGCAGCAATCCCTGCGAGGGCAAGGCGGTCGGCACCTTCGCTCCCTCCAGTGCCTCCTGCGGCGGTTACTACTATTGCGGCGCCTCCGGAGCGTTGAGCGGTCGCTGTCCCAGCGGCGAAAACTTCAACCCCACGACCATGGCCTGCGTGTACTCGAACCAGTACCCCTGCCAGGAGTCTGCCGCCACCGAAAACGGCAGTGGAGGCACCGTCACCTCCTCCGTGGCTCTCAATCTGTGCAATCTCGTTGAGAATGGCATCTATTTCGGAAGCCCCAGCAGCTGCTCCGGCTGGAATTATTGCCAGGATAACGTCCTGCACTCGGGCACCTGCGATACTGGATATGTTTTCAACGTTCAGCAGAAGAACTGCGGCTACCAGCAGTCCACCTCCTGCTCCCAGGTCACCAACGATCCCTCGCTGACGGGCACCGAGGTACCGACCACCTGCACCCAGTCGGGCTCCGTGAAGGCGGCCACCGCCTGCAATCAGTACTACCAGTGCACGCCGAGCCTCAACTACCAGCTTATGACCTGCCAGACGGGCTACTTCTTTGACACCATCTCGCAGGTGTGCGTGGTGAGGACGCAGGCGAGGAACGACTGCGATCGGTGTGTCGGCACAACGGCCACCTTCGTGAACGCCTATTCGACCAGCAACTGCTCCGATTACCTGTACTGCGTTAATGGAGTTCAAAAGGCCGTGGAGACCTGTCCCATTAATTACTATTTCAACGAGAATACAGGCAGTTGCTCCAACTCCGTGGAACCGCAGTTCCTGTGCTGCAATCCCACGGGAAGCACTGGCCAGGCCACCACCAGCGGAACCACCAGCGGAACCACCGCCAGCGGCACCACTGCCAGCGGCACCACCAGCGGCACCACCGCTGGAACTACCGCCGGAACCACAGCCAAGCCGGATGCCACCACCGGCACCACCGCTACCACGGCCGCGAAATAGTTCGAACAGTTTTATATTTTATGTACTGTAACATATATCCTTGCAATCAAATAAAGAACAAAAATACAAGAAGATGTAATAAACTGCAGAGAAAGGTGATTCAGTCTCCACTACTAGAGTCTCTTCTGATATTCTAGCCTTTATGTACATAAATAAGTCCTTAAAATGATATTGATTGAATAAAATCTGATCTAAAGTCACCTCCTTAGGAATCTTCTCTTCTAGATCCATTTTGAAATAGAAATCCAGCTGCTATACTTGTTAACATTTTATTATATTATAATATTGTTACCAGAAAAAGGTACAGTAGTGTATTTATTTTACACACATTTTAAATAAAACTTTCCTAAAGGACATCTGGCTTTTCTAATATGTATTCTTACACTGCTACTTAGAAGATATTTTTGCTAAGCAAAATAAGTATAATTTACTAATTCGAACCTAAATGATAATGTATTAACACCTTAATTGTAAACTAACTTATACGTATCACAATTTATAGCTTAGAATTCTAGGATCTCCCCCCTCAGAAATTAAACTAAATAAAGCTACCCCTCCTATAAAATCCCAACCTTGACAGTTAAATGAACTCAACAGGAAAATGTTGTGGTAGCTTTCAAGGAATATCTTTTAGACCAACGATAAAGTTGTCGCCGTACACATTGTGGTTACTTCTTTTAATTATTAAGTTGCGGAACAGATATAAATGAACAGCGATAGTGTCTGGCATTGGTGGCCCAAAAGCTTAAATTTAATTAAAGTTGGTAAGTTAACCAACAGACAAGATGTTACCCGCGTATCAGGCCGAATAAATATAAAATTTAATCATGTTCTTTATGTGTGTCTGCAATTCCTGAGAAGCGCGAGCTTATCTGCGGCCAATTTACGATCTAGATGGCCAAGTTTGAGGGGCAGGCCTATAAAAACCAGGCGCTGGAAAACCTACGACATCAGTCTTCGGCAACCTTTCGTTGGCCAATACAAGTTCCCGAGTTATCCGTTATTAACCAATAGCAATGACAGGCAAGTGTTTGAGGCCGATCCGATCTCCGAAATCCGCGGCTTTTGCTAACCTGGGAATTGTGATTTGCAGGAAAACTCCTTCTGGCAACGGTCCTGTGCCTGATGGGCGGCAGCGCCCTGGGCGACCAGATTCTCGAGGGCAACTACAACGTCACTGCTTTCTGCACCTCCGTTAAACCCGGAACCCAGCTGGGCAGCATTACGTCCTGCAACTACTACTACGTCTGCTCGAGCACCGGACCCGTTCTCACCCAGTGCCAGAGCGGCTATGCCTACGACTATGCCAAGAGCACCTGTGCTCCGGAGGGCCAGGTGAGCTGCTTCTGGGGCGTTGAGAACCCGTGCGCCGGCCAGAACGGCACCTGGGTGCCCAACACCGCCGTCTGCGGTGGCTACTTCTGGTGCTTGAACGGCGCTAAGGCAGGATCCGGCAATTGCAAGACTAACCAGAAGTTTGATTCGAGCTCAAGGCAGTGCGTCTGGGGTAGCTGCAACAGCAATCTGGTCGAGAGCGATGAGCCAAACCTAAGCAGCCTGTGCGAGGTGGTGCCACCCGGCGTCTACTTCGGCGATACTGAGAACTGCAACATGTGGAACTACTGCCTCAGCTCCAGCACTGGTGTCACCTTGATGACCGGCACTTGCACGGCGAATTCCAAGACTGTGAGTAATCTACCATTTTTTAAATTAAGACTTGAGGGGAGTAGATAGATTCAAGTTTAATACGATGTCTCAAACATTTTGTCGATTTACCAAACCACTTACCCTAAAGTATGCTACTCTACTTAGATGATATTATCCTTTAGCTACGATCAAACTGGGTCACTAATTGATCTTGCCTTCCTCTGATAGGCCTTCAACGTTAACACCGGAAATTGCGACTACGTCTCCACGAGCGTTTGCAGCCGTGTGACCGACAACCCGCTGAGCCAAGTCGCCGGCAGTTGCACAACGTCTGGCGCCGTAAAGCCCGACGCCACTGTTTGCGGACAGTACTATCAGTGCAAGAACCAACAGTGGGTCGGAGTGGCCTGCCCCACCAACTACTACTTCGATCTGACCTCTAACCTCTGCCAGCCGCGCCAGACGGCAACTCCAGTTGCGGGCTGCAATCGTTGCCAATATGCCGACACGAAGTGGGTGAACGCCGTCGATGACAGTAACTGCGCCAACTACTATTTCTGCAACAGCAACGGCATTGGCAGCCCGGTCTCGTGCCCCACCTCCTACTACTTTAACGAGCAGATCCAGGGTTGCGTCTCCGACGACACACTGTCCACCTACGCATCCACCAACGGTGCCTGCAAGGGAGCCACCGCCGCTGATAATACTAGTACAACGGTTAAGGACGATGACGCTGGCACTGGCGGCGACACTGGCACCGGTGGCGATGATGACACTGGTACCGGTGGCGATGATGACACTGGTACCGGTGGCGATGATGACACTGGTACCGGTGGCGATGATGACACTGGCACCGGTGACGATGATGACACTGGCACTGGCACCGAGGACGACGATGCGGCTGGCAAAGCAATTAAGCACTAAGCGAGGAGGCTGCTCCAGCAGGTACGGAAATGGAACTCAACACAGGACAATGTGCAAAGAAAATAATACCCTTAAATCTATATATTTTTACCATGTAGTATTCAGTTTATATAAATCGCAATAAATCGATGTTCGCAAGCAAATGATTTGATTGTTTCTGATAAGTGAGCAAAGCCCTATTTCGATAACGAGTTAGGAAACACCCCAGAAAATAGAAAGCGTGAAAGAAAAAGAAAACAAGTCAATAAATTGTGTTCATAAGCAAATGACACGATTACCTATAATTGGGGTCTTAGGGAAACTCCAGTTAATTGATTGCAAATGGCTTTTGTACCCTCACCAATTTTAGAAAAGAAATGAATATTTGTGATGATTAATTTATTTAAATATGTGGCATTATCAGTGGTCGATCTGCCAGATATTTTTAGAAATGAACATGTAGTTTTGTCCACACTTGCTTCTTTTATAGAACCTTATCTTAGGGAATTCTTTAAAAAAACAGCAGAACATTCAAATATCACTGATTGCAAACACAACTTTTCGATTAGCCTTTGACAATAAGGGGCACACCCCTGGGATCGACCTTATAAAAGGGTAGGCAATTAAAGGCCCGAACCACTAGCATAGGAATTTTGGAGAAGCAAAGAACCAGCATCAGATTGAAACTTAAGCAAGACATCACTACCATGCAATGCTCCTGGGCATTAGTTTTGGGACTGAGCATCGGCTTCCACTTGGGAGCGGGTCACTCCGTGGACAGAAGTTGGGAACTGCCAAAAGTTCGGGTTACCGTGGGTGATATTAGCCATGTGAGTATGAAAATAAAACACGTATTTCTATGATTTAAGCTTAAAAATAATAATAGTCGAAGTTTTGTTGAAATTTTTTAATTTGTATTAATAATATTCTTAGAACTATATTTTGTTCATAATGTTTTTTATCCATCTGATGCCTCTTAAACTAGTTGGAAATTTTAGAGCTTAAGAAGTGCCCGTGCTTTGAGCGGAAATTCTTATTCTTTTTTTTCTGCACACTTAAATAAAAACATTTTTCTATATTTAAAAAAATCCCCCTAGAAATTCCCAACTTGTTCTGGCACCCCTGGAATGGAATTTTTGTTATAACATTCATATGTGCTATTGAATATTTAGATATTCTATAAAGAACACTGTATTAAGGAATATTTTATTAAATTAAAGGGCTTATTCCCTCTTTTAGATCTGCGTAGGCAGGCAGGAGGGCGAGCTGGTGTCCCATCCGTTAGACTGCAATGGCTACTTTTCGTGCTCGCGTGTACCCACGTTGCTTTATTGCAACCAGGGACTCCACTTCGATAGCGAGCGTAGGATCTGCGATATTCCAGAGAAAGCCAAGTGCCGGCCACGCGATACTAGTAGCAACGAGCTAAACTGGTGGTCGTCTCACAAGCCGCGTCCCGTCTTCGTGGCCGTTGATGTGGTTAGTGGCCAGCCGGTGAATCCCATGGAGAAGTACGATCCGGAGCATATGGAATGCCGGCACTACGGAGCCTACTTCCTGCCCCATCCCACAAATTGCCGGCTGTACTTCATCTGCGCCTACGGCCACCTGCACCGTCATCAGTGTGGGCATGGCACCTGGTGGAACTTTGAGGTGTCCGAGTGTCAATTGGGCAATGAGGTCGTGTGCTACGGCGACTCTCGAGTTCCAGAGCTCCTAACGGATATACAGACGCCGTTCATTGAGGGCACCACCACACCCAGCAGCGATGCTCCTGTGACCGTCTGCTACATCGTCGGATCAAGTGGAATCAGCACCTTGCCGCAATTCACGGGAATGGAACCAGAGGTCAGCGAAGTCACTGTAGCCGTAGAAGTGACTCCGGCGACGGCAGCTTCACCGCCGCGTGCCGAGTCCACCACTGCCCTGACCTGTCCATCTACCATGCAGAGCTACATGTCGCATCCGGAGGACTGCAGCAAATACTACATTTGCATCAGCGGCATGCCGGTGCTGACCTCCTGTCCCAAGGGCCTCTTCTGGGACCAGAAGTCCGGCTACTGCGACATGGAGAAGAAAGTCAAGTGCTTCCAGAAGTGATTAATAAACAGCAGCTACAGTTCGTTTAATGGAGTTTCATTTTAAACAATTTTAATATTAACAATTTGGGAAGTGTTCTTACGAAAACTATTTAAATTTATTTAAAATCTGGCGCTTAAGAGTAGACTATATAATTTAATAGTTGTTCAGAGTTTGCACATAGCCAACAACAATAATTCAACGAATAGCTCTTTTACAATATTTATTAAAATTTTATTAAATATATATTTTATTTATATTTCTCAAGAAGTTATAAAAACCTTTTACAGACTCCTAATTAACAAATTAAACAGAAAAAACCTACAAAGATTTTCATTTGCTTTAACTTACATTCCAAATTGAACGGACAGTTTTTTTTTAATAATATTAAAAAAATATATATAATGTTTATGTATTTCACAAATCATTTAAAATTATTTTTAGAGAACTGTAGCCATAGTAAGTCTCTGCCATATAATGTTTCTTCGGTGAGCAACTTCGGGGGTTTCCTTCTCATTCTTGTCGGATCGCCAGGGATAGTCTTTTACACCACTCACAATTCGTTGCCAAAGTGTTAGGGAACTTGGCTCGGATGCTTCTCCCTTGACACCTTCAGCAGAGATGCTACTGACCAAGAGCAGCAAAAATACGCCACAAACAGCAAAGATAAATCCGTTGGTTGATCGCATTTTGAGGAAGGCATAAAAAAGACTGATCTGGTTAGATATTATCATCTTGGCTACATGTCGAAATTCTAAATCTTATCAATAGAAAATATTTGAATACGCTGGGAATTGCTTTACAGCAGATGACCCGATAAGATAGCAAGCATGAGGCATACGTTGTATAAAAGTTAAGTTCAGCCTAAAAGTGATCACCGTAAAATCTCTACAAAGGTTATTTTACAAATGTGGAGAATTGAAAAGTTTACATGTAAAATAATATAATATTTTGTAATAATATTTTAAGATTTAATAGAAACTATTCAGTCATAGAATGGTCTTAAGATAGTACGAAAAGTTTACTATAAATAAATTTTGAGTATAATTGTATTTTTTCTACAAATACCAAATCTAGCTTTTTCCGAGTTTTTCTTTTTTAACAAACTTAAACTCAGTTTTAAATGGTATTGCCTTAGTTTAGATATAGATTAAATTACTTTGTAGAAAATTGTTATCAATATAACAAATAAAATAATTAGTTAAAAAACTTGTCTAAGGGTCAAAGAAATTAATATCTTATGGAACTTTGAGTATCTATATAATGTATAGAAACTACAAACATCTTCAGATAAGAAAACAATATTTACTATTTCTAAATATTTGTACGAATTTCTGTGGTCGCTTTATTTATAGGGAAGTAAGCTCGGAAAAATCTAAATATTTGCTGAATACTGTGACTAATGTGTGTTAAACAAATTCCTTAAATGGCCATCATATTCCCAGTATTGTTTGTGAGCTAAACACACTCAATAGCATTTTACAAAACAATTTTAATTTTTTTAATAACTGCCAAAAGATATCGTTAACTTATCATAAGGTAGGTCAAGGAAAAGAGACTGCACCATGGGTCTTTTCAGGTATTGAACTTTATTCAAAAATTCATAAATGATGTCATTTCATTCCGCTTAACGAATTTTGAAAGATTGTCCCTGATCTCTGCGCACATTCATCCGATCCATTCATTCATAAATTATCCATAGATCAAGTAGGTCTGCGCGATTATGCTGCGAATATATGGTTTATATAACATATATGCTTAGCCTCATGTGTTTTCGCTTAATTTAAATTTATCTTCTAAGCGGCCGAGCTCAATTAGGGCCGGTTCTTTGCTGCTCGCAGCTCAGGCTAATCGGCGAGCTGTCGTCCAAGTAATTAATTCAGCCGTCTCTCTGTTGGCCAAACTCGTTGGTCGAACTCGGAGTCGCGTGACTCATTATATATACATATGTTATATCGCGAAATGGCGAACGGAACCAAAATTGTGTTTGGGCAAAGTAAATAAATAAAGACTTTGCTGCGATCGTCGAAAGGGGTGATTCCAATTAAAATAGGAATAATCGGCCGTTGTATTTCAATTAAGTTTACACATTTATAAAACAAACAAACGCTTATTATATTTGTGCTAATAAGATCAGTGCAAGTTATCTGTAAGATCGATGCCCTCCTGTCGATTGAGCAATTTGTATTAAATTACGGACGCTGATTAATGGACTCCCATATCAATATTGATTCAACGAAGGCTAAATTGACTCGCCCACTGTTATATTTATACATTTTACCTTGAACTCTATAGGAAGGGTATGACCTATATTTTCTAATATTGCGATTTTCCTATTTTTAGTTTTTAAGGTAATGTTGTTATGTTAAAATAGAAGGCATATCCGTGCTTAATGTGTATTTTAATTGAAAAATCATTTTTATTTCCAAAAGCTGCAACTCAATAAATACTTTAATTTATTTTGGAATTCAGACATCCTATTTTTAACACGTTCCAACTAATGGAAATAGAAATTTTAATGCGCTTTTGACCGCCACAAAAAAATTTATTTTTGAGCTGCCAAGCTAACGGCGCAAATTCAAATTGAAAGTCAAGTTCAAATCCGCTTCTGTTAGCTTGTCACGCCCTTCCTGCTGCGAATGAATTAATAAACACAGATGCGGGAGAAAATCTAAATACATTTGTGTCTCTGAAACTACAAGTAGTTTTTATGACAAGTTTCTCATTTGAATTTATATTAATTAACAAGATTCAAAGCTTTTTATATAAATTATAAATATATTTTTTAATAAGAATTTACTTATCCAATTTACAATTTTAAAGAGGATTTTAAAAATATTATTCACTTCATTTTTAAAATATTGCTTTAAAAACTAAAATAAGAATTACATGAGTAATTATTGTTGATCACGTAAAAATTTAAAACTCAAATTTTAACTTAATTTATTTGGACCTAAAATGTTTCCCATTAGTGTTTACACATAAATACCTAAATAAAGAATGTTACGTATGGGCTTAAATAACACCCTGTACGCGACAGCTGATGTCGCGCCGCCGCATTTAAAGAAGACAGGCACAAAACTTTAAGAGAGCAGGAGCAGAAGATGCACTGCGCTCTTTAGAAATGACTAATTCTCTTTGGAATTCAAAAGGCGGTTTTAGATGATCACAGTGTTGCCCACTTATGTAGATTTTTTCAGACCTTTTTTATTTTATATATATAAATCATGCAATTTAGTAGGTGGCTGATTTAATGATTTTATAAAAACAAATTTTATATATTTTTTTAAATCGGTTAGATATTTGGACAACATTTAAGTGTCCCCTTCGTCATTTATTAATACTAACTATAAAGGAAGCTAACTTCCGCACGCCGAAGTTTGTATACCCTTGCAGATTGGTTTTGATGTTTATATTATAAATGTAAATGCTGAAAAAACACACAAAACAGGGTTTCATTACATTTTACCTATATTTATTATGTTTACAGTTTGACAGTTAAAGTTTTACATTCCTAGCTTTACATTTTCCCTACATTTACCGATCGCTTCTATGGCAGCTATATAATATAGTCGTCAGATTTTCATGAAATTTTTATCGAAATTCTGAAATAATATAAAATGGCCATATCTATGGTGCGAAAATGTTGAAAAACGGCCAACTTATACTTTTTTTTTCCAAAAATTGATCGAACATTTGTATGGCAGCTATATGATATAGTCGTCCGATCCGGCCCGTTCCGACATATATAGCAGTTAGAGTATATAGAAGACTATATGCAAAGTTTCATTCAGATAGCTTCAAAACTGAGAGACGAGTTTGCGTAGAAACGGACAGACGGACGGGCGGACAGACGGACATGGCTAGATCGACTCGGCTGTTGATGCTGATCAAGAATATATGTACATATATACTTTATAGGGTCGAAAAGGTCTCCTTCACTGCAAACTTCTGACTGAAATTATAATACCCTGCAAGGGTATAAAAATAAAGACTTTAAAATAATAATAACATATTTTTATTTAAAAAGAGCATTTATTTTTATACTTGTTAAAAGTACTAGTTAGTGCTGTTTGTGAGTAAATGAAAAATAAAGCGAGAGCGGAAGAGCCATTTTGTGCTCTCTTTGGAAATGAGCAACTCTCTTTTGATTGTCGCTCTTGTTGTTTCGGCTGTGACGATCAGTCTCTTTCAAAAGCTAACACCGCGCGGAGTTCTTTTTTCCGCGTCGTTCGTAGTTTTATTTTTCCTTTATTTTGTTTTCCTTAATTTAAATTTCATTTCTTTCGCGAGTGACGACATATGGCGATCTGAGCACATAATAAACGTCGAAATAGTGCTGATTTTGTTATTGTTGTTGGCAAAGACACGCGTCGCGGTCGCGTCGCTTTTCCGCGTGTCTTTTCGCGGGCGCCATCGCCACCTGAGAATCGCATTTGGAAAGGCAACGGCAACAGCTGTGGCGCAAAAATATATGTACCCAAGTGCAAAAAGGTGTTGTTTAATAGAAATTTAATAAACGAAAAGGTAGAGTCAAATTAAAAGTGCAAAAAGGCAGAGAGAGCGGTGCGTGTGTGTTACAGTTGGAGAGAGCGCTGTTCTCTTTCTATATATTGCGCAAGCAGAAAAGAGAGCGCACTACATGCTTGTTTTTATATAAACCCCCCTTTTCCGTGTACATATAGGAATGTGCGTGAAAATATATAATTTATTAGATTATTTTTACCCGTATTAGAACCAAAAACAAAGGCGTTTCGAAGTGCAATTTCTGTGTGGCAAACAAAGATCGCTCCAAACTCCAAAAAATCGAGCAAGGCTACCCGATGTGACAGTGTTAGTGCCGAGTGTTCGTGTGTGTGTGAAGAGCGCAAGCGTCGCGTCGCAATGCGAATGTTAATGAAAAACACAAACCGATGAAAATCGACGGCAGCTAAAAAAATCACAACATTATCACAACAAACAACAATAGCAACAATAGCAGAAACACACAAACGGCAGCCACAACAACAATTCGGCAAACGGAAACTACGGCAGGCAGGCAAGTTCATCAAAAATATATAAAAAACGGCACAGCGACAGCGCGCCGCTCACGAAATTAACTTAAAAGCTGATAAGACTCGAAGGGTAAATACTCGAATTGCCAACTCTTTGCTCTTTGCCAAGTGCCGCCGTCTCGCTCTGGCTCGTATCAGCTGGGCCATATACAATAACGGTCGGAACTAGCCGGTATTTAATGCCCTGCACTCGACGGGCCACGGTAATTATCGCCTTCAAAATCAGCTGACGGAAAATGCAAACTTATTCTAATAAGGGGTCTCGTATTAGGAAAACAGATGCAGGGAATAAATAGCTAATTGTTTTTGTATTAAAAAATCTAATTTATTTTTTAAAAAGTGTTTTTGTCATCGTTATAATTCAAAAGCTAGCAGTTTGGTTATAATTGAAATGACTTTATCAAAAAAGATAAAGGTAGGCTGTCAATTTTAGACTCTTGAATTTAAGTTCAACTACAAGTTGTATCTCAACAATTCAAAGACCTAAAGCAGAGATGGTACTTGTATATTTAAACTTCAAAGATGTTCCGTTAAATTTTAAATTTCTTAAAGATTTTACCTAAGACTTAAAAAAGGACCTTGTTATTTCGGGTTTGTAAGCTTATATCAGGCTCACCCTTCCTTGAGATTTATAGTGAGTTTGCGCTTTATTTGATAAGTAAGTGCGTTTATCTGTACAGTTGTGTTTGAGCTACAACTTGAACTAACCTAGTACACCTAATAGACACTCTTAAGGTCTGGCAGATAAATGTGTGGACACGTGCTGGAGATGGCATTATCGCCCGCTATCAAAAGCGCTTAATCTAACAAGTACGTGAGAGGCAAACAACCTGGCTGGGCGCGGATTTATGTAACTTGCATATCATCATCAAAGTGACAGTGCTGAGGCCAATTTTCATTGCTCCAAATGCCTTATCACATGGTACTAGCATAATGCACCCAAAAACATTTCCAACTCGGCCATTTTGCGGCGCAATTCGCTTTGCTTTTGGGCTCAAACAGCTCATAGTTCGATTCGTCTCGCAACCGGTTTGGGGTTCCTGCAACTTACACTCATCTCGTATTGGAAAACATCTCACAGGAACTCTATGCACCGAGCCATCAATCAGTGGCTACAGTCTAACTTCTGTAACTAGAACTTGCACTCACATTTTACGAATTTGTGGAGTACCAAATAAACATAATCCTTAAGGCAGGGTCTGAGCTCTAAAGTTCATAACAAAAATGTCATAAATCTCCAAGCATGTGTATATTTTGTTTTTCTAAACCCGAAACCGGAAGAAACTTAGTTTCGACCGAAAAACTCTCAAGGGAAGGCCATTTACAAAAATTTAACAGAATATATTAATTATGGATAGGAATTTAGGCAACGTATTTCTTTCCAATAATAATTTTATTCGGATTAATAAATTTATATACGTTATACTGCTAGTTTTGAATTGATAATTCAGCAAACATTAAATAAATCAAATATTACAGAAAATAATATTGAAATGTTTCACATTTTTAAGTTTCTATAAGTGGCGTTTCGATTTATTGATGCTCGACTGTGCTTTCCTATAAGTATGTGCACTCGGACAACAATGCGTCGTCAATGAAAGCCGCAAACTGGTTTCGGCCTAGGAAAATCAACGCAAACAGTAGTGCCAAGTTAGCCGGTGAAAATGCAGTGAGCTCGACTGCCTCATACCCCAGCACTTCCAAGTGCATCTTAAATATCACGGTATTAATTTCTTAGTAAACAAAAAGAATCGCGCCAGAAGGGCACCCAAAATACAAATATTGTAAACAATTTTAATGAGCGTTATGGATAACATATACATATAGAGCAATATTAAATTTCCGTGCACAACAATTAGAATTTGCGCGAAATATAATATTACTGGGGGCACGTGTTTAAGCCAGGTTTTGAAGAGCTTAGCATGGCTTTTTCGCTTTTGTTACTTTTAAGAATGTAATAATTAATAGTGCAGGAAACACATACAAAATCTAAACCCCAGTATTCATATTTATGAATAACTTTTGATAATGCAGTCTACTAAAAAACATACAGAAATTAAGACATGTTTGCGAAATAGTCTTACATATCTTAATGATCCTTTTTTAAGCCCCTTTTGACTTTTAAGTTAAATCACAGGGCACCAACCTTCCTTTAGACCTGCCTTCCGTAAGGTTGATTACTTGATTTGTTTGCCTAGTGAAACTGCCGCCTGCCACTCTCTCGTTACGCCAGCATATCGATTGTTTGGAAGGTAAATTTGATCAGTCAATTGAAAAGTTAAGTCTGCATTCGTAATAGTCCACGTCCACCCTGGAGTGAACTCTTTGACGACGAATAGCAAACAGAAGCAACCGGCCAGTGCTAAGGTAAGGCAATACTCGATCGGGGAGATAAAGACGGAGAGGCGAAGCGAACTCTGCTCAAGACCAAGTGAATCATAACACCGAATCTGGTTAGTGCTCCACGCACAATGAGATTTGAAATCGGCAACGGAGCGTGGCGAATAATCAAACGAAACCGAAATCGATATCGATATCCGACTCGAAGAGCGCTGCAAGTGCAAGGGCATATCGCTTCGAAATAATATATGTATTTAGTTGCAGCTTGGCAAGAGCACTCTGCAGGACTGTTGTGGAGACCCGGCTAAAATTAACCACAATGCTTGCGGCTAATTGAAGCTTGGCCGAGGGACTCGGTTCTACGGGACTGCCAGTGTTTGAGGGGACTGATTGTTATTGATATTCCGATCATGGCTTCCCCAATGCGGTAACGATGATTCGAGTGTGCGGTTGGATCTATCAGCACTTGCAGAAAAATATCGACAGAAATTAGTCATTGACTAGAAATTATATATACTTATTTTTAAGAAATATATGATTAACTCAAGTATTTGCAAGTTTTCTTATAAAGCAAGTTCCATAAAACCTTCATTGACAATTAACCGAATCGCATTGTTATATTTTTCTTGGTGTAGCATTGGGATACACATACAATGTCGCGTTTAAACTGAGTAGAGAACAAATATTTCAGCAATTTTTGTATTTCTGGTCGACAGAGTTTGCACAATTTATCTTTTGGAGTCGGTCTTATAAGCCATTCAATCCACGTTTTGCCATGAATGTTGTGTTACAATGGTCAACACCATTTAAAACAACCCATTTCGAGGCGGTGAAGGCATTCAGTGTTAGGAATAAAGGGGTCTCAATGACATGACCACATCATCATTATCATGGTCGTTTGCACTTCATGCTAAGATATTATTCACATCTCTGAGAAATGGCAAGTATGCGGTTTTAAAAGGCCCATAAAATCTGTGATAAAACTATCACGTACCTTTAATAAGCTTTAAGTACAAAATATGAAGGGAAATGTACTCGAAAAAAGAGCCAAATTATTGTAAAAATTTTGAAAAATCTAACAGCCAAAGGTTGTTTTTATATAGTTAGTAGTTTTAATTATATGAAGTTGCCAATAAAATACAAAAATCGGTAAAATGACGCAGCAAAACATTATCTACCGATACCCAAACGATATGGAAAAATAGAAAAGAATGATCGATTCCTTTTGCTTTGTTTGATAGCAATGCAAACGAATTTCAGTCGTTACCTAAGAGTTTTGTTTACTGTTTACTTCAAGCTATAATTAACTTTGGCTTATAAAAGTGCACACAATGAAATGTATTCGAGGTGTCTCATTGTCGAAATAACGACTCAAACGACTCTCCGGCAAGTTTCTCAATTGAGTTCTCAGCTTAAACATAATTGGCCTCGGCTCATGAATCATAATATAATTTTTGTTTGCTTTCGGGAAGTTCCACTGAAGTGGCATTGACATTGATAAAGAGCGCCCCCGGGACCAAGTGAATAATTTTTAATGGGTTGATAACATCGGTCTATTGCTGAAGTATTATAAAAGCTTCAATAAAAGATCCCTTGCCTCCCGGTTCTGTCACAGATAGAGAGCTATAAAGGGAAAAGATCAGAGAGCATTGATTTCGAGTCGGATAATGGGGTAAAACTAGTTGGGCAAGTCATCCAACTATAAATATTGATTACACTGTCCAATCAGAGACAGTGCTCCACTCCACACCGGGCCAAAAAGATTGCGGCATACCCCGGCCGCAATCTCTCGGATACCCACCACCGCCGCCGATGGTGGTAGAACGGAACCAAAACCATCGGCCAATCCGACCACCGAATTGGCACAACGCAACCAAGCGGCCAACCCGACCGACGGGAACTCAGACAAGTGTGTTGCTTGTCTGGGCTTTTTTATTTCGATTCGAAATCTTATCACTGCCCTGACTGTTGACTGTTGTTTTTGAGCTTTGGTGGAAATAAAAATTGCTGGCGATAACATTTAGGCAGTTTCACTGTGGCGTCCCTCCTTTCTAGCCCAATTCAGTTCTCCGGGAGCAGCTATATAGCTCATCCATCCCGTCGCCGTCCGCATATGTCAGCCGTTCGAGTGTCGGTCGTAAATTGGAATTGTGTCGAATAGAGGAGACGGACTGCCAATGACGCCGAAGGCGATGCCTGCTGCAAGTATCTCAAAGTGTTTGCTGTGTATCTTTGGCTATATGGGCCACGTATCTGCAAGTCTATGTACAGCAAAGTACACTCTGAAAAAAGAGAACTCTTAATTGGGAAAGTCCCTTACTTTCTTTTTAAGAATGGCTAACTTTTTGTGTACTTCCAATATTTACTTGGGTTCAACAAAGCGTGTACACTTGAAAATAAAGCTAATTTGTAATAAAAAATTCAATTGATTATATTTTAAAATTAAAGTTTAAAACTTAAAACAGATTGAAACCTAATGGCATGCTTGCCTAATTAAGATGATTACAATTTATTTTCGTTTTATCCAAAATACCTATAGATCATCTATTTTATTTCAAGTGTAGATAGAGTGCATATTGATTCGTGTCGCGAGCAACGCTTATTACGGAGTGTAGCCCGAGTGAAAGTTTCGCTTGTGCGGTATCCACTGTACGAGATAATGGCTCCCCCAACACTCACAGATACTCAAACAAACGCATGACATATGCGAGTTTTTTTTTGTTTCTTGGTGTATTGGGTCGCGTTTATCAATGTAACGAGTCGCTGCCTGCCGTCCCCGTCCTTTGGCGATGATAAATTGACAGATTGCACTTGTCCATCGCTTTCGTTTAGTACTCCGCCGCTTAGCACTCCGTCCGCTTCTCAGATACAACCGAGGTCACTGTCACGTCAATATCGGAAAAATGCCTCCCTCAATCGATCCCAGACAAGCGTGATGAGCTCTAAGATAGATCAGAAATATTTTTAAAATTTAAAGTTTCAAGTAAATGCGGGAAATATTTTTCCATAGAAAACATATTTTAAGATTATTTCCGAGCCATCATAAAGTAAGAACTATTTATTTAGAAAAGGGTTTCGCTTAATACGATATGACAAAATTCAAAGAAACCTTTATCGCTATGTGCAAAGTTGTTTCTTTGTTTATAATATGAACTTAACTGTGAGTTTTCTCTTCTATATATAAAATTTACACTTAATTCTATTTATTTCTTAAGAATATGACCTTAAAGTTAAAGCTTTCCAAATTTTTTCTTAAGTAACTCAAGATGCTTATAATAGATCCGTCATACTGTCACTCTTTTCATAATCACTCCTCTTTAAAACGACACAAATTTGTAACATCAACACTCGAGATATAAAATCTCATAATATTAGATTAATGTCCTTCTAAAAATACAATCATAACAATAGATAATGTCTATAAAAGAGTGAGATAATGAAGCGATTTACTATACAATTTTTAAGTTTCAGCTTGTGAAATACAAGACTTGTAGAATGTTCTTTAAGAAAGTGAAATCTTAGAGATCCTGAAGATCTCTGAAAGATGGATGCATATAAAAGGGAAACCCCACCAGATAGCTGCCTTCGCAGGCAATATTTATGTTTATTTTCTTTCCGAATAACTTGCATGCTCATGAGAACCCAGAACTTGATCGGCGATATCGATATTGCCATTCGAGTATGGCCAAAGTAGGGGGCTTTCGTAATGCTGATACGAGCTGGCCGCCCGCGAGTCCAAATAAAAGCTGAACGCTCGTATTACCCGATTTTTAATCAGTCTATTAACAGCCAATTTCGCACACTCTCTCCAATTTATATTTCGCAGGGGTTTGAAGTCCGCTGGCTTCGGCATGTATTCCAACAAGGAGACAAAGAGCGCGACCAAGGCGCAGAAAAAGACACTGAAAAAGAAACAGCAGCAACAGCAACAGCAGCTGCCGAATGGCAATAAAGTCAAGACGCCGACGAACGCGAAGAATAGTCAGCCGAATATCAACAATAATAACAATCATAGCAACATCAACAACAACAACAGCCATATAGTGCCGAACAACAATAGCAAAAACAGTACATCAGCGCCGATCAATACGACCCAGAAATTTCGGGAAGCCTACCAGGCGGAGCGGAGGAACCAGGGACTCATCATGGGCGCAACCACACTGCCTGGCTACGAGAGTGTTCCCAAGATGGAGCGATCCAATAGCTTCTCACTGCGCAACAAGTTCTCCAAGTTCATCAATCACCTGACCGGCAGCAAGGAGAACATTTCGAAGGTTGACGATGATGTGGACTCCGGTCGGACGCCCTTTCTGTTTACCCGGAGTCGCTCGATGATCCAAATGAGGCGGCCAAATCGACGGAGTTTCATCGAGCCGCAGCTGGAGCAGCTTTCCGAGGAGACGGAAAAGTCGGGGGATCTCACCTCGCCGGCCTCGCCGCGCAAGACCTCGGTGGCGGATCTGCAGGACAACTCACCGGTACTCCTTCGGAGAACGGAACTCACCAGCTCGGTTAGGACGCCGAAGCGCCGGCAATCCGCCCAACCCTTTACTTCTACCCCGTTGGAGGAGCTCCAGCCACCGGTTCAGCGCAAGGCCTCGCTACTGTCGTTAAATCACACGGAACCCGCTAATAATCCCCAGTTGAACTTCCAAAAAAGACGATCCAATACCCTGATAGCCTCGTTCAAAAGCACCTTCAGCGGACTAACCGGTAGCAGTGGCGGGGCGGAGAAGAAGGAGAAAATGAATCCCAAGTGGAGCGCCTCGCTGCAATCCCTGCAGGCCATCGACAACATGGTTAGCTATGCCAACATGTCCTTCATCGACTACGACAAGTTCAACGGTTACGAGAAGCAGCTGGAGCGGCAGCAGTCTTTAATGAGTTTGGCGGAGCAGCCACTGCCAACCGCCACCCAGCTCCCACTGCCACCCTCGGCTTTGGCCCACCACTCCCACTCCCATTCTTCCTCGCCACTGGGTGAGACTCTGCCGCGCACACCCGTCCCCCTGGGCTCCTCGCTAGAGGAATCGGTCAGGACGGTGGTGAGGCGGCGGAAGCGGAGTAGCAAAACCTCGTTGGATGGCAGAAGCAAAACCTCATTGGAGGGTAGGAGTAGCATGGCCAGCTTAAATAGTGCCTACAACCTGGATACTGACTACGAGCACAACCTCGATCGAGTGCACAATGTGTACCGGGAGAGTCTGGATTCGCGAACGCTGGAGCTGTTGAATCTGAGGACACGGAACTCCTTTATCCTGGATCAAGCGGTGCTCTTCGATGCCCTTAATCTGGAGGATGGATCCGTGGGACGGCGATGTGCCTTGTGTTCGCAACGCGTGGGCAGAAGTGGCAGCATGAGGCAGCACCAACAGCAGCAGCAGAGGGAACGGGACGCCGTGGACGGGCAAGGGAATCCAAAGAAACAGGTAGGTGACAGCAATTTTTGCTTTTCTATTCTAGTTTAACTATTATTCTTTCTATAATGAATTCTCTCTCATCTAAAATGTTGATTCATTTCCAAAGGTATATACATTTTTTTAAAAGTATATCGAAAACGGTGCTACTAAAAATGTAGATTTCGGAATATATTACAATTTTTCCTTGAATATATTACAATTACTATTCTAGGTTTTACTCTGAACATATTGTAACATAGACGAATAGTTTAAAAGAATGTCAGGTATAGTTTTGCCTATAAACAAGGGTTTTTCCTGTATTTCTAAACAGTCTTCTCTCAAGAGGGTACCCCTTTTCACTTGTAACTTGTTGAGTTCCCTTATCAGATTCGGTCATAATGGTGACGCATCAGTATATGACTTTAGCCAATGTTCTTTCGATAAATGCAGAAATTTACTCGGAATGGTCAATGCCTCATTGAACCCGCTAAATCTCTCCGGAAGTGCGAAGGGGCTCAAATGAAAACCACTCGAATTGCTCATAAGCTTTTCCTTTGTATCGAAGAAATAAAAGTAGTTTCCTTTGAAATTCGAAGGCTTATCTTTCTTTGTATCTGTATTATATTAGTTAGTTCTTTACTTGTTTTATAATTTATTCATTCTTCAGTTAAAGCTTTATAAATGTATATTCTTTTAAGCAAAAACTGACAGATATTTACTTACTTTGGGTTGCTTCCTCCACAAAGTAACCTTTTTTTTAAACTAATATTAGTCTTTTTCGAAATAACAGGTCTTAACGAAAAAAAAACTATAAAAAGCATGAACGATTTGTTTACAGATTCGGAGCGTTAAAGTGTGATTCTGAAATCCCGGTTTTAGTCCAATTAAATTCTTGACCTATTTTCTTGTTATTGTTTAGAAATCTGTGGTTTACTTTGCATGATATTAGAATTTCTTCTATAAGTTTGACTAACTTTCTTGTATTACAATTCCTAAAAAAATATATGCTGGTTGCTTTTTCTCCCCAAATTAATTTCCCAAGTTGTTCACAAAAGCATTTTTCCGTGGCGTGGTCTTAACTATTTGTATTTGCCAAAAAAATGTAAAACGTTCATCGTGAATAGAAAATATTAAACAGTTAGTGTATAAAACAACGACATTTGACCCTTACGAAAGTAGCCTGATTGCGGATATAAACTAATTTGCACTTAAAACGATTCTATGCATAAAGACAAATAATGTTGATGTGTGTGCTATTCGGCGATTGCGATTATCCTCCCCGTTGCTGTCACGCTTTACTGGGTATAGTCGGTGTCGCCCTTCGAATAGTGTATGCAGGCCAGCACGGTGTCCAGCAGATACAGTGCGCCCTCAATGACGCACAGCGATCCCATGGCAATGCCCACTTGGCGTTCCGAGTTGACGTACAGGAATCCCTCGTCGGACATGTATCCCTTCCAGTAATGCAGAGCAACTCCGCCTACGGCGATCCACATGATGCAGCCAACCACGTTCATGATGGTGTCACAGAGTTCTCTGAAAAAATAGAAGAAAGATTGTAGTTAGATGTAAATTATAAAGCTTACACTTTATAAGAAGTTCTCTAAGAACAAAATTCTATATATCTTAGTAAGCCAGAAACCAGTTTATAACTCATAAGAATTAAACTGTTTCCAAGGTTTTCTGTTGCTGTTAAATGTTCTTGGATTAGAATTCCCCATAATATGTAACTATACTGAGAGACTGACTCTTGCTGAACTCACCCCTTATGCTTGGTAGTGCCAAAGGCATAGGCAATCGTATGGCATCCTGTGTAGATCAAGAATCCCACCATAACGCCCGAGGCCACAATTTCCGCATCGGCGCTCTTCTCCTCGTTCAGGTTCCAAGTGCCACCGATGCCCAAGAACTCGCCTCCATCGCCCCAGCGGTAGAGGAAGATGATCACCAGGTTGATGATCTGCAAATAGGACGCGAAAAGGATGCAATGAGGTCATGTATGTTGTGTAGAGTGAATCACATTCCAGCCACGCCTTGCCGTACAGCGCTGCGTATGAGTAATATTGCTAATACGCCAGGGTTGATAAAACGCTCGCTTATCAGGCAAAGTTATTGCGACTACAGAGGCTATTGCTCAATTCCGAAAACGAAAAATAAAAATGGGGGGTAACTTATGCTTACCAGCTTCAGGGCCTTGATGAAAATAGAACCAACTGTCTCCACGGATACCATTTTGCACTAGATGCTGATTTCGTTGTTGTTTTTCAGCTGGAATTTGTAGGAATATTTTAGTATTCACTTGTCCCACTGACACCTCTAATCACTGGGTGAGCACTCACAATCTTTTCTGTAATTTTCACGCGGAAACTACAACAAATGATTCGTGTTCGTATCGTTGTCGTTCGTCGACTAAACTGAAAATATCACTGAAAGTCAACCTGCGGCTAGGTATTGTCGCCAAGAATTTGTAGCTTTTGCAATCTGAGCATACACGGTCAGCGATAAGATAACGAGCTATGCCGATAACAGGTGCGATCCGAAATGGGTTACTAATTTGTTCGCTTAACTGGCACCCACAGATTCGTCTGCGCCTGCGCCAGCCCCGCCCGGCTATCTTATCGCCGCGGTGTTATCGGGGTTCGTACCTTACAACGCGATATCAGGTGCTCCGATTCAGTGGTTCGCAGCAGCATTATTGGGCATTATTCATGGCGGCCACAAAGCCACAGAATATGCGGGAAAACAAAAGCTGTAAAGGCCGGAAACTGTTTTTCTTGCGTCACCAAACGGATTTTTGGTGAGCCATAGGTCTGGCATTCCCCCTCTTCTGATAATGCATCCCGGGGCCTTGAAAGTCCACTGCTGGCTGACCTTGCCTCAGTTTTCCGATCGATAACTCACTTGTGATTAAATTAATTCCCTGCAAACTGATTGAGGCGGGACTGCAACTAATCTGCATTTCAATTAACTCAACCCTAGCACAATATTCATCGCTCTATGATTGAGATCTCGAATCAATTGGAACACAACAAAGCAAAGTGATAGCGACAATTGTCGACCGTGTGTAGCCTCGTCTGCGGTTGGGATTCCGTGCACATCAACAGCTACTTATTATAGTAAGGCAGGGTATGGTGGGCTTTATTGGGCTGCTATTTGATGAGTTACTATAGGGAAAAATATAAGTATTTATTGCAAAATAGATATTTATAAGTCCTAAAATTAAAAAGGATGTCAAAGTAACTGATGGGGATGCTTGCCTCATTCGAAATATCTATCTTGTAACCGCATTGGCTAAATTCTGAAATCCCAGTGTGATTAATATGCTAAAAAACTGTATGACTATATAAAAAAAAATACAAAAAATATGAATAATATCACTAATAATTCAATATATTTAATTTCTGACTAACAATCTAGAAACTAAAAAGAGGGTTACACTAACTAATGAGTAACTTGACATATTTGGAACTCATAATTCAATCTTGTCTAATTATTATTTTCGAAATAAAAAAAATATAAATATAAATAATATAACTAGATAGACCTATTACCTAGACCAGAAAACTATACCTCAGCAAAATCTTTGATTTGATTAAATATTCTTCTAGTATTTTATATTTCATAAAAATTCCATTTACTTTTGCTACTTTTATATGAATTTCATTTTAAAAAAATGAATAGTTCTATTATCTAATTCTCCTAAAATCTTGGGAAAACATCGTCAACATAACACAATTCCGATATAAAAAAATATGCATAGCATTTTTGCTGTTTGAGAACGTGGGAACTATAAATTTAGCATCTGGTTCCAGGCTCGTTTATACTTTTATATGCACCATTAAGTTTTAGATGTATAAATCATAAGTTTCAGAACATGGAACAGACATGACATCACACCTCGTCGAGAGGGTTTTTTATGACCTGTCATTGAGTGGCGCAAATACACAGATACAGAATCCTACAGATTCATGAATGTGTGTATGTAAACATTGTTATTATTATTTTATTTTTCTACGAGACATTTTCGGGTGCTAAGTAAACCGGAAAAGAACACAATAGTAGTATAAATTAGATGACAATTTCTGATTATTTGTATTTAATTTTTAAATTTTCGAATGATTTATACCAATTTAAGCCTATGAATCTGACCAATTTCTTACGTTAGATATAAAATTATTATTGAGTTGATACAAGTTCCCTTTATCCCCCCAATATTCAAAGCTTGGAATGGAAATGTAATGGAATTTCTTTCCGAATCAAGGCCAGAGGTTGCTTCTTTCTTTAGGCTCCTGCTTCCACATTCCTGTTCCGTTCTTCCTCCTCTTTTCTTAAATTCTTAGTGGAGTTCCAGAAAGAGTCTTTCTTTAATTTTGGAATTCGTCGCCGCTGTGTTCGCTATCGATGAATCACCGGCAGAGGAACGGCAGCGGCAGAATAACAAAAAACCGGCATGCAACGTCACCAACACAAGTCCATTATTTGTTTGGAGTTCTCTCTTAATCTTTTCAAAAGAGAGTAGGAGAGAACAATAAGAATTTAAAAGAGAACCGGTTTCATAACTAGCAGCTTTTGACTATCGACAAAAAGTTAACTAATGACAGTGGTGCCGAAGAAATATCAGTTAATAGGAATCTATCTAGATAGGTAAATTTAAAACTTACTAATAAACTATAATATAATATAATATTCTACATATTTCTGAGAAATATCCCTTTTGCTTCTTCAGAAATTATAATATAATAAGGTTAACATATTTGATTAAAGATGGTTACCCTCTTTTTAAATAACAAAAAAACTTGTTGGCTGCACTGTCAAAGAATCGTGCTTTTTCAGGGTGATGTAGCATTCAGAGTTGGCAAAAGACCGTAAGATTACAGAACCCGCTGTTAAGTGCAATTGAAGTGAGAGTACTTTACAGCATCTACAGCTGTAATTGCCGTGCGATTATTGGGATTCCTTTTGCGGAATATTCGCTTACCTGCCATATTGGGGCTACCTGGCGTCAATGAGGCGTGACGGCGATTTGGTAATGAGATTTAAAACCGAGAGCTCCCCGTGGGCGGCTCAAAATTAATTCGCAGACACTGGCCCCGCTGTGTGACTCACAAAACCGCGATGTGCACATGTGGCGGCGGAGAGCTTTTCAATTTTGTTTTGATTACCATTTGAATTCTCACCCCCTTCCCCCCACCAATCTTTCACTCTCGCTTCAGCCGTCTCTTTCGCCGGCTGCGTTGTTGCTATTTTATGAATGAAAGTTTCGTTTGTTTACCTTTGCGCTTTTGAGCGTGCGCACGAAGCTCTCCCAAAGAGAAGAGAGTGCCGAAAGAGAGCGAGATGCTTATCACTCGTCGAGTTCAAAACATACATAATCGCAATTGAAAAGTTTTCGCCACTTGAGTACTTGCATCAAACTAACATGCCGCCGTTTCACTAAAAAATGTTTTGGGAATTACTTTGGGGTCCAGGCTATTAAGGGGGGATATACATGTAAGCGGTCAAAATTTGGCCATTTTTCGTGAATTTTGTTTTTATAAGAAGTAGTCAAGCAATCGTCGTGAAACTTTGGATATAGTTAAAAGCTGAATCAGAGATGATTAAAAAATTAGATATAAACAATATTTTACAAAATGGCGGACTTATGGAACATATGCCGTAGCGCCTCGAGCTTTAAGTTGCCGTGCTATGGACACGATAGAGCTCGTAATTCCTGTCCGAAATCCGTAAACTAAATTTTTTTGTATTCATTACACCGTTATCTTCTATTTGAACCTAAAAAACCAAAAAGAAATCAAGACAAAAAATATACATTTTGATTTGAAGGAAAAAATGCCATTTTCAGGTGATCAGTTTTCACTTCCCACCCTCTTAAAAAATAGTAATACTCAGTTTTATAACAACCATGTAGGTTCAAATAGAAGATAATTTCATGCTGATCGTAATAATTTTTGATTCACTCCGATATGTTACGTAGTTTTTTGTGAATCGTGTCCATAGCATAGGTAGAAATGCAAAAATTAGAAGCTGAGAAAAAGACGTTTAAAGTTTTTGATGCGCCCACGTTAACACTTGTGAACCTTGCGTGCATACTTGATTTGAGGCACTTAGAGTTGGAATTCGATAATGAAACTTACACACTATATTCTTTAAATAATGAACTATTTTTTAAACAAAAAAAAAAAATTTGCCCAAAAAATTTTGGTTTACATGTATATCCCCCCTTAATTAGTATAAATTGTTTGGCTGAGCAAACATTGATGTATTTTTTTTTTATGCAAAGCAGTTATTTACTGTCAACTTTGAATTTTTGACTGGTATTTTATGACATTTGCTCTACGCTTGCATTCATATTATTAGAAAAGCAAAAACATACTCACGCACAGCAGCGGTTGAGATAAGAGGACCTGTAGAAATACAGGGTTTTTGGGAGCTGAATTAAAATAATAAATATTATATTATTTGGTAGCTTAAAAACTATTATATAAATTGAATAAAAGTAACCATATTGTAATAAAAGAAGTATCAAAATTTATACATATTTAAAACATATCATAATAGATAACCTTATTTAGAGATCATTAAACTCTCGCCTTGTTTTCCCAACTTGGGCCAAATTGTTTTGGCATTAAGTTAAATGCCTAAATGAAACTAACAAGCGCTGGCCTTAGGGTTAAAATAATTACCTGTTAAATAATTAACTAAGGTTAAGGTCATAAATTACCTATAAATATATTTTTAACAGTTTTGTGCTACATTTGCAATATATACATTTTTATTTTAGACTTAATTTGTTTTCAAATATTTACATATTATCAGAAAAAATAATTTTAAATAGTACTAGAAAGCTTTTCATTTCTATTTACCTCCCCGCAACCGTATCGGCACAGTTTTTAGGCCCATGAGTCGCATTGTGTATACGCCCGAGTTGTTTAACCAGCCCACAGTGCCGAGTCCCCATCTTCGTGCCGTTATCCTTATCAGGCGAGGAGTGTTTTGGCAGCCTTCTCTGGCGGCGACTTCGTCGTCGTCGTTGTCGTCCTTTAAACGAGCGGATGGCGTCGCTGTCGCCTCAGTTCGTCGGCAGCCGTCCCACAGTGCGGATGAACCAAAACGGTGGAGCAGATCGCGACCTGCCGACCGTCGACCTTTCGACCGCCGACTTGATTTCGTTCGCCTTTTCGATTTTTGCCGCGCTTTAAACACTTTCGATTCGCTGTGCTGTTGTTGGTGCTGTGTGTAATTCCGGAAAATCACAAACAAAAAATAAAAAAAATTAAGAAAAACAAAGTAAACAAGCTAGCAAGAGTTACATGACTGAGTAAAGTAAAGCCTCCTCCACGTTCAATAACAAATCAATTGAAATATGTATGCCCGCATTGCTGGATGCATCCACGGTAAACAAGAACTCGTACATTTGATTGTTTGCTTGCAAACATCAGGGATTCGTTACCCTTCCAACAGTCCTGCCTACAGTGCGTTTCGGTACTGTCTAACACACCTGCTATTTGGCTTCATTTGCATGCCAAAGTGCAGGATCGGAAAGCTTCCTAACTTCCTTTATTTGTCAACAAGAAGAATTTGTTTATTTTAAGTTTTGGCTTCTTGGGTTTTTTTGTTGCATTTATGTTTGGTTTATATTTTTTAGAAGGTAACTTTTAAACAAAATTTAAACGGGAGGATATTTATTTAAGAATATATTTATTCTCCTGTAAATTGGAAGAAAGGAAAGTAGTTATATACAGTAGCTTTATTTCTGTTAAAAATAAAAGGTGATTAGCATGTTTCAGTTCATGACTAATTCTAGAAACCAAGCTTAAAATCAGCTGCTGAGTTGCTATCCACTTTTCCGAAACTAATTTACATGAAAGGTTAAAGAATTACCCTGTTTTAAGTTGTGGTTTTGGGTTTATTTTTAGGTTGGGTTTATTTTTAGAACTATCTCACTTATGTTGATATAAATTTAAATTCTAGGAAAAAGAATATATATATTTTTTTAAATTTTTAATTTCTTCCATAGTTTCAAAGTTTTATATTTCCAATGCCGTTTAAAGCCCTTAATATTCACGTATCGCACTGTATAATATCATTGGCAGATGTGTCACTAGTCCTTATTGAAACCCATTCGACTGATGTCCTTGATTTTGACGTTTGGTTTGATGGCTTTAAAGGGTCATTTGATTGACAGGGCAGGGTGCCAATTTTAAAAGGTTCAAAGAAACTAAAACTGATAGTAGGACAAATAGTAATTTAAAATTTAAATGTTTGCTGTCTTTTTGACCTACATAGTTGTGTTTCAGACTAACCTTCACTCTTGGTTTTTTTTTTTTCGTTGACAATACAAGCAAAGAGGATGTGTGCTCATAAAAATTCAATGAAATCATTTAATTCAATAGCTTTCATTATTAATGAATGTTATGGACTGCCTTTTGTGCTTTTAGCATTTAAATAATGGAACCATTTAGTAAATGTGAAATTTATAAGCATATTGTAATGATAACCTTGCTATTCATTCTTTTTTTTTTGCAATAAATGGGGACGTTAATTTGATGGAAAAAACTTGGCATATTTATCTGAAAAACATGATATGAATATATTAGAAAATGTAGGACTAAATGAAATAATTTTTAACGGAAACTCAAAGGCTTTTGGAGTAGTTTTTTGTTTTTTTTAAATTGCCAAAGCTTGTGTTTTCTTTGTTTAAAATTTGAAAGCCTATTTTTACATCCTTCAATTAAAGACTTACATAAGGCTCAATCTGCAATGTTTAATCTAGATTATCAGTTAAGTCGGTTTAGTCTAAGGATTCTCCCTTCACATACCCTTTGTTTCCTAGTGTCACCAAAGCACACGTTCTTCTTAAGGGAATTTTAAACTTCTGCTGTGTAAAGTGTTAAAGAAAAGCCACATTTAAATTTACACTCCGATGATATCTCCTAGAAGCTGGTGGATTAAATGTCGGCCTCCTCCGTAGAGAATTGCTGCTGGCGTTTATTTCCTTTGTTGCGACACAGAGATTTGTGAATTTGTAATGCTTAGCACACTTTTGGGCATAAAAAGAAGTACTAGATAAATGTAATGACGGCAGAGCGGAGCACGGCGTTTGCTTTATTGGAAACGAAACAACAAAGGCGAGTGGGCGACGACGCCTCCCCAGTGTGTGTCCCTCCTGTGCCAGCCCTTGGGCCCCTCTACGAAGCCTTCAAATATGCATAAACTAATTTTGGCTTATGCAACATACTTCTCCTGGCACGGTCCACGGTACAAGGCCCACGGCAACCATCGATGCTGATGGTGGGGCTCCTCCTACCGCCCTACTCCCTCCGCCGTCCGCTATTCTCCACTGCTGTAATATTCATTACCTAGCCAGCCCATATGTGCGCCATTTTTCGGCCAAGTCCCCCATTCCCATGCTCGTCGGCTCCCCATCCTCCGCTAAAACATTTAAATGCTAATAAATTTCGTTTATGAGCGAGAGCCGTGTCGGACAGTAGTGCACTTGGAGAAATAGTTTAGTTCAGGAACTTTATAAATTCGAAAAAAAAAAAAATTAAATAAACTACAGTCTTAAAGAGGTTCGACTGCTTTTATAAACTTTACTCTTTTTTTTACATTTTTCTTTGCTTTAAAAAGTATAATAAACCAATCTTCTAATTCGTTTTTTACTTTAAAAGAAAATATTGCATTTTAATATATTTTCGCATAGTGTAGAAACTAAGACAGGTCTCCGATGACGTCCGTGCTGGGTACTCGTGACGTCCGGGCACCGAAAAAAAGGTGCAAAGTCAGGTGGGGCAGGGAGGATGCAGAGGATCCTGGCCAAGGAATCCTCCTTCGTGATGCCAAGGAAAGAAAACGACGAAGAAGAAGTGGCTAAGGGAAATGATTTATGGCTGGCAGGGCTCGCTAAGGCTGCAAGCCAATTCCATTGGTTTGTTTGGTCATCCGACGCCTGTTCGCCGGATGTGGGAGCCAACACAAATAGCTCCAAGATTTGTCGAATGCGTCGGCTGCCAAATATTCTCAGCTATGTATGGATGTAAGCGGAGGATGTGGCCGTGCCAGTGAATATGGTGGAGCGTGAGCGTGCCGTGGAGCGTTGTCATAAATCAATTTTAATGTGAAAATTATTGCCGCATACTTTTGGGTCGTTGTCGGGAATTTTTCATAAACAAAACATAACAGGAATTTGTGTGTAAACAGGAATGGGGAGTATTTATTCCTAGCACATGTGACACCTTAAGTCTATGGCTTTCTAGGATCCCCTCTGACTTGATAAAAGTCCTGCATCTGCTTTGTTAGGGGAAAATAAGGCATCTTGAAGTATTTCTATTTTTATTTTTCATCGCCTCCCAGGCAGGAGGCTCCTTAAAAAGCCATTTCCCTTTGTTAAAGCATTCCTTTATGTGCTAATTACTCAAGATTAATTAGCCACCATAAACATTTTTGTGCTTGAACAAAATGTTATATTTAATATTCACCAATCATGCTCTTTATGGCTCCATTACTTAAGTTTAATTATCAGCCATCAACGTTCCCTTACTCATCCCAGCAAAAAATATCTATCATTTCAGGTAATTGATAATGTTGCAGCTGCTGAGGAGACTTGAGAAAACGAGACAAGTTTTTAAATGTAAGTTTAAGACCTTGACAAATTATCTGGTTATTTACGAGGCCGAAAAATTTCCTCTCGAGATAACAGAGAAACAACTCGATGCAAAGTTTGCAACGGAGAAACCTACGGACGACGACGACGCCTTTGAACATTTTTCTTTTGCCTTTGGCCTCCATTTGAGGGGGAAATTATTGCTTTTCCTTTACTTATTCGGCCAGCAAAAATAAATATCCAAGTTCAGAATCTTGCGAAACTTTAATGAATGCACCCACATTGGATCTGCTTTATGCCAGAGAAATTGAGACCACTTTTAGATGGACCATTTGATTTGTAATTTTCGAAACGGTCAAGGTCAACAGTTTGTTTTAAAATATTTGAAATCAAGTTGAAAAGCTTGAGGATTTCGTATATATCTGGTATCTGTTAAAAAAACCTCTGTTTAAATTTTAAGTCCCTAAGTTTTTCCTTTAAATAATTAAAACACACATCAAACTAGTACCTCACGTTTCGTTGACTTTCTCATTTTCCATTGCATTTTCTTGTTTTCCTTGCCATACTACAATATTCTTAGATAAAGATCTTAAGCAGCCCCATGAGTTTTATTTCAGTTTTGTTTGTTTTTCTCTACATTTTTTATCTGCCTTGCTAAGACTTTCAATTTCTACGTACGTACGTGGCACCTTAATTTTTCCACGGGCACGGCTAAAACAGAACTTAAAATTTAAAATGCCAAAAGTTTATAAGCATCCATTGAAGAACGGCGAATTTCGGCTAAAGGAAAATTGGGTAACAATAATAAATTGGCCAAAATGCGGCAAGCATGAATCCACTGCAGCATAAAATTTATATCTGCCATAAAAGCAATCGAATGTACGTACGAGTAAGAAATGGAGCAAACTTTTTATTTGAAAAGTGGAGGATGTAAGGGATGGGGAATAATCAACCGGAAACTTTGTATATTTGTGTTTTAGATAGTTGCAAAATTGAGTTATTTTAACGTTTTATAATCCCTTGATTTCTTTACTAAATAAGGCTATTAAAGTTCTCTCCAGACAAGTTTAAAATAGAAACGGCCTTCACTTTTATTGTTTAAAACAAAATAAAGGAAATCAATTAAATCCTTAAGTTGGCTCTCTACAAAGGCCCCTTCTGTTGGCCAGCACAATGCCATTTCCGAGCTATTTCTTGAATTAATCTCCTTGGAGCTAGCAAGTCGGCAGCGACACAAACAGACTACGACAGGTGGGCGTGCTGTGGGTATCCTGAAAACCAATTTGGTCATTATCTGAACACATAAATCAAAGTCAGTGCAATTAGCGCCAAGGTAGAAGTCCATTTTAAAATTAATTAAACCGAAAACAAATCCGCAAAACGAACCGCACGAAGCCCACTCGCACACACAGAGAGACGTAGACGCTGAAGTTAACACAGGGATCCGGGACCGCAAAAGCCAACAACACGGATGAAAATTGAACGCCGTTATCCGGAAACGATGGTCAAACACGGGACAGCGACAAGTGGAGAGCTCCTCCTGGCCGACTGACTGACTGGTTGACTCGCTGGTTGAATTGCAAACAAGCACCAGGATGGATTTCCCCTTGACTCTGATTGCTCACTTTTATCCCGTTGACGAGGGCCATTGGAAAAGAGCAATGTGCGCACATTTAATTACAGACCAACTTCCTCTAATTTGTACCCAGTATTAAACTAGCTTTCAACTAAATGACCGCTGAGTTTATGAAAAATATTTAATAGTATATTTCTGGGTTTATCTGGGTTATATTTAAAGTGATAGGAATTTAATGGCACGGAATTCAAGGACTTTATAGAACTATTAATCTTTAAAGCTATGAAAACAATAATTAACATATTGTAGTTACTGAACACTATCCCTTGTGACATACAGCTGTTATTACACTTGGTGTTATGACAGTATTATTTACTAATTTCCTATCGATTTCTATCTAGTTTCCTTGATAATTTAGTTACCAAAAATCACAAACTGTCCTTAGAAAATACAAAATTAATGAAAGCCTTGGCTTTTCATTCAAACCTAATCAGACTTTGGTCTGCCAAAATAAAACAGATTCAAGGACATTCAATTATGAATGAGTGCTGCTTGTCTGAAGCCATTCAAGTCCTTTTGGAGATTTCATTTGTTTTTCGGCTTTTCGCACTCGAGGGAACAAAGAACTCGACGATTATCTTTCATTTATAATGGCTGCTTCGCCTGGAATTGAAATCTAGTTTTAATCAATATAAATCACCAGTCGGCTCTCGATGGGCGCGTCAGGGGCATAGATTTCGTGTTCGCTGAATGCGAAGTGATTTATGCACTATTGGTGGGTGGGTGGTTGACTGGCCAGCCCAAGCCCGAGCCCGAGCCCGAGCCCTTATATCCACCCAATATCGCCACCTACCTCCCACTTTTAGTCACCCACCGCCGGCCACTCTCTCGTAATTACTGCCGGTCCGGTTTGGTTCGGTTCGGTGTACACACAAGAAAAAAAAGAATTAACTAATAGGTTTATGTCAAAAAATTATTAAAATTTAATTGGTTAATTAATATGCCTCAGCAAAAGATTAAAGTAAATCCTTGAATTAATTAAAGAAATCTGCCTTATGGTAACAGTAAATTCTATATTATAAAACATATTATAAAACACTCATTTTTGATATTCAGGACCTTTTTTTCCCCCTGTATCTGAGGTTTGTTCAGTGTGGTGCGGTCTGTCAGTTCTTAATTTGATTTGTGTCCTGGGTGCGGCTGCCGGCGATGCAGGTTCACTCAGCTTTTCGGGGACGCCCGCCAGGTGAGAGGGACGAAACCTGGACGGGATCGGGATCGGGTTTGGGAACGGAGGTGCGGCCTGCTCGGACAATGGCCACTGATTGTGCGGTGCCGGTGCTGCATAGTTGACGGGGAAAAGCCTCTTTCGGACAGCAGGCTGCCTGGCTTCTGGCCATGACTGGATAAATCTGAAGAATTAATTAAATTTTATAAATTGCGAAACAGTATGATTTAAGCCAGCAATTCCCCTTGCTGCAACCAAATCGAATTTGGCCTTGGCAAACACCAGCTAGGAATGCAAAGAGGAATTCTTTATGTTAATTAACAATTTTCTGTGGTAACTAACCAGAAATTGTATTGAGGATTTACCTTTACTCTCTGCTTAAAACCTTTTAATAAGCATTGCCATAGATTCCTTTAAATTTTTACAACTTAAAAGTTTACAAAACTTGAAGTTCCTTTAATGAAATCATAAAATGTCTTAATAATTGGAACCTGTTTGCTCTAATTATAAAAAACTTACTCCTGACAAACTTCAAGAGAATTCTGTAGAAGTTTTTTAAGAACACCTACTTATGCTCGTCATATTTATAGGATTTAAACATTTTTCAAAGAACCATAAGAACTTTTTTCGCCAGCTAAAAGGCTAAAAGTTAATGCCTGAATTTAAGCTGTCATGGCAAGACGACAGGCAGATGGAGCGCCATGGAGTCGAGTCGTCATCGTCCATGGTCTAATTCCGTGCTGACGTCGTTCGATATTTCAATTTTGAAACTGCGTATAAATTACGTTCACCCCTCAATTAGCATTCTCAAAAACCCGAAACCTGATAATGTCTGGACTGCGGAGGGGGGCGGCGGCATTATCTTTAACCCCGACAAGTGCGACGTCAAAAAGTTAAGGCTAATTAGCATGATGTGGATCAACAAGCGGGTAATAGCATCAAGAATTTAATATTCCCGGGCGAGTGGAGTGCAGAAGCGGATGCCAGTGCCGATGATGGTCTGAAGTCTGAAATGTCTGCTCGCGGGAAGCGCTTGTCGTTGCGTTTTTACTGGTTTCGTGTTTTCAGCAGATTGAATGCTAAAGTTTCTCCATTGCCCCGAGGAACTGCGCGACACCCACTTTGTTGCCAATTGGGGTCAGTCGAGATACAAGGCAGCCACTCTTCGCTCTTCAGAGGGGCAGCAGGACATCACTTGGCATAAAAATAGCAACCAGGATGCCTTAAATATTTAATGCGGGTAATTTTGAAATATGGGAGATTTATAAAACGGATGTACTTTAAATGGGAAGTGGTATTTACCCAGCTTAGTTTTTGCTTAACACTTAACAGAAGACTAAATATAAATTTCTTTTAAAATAACAATTAAATATCTAAAGATATTAATATATGTCACAAAGTACTAGATATTTTTCTTCAGTGTCCTGTCTCGTTGTGCCAAAGGGGCGCTTCTTGTTTATCAAATTTATTTAGCAAATGGACTTCAAGGCACTTTCCTTCCCTTTGTTCTGAGCCCCGCCAAAGATTGGTTCGGATGAGAGGATGATGTTTGCTTTGAAACGGAAACTGGGTTTGAGTGGCGCATCTCCTATGTAGGTCCCAGCCAGATTGCTAGATTGCCACATTGCCACTCAGACAATAAAGGATAACCGCAAATGTCCTGTGAAGCGAAGCGTGCCCCAAAGAGCCAGGCATGCGTCATTTTCCGCTCGCTTAATGAAAACCTCGCCAACAAGCCATACGGCTGAGGAGATGCTGGGCAAACGATTCCGAAAATACCAAGAAAATCCGTAGAATGTTAAACTATTTTGCCACAGACACGCACATACACTGGGAATAATTTTGAAAAGAAATTTAGGAAAATAAATCCCCGAATTCATTGAACTTCTTTTTCGGCCATAGTTTTGTAAATTTGTAAGAAAAATGTTTATTTTTTGTTTTCTCCAAGTGCATATCGATGGCATATCCTCTATGTAGTGGGTGTATGGTTCGTCACCGCCTCCTTTGATCCTGGCAGAGAGCCATTCTCGGATTGTTGTAAATAATTGCCAGCACTTGAGGGGACGTCCTTGCCTCTCGTAGGCCTAAAATGGCCAACAAAGGACACATTGTCGTGTGTGTGTGTACGTCTGTATTAACAGTTTTGGGGTTCTTGTCCTCGTTCTCGTCCTCGTCATGGTCCTCGTTACGTCCGGGAAACGGAAACCAAATCAGGCTGACAAAGCCTTTCGAGCAACAAATGGCATAATGGAAATCGAATGTAAAATGCTGGCGAATGAAACGCTCGTAAGCAGCAATTTGCCTGAATAAATAATATCCGTAAGTGTCATCGAGTTTTTCTTTCTGGTCAACACATATTCATACATTCTCTATATATAGAATATATAGAAATGTGGTGGGGTGTGGTAATTCCAAGGAGAGCTGCCTTTGTCATCTGTTAATTACAGCCACTGCTGGGACAATTGTCTGCCATTGATTAAGGCGGCGAAACACTTGACTGCGAAGCCCTAGAAAATAATAAGCGAGAATGTCATTAAAAGTTTCCAAATGTTTTCAAGTACCCAAAAGACGAAACTCAAACATGAACATGAGAGTGAGTGTGTGTATAGTATATACATTGTGCACACTCGACTCACAAAGGACACGAAAATGCTTATCCTTATTTCCCCTTTTTCGGAAACATTTGCCATAACTGTGAGTACTTAATCAACGTAAAGCCAAGTGTCACTCCAGTCTTCATCACTATGACTATCCACTCGAGAATAGGTATATATATGTTATATATGCTTGTCTGTAGCATAGTTTCTAGCGCGATAATTTGATAAAGTTTTTATTACGCCCCATCGGATGCAAATTGTCTGAGACATTCAATTGATAGTCGTGCCTAATCGAATCAATTAGAATGCCGCCGCCCTACTTACGGCACTGAACTAGTGGCTAAAGGCAAGTCATTTCGGGAATGGGTTATCCTTTTGATGCCATTAGCGAGGACATCGCCACCAAGGCGTATACGTATTAAGCCCAAATGGGGGAAACTGTATGATTTCATAACATTAAGTTCTCTGGGAACACTTGGAAAAGCTAGCACCTGAAATAAAAAAGTTGATTGGGAAAATATTAAATAAATAAACAAACGGGGAGAAACATGTGCTTGAAGGACTTCTTATTTATCCCTCACATAACAATAAGGTGTGCATAAATTGAAGACTCTTGTCTTAAAGTAAATGAAATTCAGTTATTAAACAAAAATAATACCTTTAAAAAGTCCACACAAATATTGTGGGCTATTTCCAAGCTCTCAATCATAACCCAACTCCTTATCATTTCCCCAAGTGTACCCACACACACACATATAGGTAGGGCCCAGGTGAATGGAGGTCATATATGTATGGGCAAAGTGAGGTGGCTGGAATTTGCCATTAATTAGTCTGCAGGTGTCGTTGACCAAAAGACGAAGAAGCAGCAGCTGCGACAGCAGCAGAAGGTGGCCAAAGATGGCCAAGGATCGGAGTTGACCGCCACACCACCTGGCATGGTCGGTTAATGTGGGGGCAGCGGGCGAAGTCCCGCCCCATTTGGTTTCTCGGTTGGGCGGAAGCGTGGCCTGCTCATAAAAATTGGCAAACAAAGGAAACTTTTTGCCGAAGGACGAGCCAACACGACAGTGCGTGAGCCAATGTGTTGCCTGGAACCATGGAGTGGAGTGGGTGGCGTACGTCCTGAGAACACACGCCGTGGAAAAGGTTTGGGGCAATGTTCGGGGCACGATTTACGTAAATTTTTATTACAATAATAACGCCGGGGCGGGCGAGAATACAAACCGACGCGCGAAATATACTTAATGAAAGAAACCACAGCGATCGATTTGTGTATTGGCCGGGCCAAAAAACCACGGTGAGCGGGGGAAAGGGGAATGCACGACGACGACGAGCCCTAATGATGACACATCCTGCGCGGTGGCGGAAAATGGGGGAAATGTGTTGCCCCGAGCCCCAAGCCCAGGCCAACCAGTGCGAACCAGTTGTCGAGTATTTCCCAAATGACGTAAGAAGTTGCAAAAGGACTGCGCGCCAAACTGGCACGGATCAATAATCGATGTGTAAAAAGTCACTGACTGTGTATAAAGCAAGAGGAACTCATTAAAAGTGACTTAGCTTAAAGATTCCCTTTGCCGTTGGCAACGTTTTATTTTAACACTACAATTATGTGGTAAACAGTAAAATTAACTATTTAAGAATTGTTTAAATAATACTAGGAAATTTATTAAAAGGAAATATTTTCTATATACATACTATTTATTAAAGATTAAAAAGCGAATCCATTTCTTATAATATTATTATAAGTATAGTAGATAACTGTTCCTTTGGATCTCAGCAGAGGCTTCAAATGTAGCCCAAAAATAATCCCAATTTATATTATTTTTTAATACTTTCCCAACAAAAACACATAAACAAAATCTGCAACTTATTTTAATCAAACAGTAAAAGTTTACTCTCTCTCAAATCAAAATCCACGAATATATTTTTAAAAATTTCCCCATAAATCCCGCAAATATTTATGCATTTATTTAGTATTTTCATGAACAATATTGAATCCTTATGAATATGACTGTGGTGTGTTCATGCATAACTCTTATATTTGCATAGACTGTGAATTAATTTATAGACCACAATGTTTCGGTTCAATAAATACGAAAAGTGCAGTGGCAAGAAAACTCTTATAGCTTTGATCTAGGTGGCATTTAACTCGTTGTTTACAACAGCGTAAGTTGAATAACAATTCATTCTGAGAACTGCAATCAAACCACCGTCCTTCCCTTTTGATTTCCCCAGAACGATAGGCTGTATTTTCTTCGTGGAAAAGTCCCAAACACAAGGACCTTTTCGCAGGTGCGAATTACACCAAATTTATGCTGAAATCATTTGATTTGTGGGTCGAAACTTTCGCTTCCCTCACACATAATTCATTAAGCCCGCATGGAGTTTCGCTGTCCTCGCTCTGAACGGGGGCCATTTTGGCTGTCAAACCCGGCCAAAACTAAATGTGGCCTAAGCCAGGCCGAGTTTGCGAGCTGTCACATATATGTGTGTACGTGTCAAATGTGAATCCAGCTCGCTCAAGCCGTGGACAGCAGCAGTTGCCGACATCCCTCGGACTCATCCTGCTCTGTTCTGAATCATCGCTATGTCACACTATAGAATATTGACAGTTTTTGGTTTTCTTTTTCCGTTCCAATAATAAATCTAGATTTATTTCAGTGATTGGTATACGTTCCTTGACTTTGTTTTTGAGGTTTTTCATTAATTTCTAAAACATTGATTTTCTAAAAAAGAACTAAGCTAATTTAAGAGGATTTTTTCAACAGTTTAGCTTGGTCTAAACTTATGTATACTTTCTTTTACTAAAAGTTTCAATATAAAACGCGGTCAACACTGCTGCCAAGAAGAGGGTCGGTCGCTTTGGTTGGTTTCGTTTTGGTATAAAATTAATTTGACGTTTCAGGCCCGGATTCGTTTGACTGGCCATCGACAGCAGCAACATATTAAAGTGCCCCGAACACGAACCAACCAGAAAGTCGACTCAAAAGTCTACCGTTTGGTCTCCGGCGATGTCATTGCCATTTCGGTGGCAAGACTGGAAGCGAAATGGCGTTTATGTGTTTGCATGTCAGCCCGTGTCTTCATGACGAAGAGGCGGGCGGTATGGTGGCTTATGGCTTATGGTCGCTGGGGCGGAAGTGGGAGGATGGAGGAGGAGGAGTGGCCAGGCAGGCATGTTGCATGTTCCCCCGACACGGGGCAGACACCGTCAGGCATCAGGAGGCAGGCAACAAAGTCCGCACACACGTATCCTTTGCAAAATTTGTGTTGATTTGCTTTTGCAACAATGTATTAGGCAAACACAACTGCAACTATACTCCCTTGGGGCATACAAGAGCACCCTTGTATACGCTGCATATGTGTATATGAACTTTCTTCTCGGCATATACATAGGTTAACACCTACACCGACATCTACACCTGTGGTCAAATTAGGAGAGCAAGTTGGTAAAAGGCTGAAAATTCCAGAGGGGAATTGAAAAAGAAAAGGAAAACTGTTGCAAGAACTTTGAAGAGAGAACGTCTTGTGTTTTATTAAACCCTCAATCTTTCTTGTATTAAAATAATACTTGAAAAGTTGGGTTTTGAAATGAATTATTCATTATTTTACCCTAGTTGTTATTAAGATTTAAGTCTGCTTCTAAACCTTAATTTAAGGCCTTTTTACTTGCATAAAAATTATAAAACTAGCTTAAAGATTTGTTGTATTATTTTATTTGTTTAAAAACGAATTAACCCTGCATAAACAAACCTTAATTATTACTTTATCGATGACTGTTAATAGTTGTGAGTGCACAGGACACACGTTTCTATTTGCTATGACTCCTGGCAATTGGTTTCAACTGAACTCACGGAAAATTGGTTTGGGTTCCCTCACGTCGGTGGAAAATATTTCAAATGCTTAACTAATCCTAAAGGGTTTTGCAGTTGTTCCCTGTAACTGGCAACTGAAAATGCAATAAACTGTATTTTCTGTCCAAAATCAAATGAGCTTCGATACGTGAGTTTTGGACAATCAAATGCATTCCTGATTGAGAAGGGAATATTTGGTAAAGGAATTTACATATTTGAGTTCTTTGATAAATTTATTTATGCATGCTTTTACCTGGCTTTAAGTTCAGTTAGATATATTTGTAAACGAATGTAAGTCAGGATTCCCCTTTTTCTCGGTCCACGAACGTTTGGGTTTTCGTCCGTAATTATCCTTGCGTGCTGCTGTCCCCTGCCTCGGTGGCCGTAAAATCTGTTTGTTCGAAACCAATGCAGCGAACACGGAAAGTTTATCCGTCCCTCCGTGAATCCGTGAGTCCCTTCTGAATCCCTGCTCGTGCTGGGCAAAACAATCGAAATGGCCGTCGGTCGGTTGGTTGGCTGAATGAAGTCCGTCCTTATCTGGAGCTTCTACGCTCCGCTCTGCTCTGCTCCTGCCGGTGGCCAGGACTCCGGCTTGTCCTTACGGCTTATCAGACGCCAATCAAAATGGTGCACGCGGTGGAAGCGAGCGAGAATGAGGATGTCGAGAACGGCAGATGCCACGTGTCGGGCTATTTAGCATGGAAATTCGCTTTGCGGCGACGGCTATAACCGGGACACAAAGCGGCCACCGGTACTGGCCTGCACTGCAAGAAATTAAGTACAAAATAAACATGGGATCCAGAATTTATAAGGAGAAAATCAGCTGACTAGCCCTTAAGTTAGCCAGAAAATCAAGTGAAAGATACTATACTATATAGGTCTTTAAAATCTTGAATTAAACTTAAATTAAACATTTTATGAAACCTAAATCCTTATTAAACTTTAATTAATGGCAGCCTGAAAATTCCTCAAGCTAAAACTATCTTCTCTACATTTGATCCCTGTTTATTTTCTGTGTACAAATTACATAAAGACTTCAAGGTAACCGGCAAACTCAGAACACAAAACACGCAAACGGAGCATTTAAATCGATTTCATTGGGAGTGCGGGACTTGGGAGTCCACCGGAGTAGCTTGTTTATAGCTCCTGCAAATTTATCTGACTGTTTTGCCGTTATTTATGGACGACGGGCCCCTCAGCCGCATACCCCATTCCCTCCTCTGGTCAACGTTCTTTGGCCCGGTGTGCTTTTAATAATGGCCATTGCAATGGGGTTAAAGCCGCTGGAAAGTAGGTCCATTCAATTTGCAAATTTGAGCACCCGTAAATGGCCCAGTTGTGGCTGAATTGTGCCGGAAATATTTCCCATAAGGCTCCCTTCTAAATCGAGTGTAATCATAAATGCCCGACCCACTCCTACTCCAGTCCAGGCAATTAATTAGAGCGTGTTTTAAAGTCAAACTTGGTTAGGCTAATTCCGAAAAAAAAGTAGTTGAAGTGGTTCTTATACATGCATAGTTTTATGTTCAACAATAAACTAATTAAAAACGAATGAATATTCATACAACTTTCTCTTGTATGCACTTTTACTTTTCACTTTACAAAACTAAGGTCTAAAATTAATTAAAAAAATATTCTCCCTTTTTTTTTCATTCCATTAGCAAACCCTACAGGGTCTCCCAGATCATAAATTAACTGCCTTTCTAAATTCGTTTTATTTGGGGCAATTTTACAGCATGACATTTCGCTTTGGTACATTTGAATTTGAATTGAATTTTTAGCTGGAAAAATTACATGTATTCTTTGTAAATACAATTTCTGTTCTAGCTTTAAATATTAAATTCCTGAAATAGATATTTTGCTTAAATAGTATATCAAAGGATTTACGTTGTCAAATAAATACTTTTTGCATCTCTCAAGGGTGAATTATTTATGGAGAAACCTAAAACTAATGGAAAAATCAAATAAATTAAAATCAAATGGGAAACCTTCGTCAGATTATACCTTGTTTGGAGGACAACCACTTTTACCTGTAATAAAATTAGATTAGTCTCTCAATATCTTTGTGACAAACTTTAGTCAAAGATAAGAAACTTTTTTAACTCAAACCTGCAAAGTTAGTGTTAACTTTACAGTAGCTCTTCATTGCCTAACCAATTCGATGTTCGCTGGGTTGTCATAGACAAGAATCCTATCTGAGGAGAGAAAAAAAAGCCACACCCGTGTGGTCCTTACCCAAAATCCGACTCATGTGGGACTCATTCAATTGCCAAACGATTATCTCCGGCCTCATCAAACACATCTGACATCGGACAGCAGCCGGGTTAGAAGTCGATGCGGACTGCCTGCAAATGAGCGGCGCTGTGTTTGCGGTCGTCTGCGGATCTACGGTTGCGAATACGGGTCCAGGTCCAGAGCCTGTGCCGGACATCAGGACACCAGGACACACGGACGGATTGAAGAGTGCCGGACGGACGGGTGTATTCAATCTTTGCTCTCAGCACACACACACACACTCGCTTCCGTGCTCACTCGACTGGGTTTATCGACACGAGACAGAGACGACGCACATGATGGGGAATGGGTATAGGCTGATGGGTGGTGGGTGGCCTTTGGGAGAGACCACAAACTATTTCAGGTACCTAATCGCATTCTGCCAAAAACAATTCGCACTTGACGAGCCGCCCAGTGCCCCAGAAAAACGAGAGAAACGTAGGCAAACTGAAACTGAAACTGAAACTGCACCACAACAAAAGCCAAGTGGCGAGCTGGTTGGTAAAACTGGCAGACAAACTGCCGCATTGTCATTGAAATTGTTGGCCGACTTTTTTGCTCCCCATGTTCCTCGGTGTTCTTTGTAGTTTGGCTTTATCGCAAGGTCTCTGTTGCCCACAATATTTTCTCTCTTTTTTTTATACTTGCTACTCTTGCAGTAAGCATGGGGTATACCCATAGGAGGATAACAAACGTGTCAGTATATTATTCCTTAATTAAGCCCTAAAATTTAAAAACTAAAGTAATTTTTGTATTGAACTAAACTATAAAGAAATCCAAAAGAATTTGTCTTGAATTTCCATGCCAGGTATCCTTGAGTCGAAGCACGATTGATATTTGCTGGATATTTTTTTTTTTTGTATTCCCTGTGAGCCTTTGCCTGGCGCCCGTCTGTCATCGGGCATCGAGTCTTGTGCCGGGTTCCGCCCCCGCCGCCATTGTTCGGGGCCACATCGGGAACTATAAATCAACAAATTTGACAGCAGAATGTGCAAAAGTGGTAAACAAAAAGCGGCTTCGGCATCGGAAGCAGTTGCAAGCCAAGGACAAAAGGCGAGCTGTGGATGTGGATTGCACTGGGGAGTCTACTGGCACTAGTGCTTCCCAATTCTCTTGCCTCCTGTCAGTGTCCTGGCTGTCTCATGTCTCCTTTCTCCTGTCTGCTGTCTGCTGTCTCTTGGCTGCTGATGCTGATGTTGTCCTGCTGCTGCCGATGGCCATTATTGGTGGTAATCAAGCGTGATTAATTGAATTGAAATTGAATTTTTGTTTTGCATAACACACTGGGCGGGTCACATAGCATTGGGATTCGTGGAAAACTTGTTCAGACTCTACTAAGAGATTTGCTCTTTCCTTGTAATATTACACACACACACTACTCACTGGCACACACCCTTTTGATGGTATGATTTCCCTGAAATTTATGCATGCAAACACAGGGAATAGTCTTTTGGGGCATTATAACTGAGGGAATATAATTAACACCCTCAAGTCTTTGACTAATTGGGAGCCAATTAAGAAGATTTTGAGCTTTGCGGCCAAACAATGAATAATTTAGAAGGAAGCATGCTGTAAAGGCTTTTATTATTATAAACTAATGTGGGATTATTTAAGTGTTGCTTGATTGAAAAGGTTAGGAAGAAGTTTGGAATCTCTAACTAGAATTATTCAAGAGATAATTATTTCGAGACTGTAAATATTTGCACACTTTGCGGTTTAAAAGTATCTTCTGCTGGGAGAATACCAACCAATATATATATTCTTGTTTACCACATTAAATTCGTTGCTTTGTTTTTTGTTTTCTGGTTTGTGGCGGTTGGCTGCCGAATTTAAAAGCTTTATTATCCTCGCAAGCCTCCTTCGTGGGCTCCTTAAATATAAAAATACGGCAGCTGTCTCGAATTGCCGCCACTCCTCGTACTCAAAGTCGTCCTCGACGTCGCACTCGAAGTCGTCCTGGTACCTTCCACGCGAAATGAGTAATCTGAAGCACGGAACACACGCCGCCAAGCGAGTAGACCGTAATTGTGTTGTGGTTCTCCTTCGTGTTTACTCTCTTGTTGACTTAACTTTTACATGATACGAAGATTGGGAATTGAAATGGGGATAACTTTTCATTAAGTAGATTTAGGCTTGCTGGAAACCTGTTTATAGAGGGAGTTTCCTGTGACTTTCCCAGCTGAAGATGCGGTTTATGGTTTCATTTTCATTCTTTAATTTTAAAGTCCTGTACTTATCCACATTATTCATAAAGTCCCAGAAGACCTTGGATTTTGTCTCTCATCTCTGAAAACAAATTTGTATCCATTTGCATTGCGGAATTATTCTTAAGTGTTATGTAATTTATGTAACAACAAAGGACCAGACGTTTTTATGACTTTCTCTTTTTGAAAACGATATAAATGCTATATTATTTAGGGTCTCATTGAAAGCGTATTTTAAATGTAATATCTATCTACTGGCTTTACAGCTTCAAGTCGTAAAGAAATAAGAAAGGGAGTTAACTTCGGTAAGCCGATGTTTGTATACACTTGCAGTTTGCTATTGTAACAATCGAATTGAAAAACGATTTTAACTAAAACAAAAATACACAAATTTCAAGTTGAAACGCTTTTCTGTGTTACAAATTTTAAAATATTTTATTTCGTTCTTAACTTTTCTAAGATAAACTCTGATGTTACTGCTGGCCAATAATATATATGTACATTTTATTGGGTTTGGAATGACTCTTTTGCTTATAATACCCTGCAAGATAACAAGAAAATATGGCTTTCAGTAAGCCAACTCGAGTAACTTGAGCTTTTATATGTTAACAATTGGAGGACTTGACCTGACTTTTTCCGTTTCTTTTCTCCTTCTGGGAAATATGACATGTAGTGTCAAACCTTTTAAGCTATATATAGACTTCTAACGACTCATCACTAACCGCTCTTGTGTGTCTTGTTGTCTCTTTCCAGGTAACGACTCGAATCCAGATGATATATTGCATCGATGCCTCTCGTGCAGGCGCATTAAGTTTGCTTATTGCCGGCAATAAACTCATTTACGTACTCGACCCGACCACGTCCTTGCTTCTCCCCCTCCTCCTTATCCACCTACTCCTGAACAAGGTGCTCCTGGTGCTCCCGGTCCTCGTGGCAGGACCCATCTCGGTTACGGAACCGAGAAGGAGTACGGAGCCCTCGTCAGATACAGATATAGATATAGATAGAGATACAAACACAGATACGGATACTGTGCCCAAGTACTTTGCGCGAGTGTTTAGGTGTGCGGCCGGTGTGTGAGTTGAGCAAACAAAACAACAAAGAAACAAACAAACAAATAAGCAAACAAAACAAACCAACAACCGAGAGGGAGGCAAACAAATTGCAAAAATAAATGTGCGTCGGGTGGAAGCAGAAGCAGCAGCAGCAACAAAGACTCAACAAAAGGAAGAGGACTCGAAAAAAGAAGAAACAAAAATCGGAATCGGAATCGAAGAGGTCCCATTAATGAACCAAACCAAGGTGAGTAAGTGCCGTGATGACAATCAACGAGGAGTGGATGCACATAAAGAAAAAAGGCTTCTAAAAGTTGGGGATTAAAGTTATTAAAATCCTAGCAAGAGTCGTATTTAAAACCTATGAAAAACCCCTAAAATATATATAAAATAAATCTGATTAGTCAAGATTTAATGTAATAGCAACTCCTTCAACATAAAGACATCCAAATAGAAAATTCTTAAAATTAATAGCCTATTTTCTAGCTCTGTATTCGATTGCTGAACCCCATGATATCGGAATGATGGATGGGCATTGTTTCACGTTCGCAGGGGGGGACTTTGAGTTTTGTTTTTGTTTCGGTTTTGCACTCTGCACTCTGACCCGATTTGTTAAGACAAAACCCCCACAAAAGTTGCCAACCTCTTTGCATAAATCACAGGCCCAGGCACGGCTCTCTTTCTCTCTTTGTCTCTGATAACTTTAAAAATCAATTTGGGTCCAATGTGTCGCCGGCATCAAAGATTAAACTTTACCTCAGTCTCTGGCTCTGACACGGGACTCGGCTGGATATAAGGCCGCCTCAATTTGCGAGACCTCGGGTTCGGTTTTGGCTTGGCTTGGCCTGGTTTATCGATCAAACTCCCGCTGCAAGTTGGCCAGGTGGCCACCAGGTGGAAGCTCCGTAGACGGATGCGGTCCTTGCCGACATCCCCATCCGAACTTGGAAACTTTTGCTGCGCCTTTTGATTGCTCAGCAAAATGTTACATTACCACACAGAGCCACATAAAAGCCAAGGCATCGTAATAATGTGCACAGGCCGTGGGGCATAATTCTACTTCTCTCAGGCCAAGTAATTCGATGGTTGTCTATATACAGTCAAGACTGGCTAAACCCAACCTCACTAGAGAGTGCATTTTTTAGAAATTAATTCACAAAAGAATTTTAAGAGGTTTGTTAATCTCAAAATTCTATAGTTAATGAAGTTTATATACTTGATTTTCTTTATTAAAAACCCTCCGAATCCTCCCTTCCTCCGAGGTTAGACTGTGCCTTAGGTGATGGTCTAGCGCCTCTGACACTTCATCGTCACTTCGACTGACTGACTGGTCAGCGGTTCGAGTAAATCCCTTCCGAGGCAAATGGCAATTCTCGCATAAATCGCTCTCGGACTCGAAATAGAAGCCTCCGGGGTACCAAGATGGAATAGTGCTTATTTTAGCGGAGTTCCTCGACTCTTCCTCTGCCAATTTGTATGTGGTTCACGTCGTCCAAGTGCGTCAGCGGGGCCACCAGAAGGGAACTGGCTGGCTGAAGAACTGGGGGTTATGTGGGGTTCTCTGGGTTCCGGCTGAGGCCGAGGCTGGGGGAACTGCAAATGGCACGGGCCTGGTTCTTATGCTGATGACATCATAACAATAAAAATTAAATTGTTGCTGCTCTGACAGGCAGCGGAAATGACGGCGCTTCGGCGGCTAGTTGCTTTTTTTTTTTTTTGTGGCTTGTTGTTGTTTGTTGCTAGCCGTGTTGGCCGGATTTTGTTGCTGCACTGAAATTAAAAAGCGCCTTGAACTCGCTCGCCGCGACTCGCGACGACGACCCACATCCCGCTTGAATATAAAATTTTATCGCAAGACACACATTTAATTCAATTTAATGAAAGGCGAAACAACATGCTCGCTTATCTTTAAACGCTCCGCGATTTGCCCTGCCGTGATACAACGTATTTTTGAGCCCACTCCAGGGAATCTTTGGCCTCGGCCCACACGGAATATTTAAATTGGTTTACGACAAGGTGGCAATTATGCTAGGTACCTCCCTGCTCGACCTGATTATTACATACCTTTTCTATTACCAAATTCTAGAAGTTATTACCCTAGAAGTGTCGACGTTAAAGTGAAACCTTAAATTATATTTAATAAAAAAAATCGGAATGTTAATCAAATCTTTTTTAAGTGCTCCTTTGTATAATAATTATTCTGTAAATATTCTGTACCAAGAAAAACTTATACAATTTGTATTCAGAATTAGAAATTCTCTAATTGAAACATAAAGAAAAACTCTTTTAAATTTAAAGAAAAGATCAAGGTGCCAGATTAAATGGTTCCCACTGGGAATTTACCCCGGGAGAAGCAGATTGGAATCACATCGTGTCACTGTTTTTGCTCGACCTTTTGTGCGTCTCCTTTGGCTTTGCAGTAATGTGATTAGAGAGGAGGACGTGGCATTTGCCAGTTCCCGGGGGAACATGTCTGTCGATTAGGCAACGTGTTAAGAACACTTAATTGAAAATAACTTGGCCTCCGCTTGCCCCTAACTTCTACTCAAAAGGGGTGACCCCTGGTTGTTGCTTATGCCCCACAACCCCACCCTGGAACCCCTCTCCACGGCTGTCAGCACCCTCCACAATGTGTGTGTGTGTGTTTGCGTGGCATGAAGGATGGTTGGCTTTATTAAAGGACCCACCAACCCACCGACCGGCTGAACTCTCTGGGCCAGCTTAATTATACATTATTTTGGCCTAAACACAAGCCCAAACACACCGGTTCCCGCCGCAGGCTGCTTGCTGGGATGTGTGCTCCTTGGCTTGGTTAGAGAGAAAGGGGGGAGGGCAGGATTTCTGGATTGCTGGATTGGGGGCACGTTGCGTGCTTGAGGGGCGTCCAGGCGTGTGCAATGATTTATTTGCAACAGCCAGGGGCAAGCTGGCTGTCAACTCTCGAGCTGCGAGCTGTGAGCTGTGAGCCGTGAGTGCCACACTCTTGCTTCTCCATCCACATACGCACTTTGTATGTTTATTTACTGTTATATTTATGTGCAAATAATATTAATAACAATAAAGTTTTCTGGCCCGTTTTATGGGCAAGTTTGTTCTGGGTCCTTAGGTGACTCCATCGCCACCGCCTCAGAAGAGAAAACCATCGAAAATCAGGGAAAATAGGCACAGGATTGTTCATCGTCCTAGCCTCCTGCCAAAAGTAGGTTCACATTCGCCCCCTAAAAGAATATCTTAAAGTTATGTAGGGAATATAAATGTACGATTATGGCTAGAATGTGAGCGAGAGTATGGAACGTGACTGGGCAGAAGTGGAATCAATAAAAAGTCTAAAAAAAATAGGGTCAAATAATGGTACTTGAAATGAATAAACAAAAAAATGCCAAGCCCTTTACAATATGTAAATATTTAATATTAATATTATTGCTATGCTTCTTCTTTGTAATTTTAATTGCATTTTTTTTTTAACGTTGCAACGACAGAACTTGAGCTTTAACTGGCCATTCTGGCTGATTAATTCAGTTGTTGCCAGTCGTCAATCGCTTCGACAGTCAAATATATGCACATTGATTAAACTTTTCGGATTTACCATCCGGATTGCCAATCGGTTGGCATCCCGGCACCAGCCAGGACTCATGAAATTATGTGGCAAACCCGGCGGGGCCAAGCCAAGCTCAGTTCTCATTTGAAATGCTAACACGTTTTCCCAATTTCCATAACAACCGAAAAACTTTAAAGGTTGCTCCTTCTGATGCTCCCGATGCGGCATATATACTACACAAAATCGAAGGGCGAAAAATAGCAATAACGGTTGAAGATTATGACTGAATGGATTATCCTAAATTGATTTGCTCAGAAAGTGGTTATTTGCATTTTGTCAGGACTTGTTTCGCTGTTGAATTTGCTGTTTGGTAAAGAGAAAACTGTGATAAATTTCCAAGCGGTTGAAAAATACTAGGTTTACTTTAAAGATTAGCTAATTCAGGCGATAAATTATGGGTTTTTGCATTTTAATTTCAGAAAAAACATGGTTATCAGCACACGTATGCGGTTTAATGACAGTTTTAATTCACAGAAATTATAGATTATCTTGCAGGAATAATGCATCCACTCCTCGGTTAATGTCAGCTTTTAATTTAATTATGCAATTATTATAAATCTCCCGATACTTTTTATCTTTATTTCCAGCAAAACCAACGAACATCAAAACTATATATATATAGAAAATAAGCAATACGAGCAAACCTAACTATAACGAACTCGCTTTAAATCGCACCTAGTGTTTAGTCGAAACGGAATACATCTTAAAACGTGTTTCCTTTTGGGGGAAAATTGACGCTTCATAAGTTAACGATTTAGTGAATAATTACGGACCACTTAAATTAAAGAGAAAAACCAGAGAAAACTCTTGAGAAAAATAGGGAGAGCAGAACCTACTCCGGAGAACCAGCGGTAGGGGAATCTCTGGCACCACGGCGAAGGGCGGCCGTAATGGGTGGTGGCTTTGCGGCGCCACCGATTACATTAGCCAGCAACCAGCGCCCGGCCCTGAACAACCTGGCCAAGATCCCCTCCTCCTCCTCCACGACGACGGCTATGCACGAGAAACTCCTGGATAAGGAGGACAAGACTGAGAGGACCAATCTGCTGGGCCGGTCCAAGGAGAAACCGCCCAAGGACAAGCCGCCGCCGAAGCAGTCCAAGTTCGCGGAGCGTCTGCGTCGCTCCTTTCGACGCGGCGACCACCGATCCCTCGAGTGCAAACGTCAGGAGCCCACACCGGAGGAGCTTAGGGCCAAGAGTCGGGCCACACCGCCACCGCTGCCCAGTTCCCTGCCCGCGGACAATAACAACCGGCTGCCCTTTGCTTTCAGCCACCTAAATCTGCCGGGACTGGGCCTGGGCGTCGGCCTTGGGGGCTTGGGTGGCCACATCAATCCCGCTCTGCTGCTGGACAGCCCCGACGAGTGCACGCCGCCGGAGTACGCCTACCAGCACCTGAGCAGTGTAGCCACCACCAATTCGAGCACTTCCCTAGAGAGCAGCTGCGAGCTGGGCGAGCTGAGTGGCGGCTCCCAGACCAGTGTTTACTATTGGGCCTCCATGGGTGGCGAGGTGAGCACGGCAGCGGGGGGCGCAGCAGGAGCCGGAACTGGCACAGGTGGAGTGCCCATCGACACTCAGGAACGTGATAGACGGCGCCTCGAGACGCAGACCAGCAATCGAAGTGATCAGCAACCCATCAACACCAACAACACCACTAACGTCACAGCCACCACTACAGCTTCCTCCTCCACGGCGGCTGGGAACAATAGCAGCAGAAGCTGCAGCCTGACCAGCGAGAGCAGCTCCATCCGGCTGACCCGCCTCCAGAACTTCCTCTTCAAGAGCAGCAACGAGAGCTCCCGCAGCTGTCAAGGCCACTCCAACGAGGGCTTCACCGTTTCCTCGCACAATTCCTCTTCCGGCGAGTGGGAGCAGCTGGGCGCCTATTTGTCCAGCAGCAGTGGCGTCGGCGGTGGCCATGACTTCCACGGCGGCTCCTTTCCCGAGGAGAGCACGCCCGACGAGACGGACAACACGCTACCGGTGGAGACAGGCAGCAGCGGAGGCGGTGGCGGAGGAGGTGGCGGTAGCTACTATCAGTACACTCTAACGTCGCCCAACAATCCCTTCCTGCCGGAGATCACGGCTCGCACGTATCACAGCACCTACGACGAGGATGAGGGGACTGAGGGTGGCGGCGGTGGAGGTGCTGGTGGAGAGTCCTTGATGGAAGACTTGCAGCTAGACGGGAATGTGACCTCTGTGAAGTATGTCAGTGGAGGAGGGTCAGGAGCGAGGTCTGCTCAGTTGCCGACGCCTTCATACAGTCGCGCTGGATCCCAGGAATCCACGCATAGCGAAGGAGGAGGGCCTGCAGGTCCCACTCCCAGCCCGGCTTCTAGCTCCTCCTCCACACCAGGCCGTCACCGGAGGAAGCTCTTCAGCCTGAACTCGCCCACGAGGTTGCTGCATCACCAGCATCAGCAACAGCAGAGCGGAACCACCTCGGCGTCGCCTCCGTCCGGTGGGAGCAGCAACGAGGGCGGCGGAAGCAGCAGCTCCAAGTTTAACTCGGCCAGTCTGGTGCGAAGCCTAAATCCGTTCCTGCCCAGCGTCACCTCTCCAAAGAAGGCGCCGCTCAAGCAGGCGGCTGTAACTTCACCGGGCTCGGTGACCCCTGACCTCAGCACAAAGCGCGAGGAGTTCTTGCGCGCCACCATGAAGATCTGCTTGGTGGTGTCGCCACCGAACAGCAAGCTGCAGGTGAGTCCTGCGGCATGTCCGGGAAATCCGGCAACGCGCCGTGGCATGGCGTGGGAGGTGGTCAACAAATTATGCGCGGCCTTAATCAAATGTTTACTTAGCGAAATGAGAATAAACATATTTCCACTCTTATGTGCGCTCGTATTTTCGTTTTATTTCCTTCTGTTGTTGGTTCGCCTCGCGCGCTCTTGTTTGTGTTTTAAGTTCGGATATTAAATTACGGAATTACCCGGCAACAAGAGCGCAAAGAAAATTATTTACATCCATGACGTAAGCCGCCTGCATCCCCCTAAAGATGCCTTAACGTTCATAAATAATTTAATGCACTCAGAAAACATTTGTTTTTCACCATTATTCCAAAGGCATTTGGTTTTATTTGTTTCTTAAATTCCATTTAATGGGAAACTATACATAAATGATGGCCAAATATTAGAACACATTATGTTAAAGATCACCAGTATTGATTTATATTTTGTTATCTATTTAATGTGTTTATTTTCAGATGTTTTAATATTTATTTTTAGACATTAATGTTGCGGAAATATTTATAGAAATTAATAAAATTATAGCTACTATATATATTTATAAGTTTAGTTTAATCTCTGAATGTTATATATTATGTTTTTTAAGTCTTTTTTGAATTGAAATAATTTTATATTTTTAAAAATCTTAATTTTTTAACTTTATATAATATATTCAAAACCCTTCTTGCAGAAGAAAACTACGAGTGTAGCTTAAATTCAGTTTTGCCAGCGGCTTTTTAGCTTCAATGGTATTGCAATAAACGACGTCCGGCGCCTCTGACCGCCATCCAATTCATAAATATTATAATAGAGACATTCCGCATTACGTATACGCAGTGTGATCCCATAGAAACTAATGCGTGCACATACAAGGATGTGGGGAAGGGAATTCAATTGTCGCCGGAACATATTTAGAGGCATTAGCGCAAGTGCAGTCAAGCAATAAATTGCATCAGCGATTTGTTCTGCCCCACAATGTTAGGGGGGTTGCTCCTACTCGACCCCCAACCAATACCAAACGATGCTTCAATTTTTCGTAGAGTAGTTTTGCTGGTAAAAACCATGGTCTTAGCTATCTATTCAGATTATCAACGTTCCATCAGGAGCTTGAAATCTCTGGCAAATATTTTCATAAGTGCTGGGCATTCATGGACAAATCTCTCAGCAGCTGCCACAGGGCATCCGAATAGGCCATAATAATAATTTGTACGTTTGTTACAAAATCTAATCCTATTAGTGTCGGTCTTCAAAGGCAGGATGAGAGTGCATATAAACGAAAGCAATTATGGGGGAATAACTAAATGAATAACAAGCCTAATAAAAATGACAGAAAATTTTCAGGGAAAAAAACCAAGCAGTATATTTTCCAACTAGAAAAGTGCTTAATTTAAATCTTAACTTAATCAGTCAGTTTTGATTAATACTTGAAGATTAACCTAAACTCCTTTCATCCCCTTTCCGTGATTTCTCAAGGCTTGATCCTGAGCTTGTCCGGACGTAGGTGTCCCAAAGTGATTCCCATGTTTCGTATGCCATGGTCCAAAGTTCACTTTGTCAATCGCTGTCCGCTTTAAGTAACCATGTTAACAGGGAAATTCTGTGGCCCAGACACACATGTGCGTTAGGGTCTTTAGGTGATTAGGTAATCGCGTTAGCAAACATTATACGTGTCCCACTTTAATGGTGTAAATTATGTAATGCCACGACTCCTACACACAACATACATATATACAAACGAAATTATTATTTCCTCACGCTCCGGATTCTACAAAAGTAAAGTGTTCATTTTACGAGAACCTATGAGTGTATGAAAACTCAATTTTTTTTTGTTCCGCTTTTTGTGTCGGAAGCAAAAGGCCAAGCTAAGCCAAAAGTCCAAGTCTGAGGGGAAAGCAAAAAAAAAATAAAGTAGTATATCAGTGACATTAGAGACTATGAGACATCCCTTAAATTAATTTCATAAATATAGATTTTTATTTGATTTTGTAGATGTTTTAAAAAAGAATGAAATTTCGTAATAAATCCCATTTAAAGTTTATATTTGTAAACTCTTTATTCTCCCTCTTATTCCATTTGTTTAAATTAAAACCCCTTTAAAAATTATAAGGTATTCTTCAAGTCTATCTTTTAAACAAAACTCAAGCACAATATACCCGGATATTATGTGATTGCTGGAAACAGTCAGCCAGCCAGCCAAGCCGCAGTGGGCGAACAACTCACAATATAACCGGAAACAAAAACATAAACCAGAGTAAAGGGCAAGGCAGCCGGCGCAGGGTGAGGACCGTACCGGACCGACCGCCAGCTGGAAATTGCCAAAACAGAATGTGAAATATTGTCGTCAGCAGGAATAATAGACCATAGAGAAAGAGAGAGCGCGCGCGTATCCTTGGGCGCACTCCGGGGGAGTCGACAGTCGGCAGTCGGTAGTGGGTCCCGGCTTCTAGGATCCAAGGGAAATGCTTGCCGGCGAGATTAGCGGCATCAAGGGGGCTGAATGGCATCCGTCTCGGGGCTTAAATTCTCGCAACTAGAATGCCATGCATGCCGCGCGCACAGGATGCGGAGGAGGACTCTTCGTCCATTTGATGTTTCAGCAATGCAGAGCAATAGCAATAGCAATCCAACTGAAATAAATCCCAAATATTGTTCCGGGAGAACTCGTGCAAATTCATTGGTAATTAACCAGCAAAGAAAACAAAGCATACATAGTTCCAAGAAAACAAAGCTGATTATTTATTGTGGCCTTTAAAATAGCATTTGTTTGCAAATATTATACAATATTTCAAATATAGATTTAGCTAGAATTATTTATATAGAGTTTGTTGAGTTCTTAAAAAGTCTAGATCCTTTTTTAGACATGAAAAGGCTAAAGAACTTGGTGCGGTTAATGCGAATTTAAGCACAAGGTTTTTTTTTTGTTTTTCTTAGCTTCAAGAACAATTTAAACCGAGGCATTGAGATGTGTAAATCACGCCGGGTGGGCGGGTCCTTGGCAAAGGACGAGCGTTGGGTGTTTCTTGGGTGAGGCATTGACTTTGAGGCGGTCCCTGACTTTGGTCCACGTCCCGCTCTCACTCACCGAGTAACGGGGCCAGCTGGGGGCACTTGACTGATGTAATCTCAGTGCATTAGGCGAGGACAGGAAACCTTCGAGGACACGTCTAGGGCTCTTGGTCGCTGGCGCGCAATCTTTTTGTTCTCGATGCATCTTTTGGCCGACGACAACGACGCTTTCACCCTCGTTTGCTAAGTTGCCAAGTTACCAAAGCACCGCGACGCCACCCTGGTGCTGGAAGCCATTAGTTTTTTCTTTTTTTTCTCCGGGCAAATGCACTGAGCTTTTCATTGTCTCGCTAACGCCCGGCGCCAAAAGCATTCAAAACATTATTCTCTGCATTAAGCGCGAAAAATATTCAGTAATTCGATGTGGTTCCAACAAAGTCCCTTGGATGCAGTGGCTGCCATGACTTGATGGCTCTGTGGCAGCAGCTCCCCAGCTCCCAAAGGTCGCGTTCAACACAATGCAATGTGCCGAAAGCATCTTAGAATACACAAAGGCATATCCGGATTAAAGAACGAAGTGCTTTTTATAGCTCATAAACCAAGGACTTGGCTCACAGCCACTCAGATAATGATACTTTTATAAAACTTGCAATAATTAATTTTGACCCGAAAAGTAGTTAAAGAAATTGATTTATTTTTTACATTTTGTGTGTAAAGTATTATAGATTTATCTACATATTTTATTATTGAGCGATTATATGTATTTTGTATATGATTTATATTCACCTTAAGTGTTATTAATATAAAGTGTTAATAAATAAATGACCTTGTGTATCAATGTGTGCTTAAAAGTTATTATTTATTAAAGTAATAAAATGCCTTTAATATAAATTCCCCAATAAAAAAACAAACTATATATAAGCCACATTCCGAATTAATTTAATATCCACTCTCACATATCCTGGCATAAATATTCTTTCTTTTTTTATTTATAAATCCTTCTCATATATTTATTGAATATTATTTTGAATGCATCTAGAAATTGCCTGTATGTATGCATGCCATAAAAGGCTGCGTTTCATCCGCTTACGTTTTAAATTGCATTTTTTATTTGAACGAGAAACGAACTGGGATGGTAAGCCATCAAAAACAATATGCAAAAAGCCCTCGATAACGCGAATAAAATTTAATTATAAATATCTGCGCTTCACGCCTCAATAAGTCCCCACCTAGATTCACAATCCCGATTTCCATTCCATTTTCCGTTGCAGCTGAAATCGAAGAGTCTCACGCACTTGGATGGCCTCGACTCGGGTGTGGTGGCCTGCCAGCACGGTCCTCCAGGAATCGCCACCACCACCACTACAACTACCACTGCTGCCGGCACAACCCACGCTATCCATGCAACCAACGTGAATCACCACGGACTGTTCGCCACCACAGGAACACCCGGATCACTGGGCCGACAGCCCAACGTGGTAAGTGACGGGCTCGGGGGCCAAGGGCACATGCTAAACCACCGGCCAATGGCCAATGGCCTAGGACTGGGCCACTTAGTCAGCACATCCATCTTGCCTAGAATGTGTGTACACTGAGGGAAAGAAAGGGCGATCTAAAATAAACTGCCAGTTAATTTTAAAGTATTTTTCCAGGAATTTTACTTAAAAATTTGCATTATTTAAATAATTCTAAAAAAGTAAGAACAAATCATCGTTTTTCTTTGAATGAAAAGATATTTATTAATCTTAGATCGCCTTTTCTCCATGTGTAGCATGTGGAGTGTAGTTGTGCCCACTGTAGAGATTCGCTATTCCTGGGTTCCAGACCCTCTAGAGGAAGTCCGGTCGCAAATTGATAACAAATTACTTTGCTTGCTGTTTTTGTCTGGCTTTGATTTCTGTCTATTTTGATTTTTTAGTGCTGCTCGTGCTGCTGCCGCTGCTTTTCTTTGTGTAGCTGTCATTGATTTACGCACAGTCAGTTGTTTTTTCTTTCCTTTTGCACTAACTATCTGTAACTCTTAGTCATAGGGAAAACTCGGCCGTGTGCGTGCCTTTTCTGCGATTTTAAGTGAGAAGGGGGGACCCCCAACCACTCGTTTGTGTCATCAATTTGCAGTCTTCAGTTTTCTTTTCTTAGTCAAACGTAGCTACGTTTTCATGAAGGCTTAGGCTTAAAGGCTTCCTTAAATTAGTTTAAAAAAAAACTAGGTACTGAAAGTTTAAATCTTTTTGTAAACAAAAAATATAATATAAAATAGAATTAGTTGGTCTTTGTAATGGATTTAAAGTGTTAAGTTTTAACATTTATTTTATTATTTATCATATTTTAAAGGCAAGAAGTATAGAATAACTTAAAATACATTTGTAGATGCTTTTTTTGGTTAAACACTTTTTAGGCATCATTTTAATTGATTCCAAATCCATAGCGATTTCTGTGGCAGCTTTGATAAGCCCGAGTTAATCCAAGTATAAATTTAGGATGCTTTACTCTGCACTTACTTTTATTTCAAATGCTTGACAATTGGATTTATTTGAATGATCTGCACAGTAGAGTAGACTCTGTAGTTTCTACAGAGTATAGAACCATGTAGTCACTAAAAAACTACGCTCACCATATCTGTCTATATCCTCTCTGTTCTCTGTTCTCTGTTCTCTCTCCAACTGTTCTCTATCTCTCCCCTAAACTATCTCTATTTGCTACGAAATTTTGTGTTTTTATTATTTGATCGTTGACCGCTTTTTGAACCATGAAACCCCAAAAAACCTTGGCGATTCTCAGGCGGAGAAGAGCGAAACAGCGGGCGTTTGTCCGAGTCCTTCATCAAACCCTCAGCCACCCAGTCAGCAGGCACCTTGCCAGCCATCGACTCATCCTCCACCCAATCAGAGCCATCCCGCACCCACCATTTACACTCAGGCACCGCAGATCGTTCGGCGGACGCCCTCGCTGATGCTATCGCTATCGCCAACGCTCGATGCCTCGACGACAACAACGACTATGGCCAGTTCGGCCTGCTTTGGCACTGGACATTCCAGTGCCGGATCCTTTCACCAGCACCAACACCACCACCATCACAGCCACCAAAGTCAACTGGCTAGTAGCGGCACCACTGGCACCATCTCGGCTACTCATGCGATACCCTCCTCCAAACACTTTCAGTTCGCTGGCGAGGCAGCGGCCAGTTCGTCCGCCACCCTGAGTCCCTACAGCACCACCACGCCCAACGGTGGTGGCCTTACCTCTCCAGCTGGCGGCTCAACATCCTCCAGTGCGACGGTGAAAAAGAAATCCTCGTTCATGAAGCGCAAGAAGCCACTGCTGACGCGCAGTGAGGTGAGTCCGGCTGCGCCACCTGAAGAAGCTGAGACACCTGAAAGGCCAGCGAGGAAACTCTGAATCTGGGATTAAGCAGAGATCTCGAATGGCTGCACAATCGGAGGGTCCTGTCACCTCGCTCTCGTCGCAATTAATGCTTGCTTGAGGAAGACGAATGGGGAATGGGAAATATATACCTATATATATATATTTTTAATTTCTTTATTTGCCTTTGTCGCCTTAATCAGCAAAAGTTGTCTCGTAGAACTTTCCCCCTTTTCCGCTTCCCTCTCTCTATTTTCCTTTCCTTTCCTTGCCTTCGTGGGTTTTTCCGAGCTCCCGTCTCTCCTTTTCGCCCAGCGGAAGAGGATTCTGCCTCGGTTGCCGCCAACACAAATATACGGAGCATATTTCTTGATGTTTGCTTTTATTCCAGTAGTTTCTGTGGGCTCTTGGGGATGGCAGGGTTGCCTACCTACCCACTTGTGTGCCAGCCTGCCGCCTGATGCAATCTTCACACTCCCAGGGCCATCAAAGAGAGTGCTCTCCTCTGGCAGTCGCAAGTGATTTTTGCTTGGTGGTCCTTTTGAAGGCTAAATTAAAAGGCTTTTTGTTTTGGGTCCCCAAATTCACAGATTAAGATCTCAGCATCAAGGGGAAGAAGTGTAGAAAAGTGGGGAAAATTATTCAAAAATAGATTATATATACATCTAACTCTGTGATTATCCTTGATTCCTTAATTTAGGTATCCAGCTCTGAATTCTTTTCCGTGTCATTCTGCCTGGACTCATCGCAGCAGCAGCATCCTGATGAAGAGTTTATTCCTGCCACCAAAGGCGTAACACTACTGTGAGTTCCCTCTAACTAAATACTTTCAAGAACCTTTATATTAAATGAGGATTACATTTAAAACAAATATTTTTAGCAACGCACTGAGCCACGCTTTGCGGAGGCGTAACATCAGCTTTTCACAGATCACAATTACGGACAATAATCCCACGCCCAGTTTTTTAGATGCAGGTATGCAGGTCCTTAGCCTTGCCGATTTCTTGGAAATTTTATTTTTATTCTATTCCCACAGGTCCCTCGCCCGTTCCCGTTTCCGTGGATGAGCAGACCGATGTGGAGAGCCTGGCTGGACACCATCTCTGCATTACGGAGCGAGGCAGCAACCGCAAGCCCCTGCAAAAGGCAGCTTCCTTTGTAAGTTCTCCCTTTAAAATAGCTAATGGCAAAATAAACATTTTTTACGGCCAGACATAAAGTTCAGGGCGAAAGGAGAAAGACTCACCTTGAGCTGACTTTAAGCCAAACTGCATGTGTGTTATGAAAGGTAAACAGTCTGTGAAGTCGTGTTAATTTATGCGCTTCAAGATGTTGTACAGAAAATGTCAAGTGCAGTTATTATAATATTATGATAATCAAGTTTTTAAATAAATTAAATTAGCATGGGAATGTTTACAAGGGAAATATGTACAGGAGATTAAAGTCTTTGAAAATCTTAGCTTGAGAGAAAGAAGCAAAATGTTACATTAAAAAAATAAGCATTAAATATTTTAATTCATATTTTAAGACCAAATTTTAAGGGATTTTTAACCCATAGCAAGGGATTCTCAATGCTCTGCATCCCCCTATTTATATACCTTCTTCCTTTACTCATCCAGGGCTCCCGACAACCTCCACCTCGACTGCTGCCCTCCGTTTCCACCGAGGAGACCAGCGAGTCGGGCGTGGCAGCAGGCAAGCAAATCAAGCAGCGTTGGTCCTCTATCTTTGGCATCAAGAATCCGCAACAGAGTCAGTTGTGTGAGCTACTCAACAGCTATGGCCGAAACGGAGTACCTCAGCGGGCAGACGGCCTGAATTTTGAGCACCCTGATCTAGTCAACTCACTGGCCTATCTACAGGACATGCACAAGTCCTGGCGGGACTTTGTGGAGAGCAGCACAATGAGCGAGAGTGAGGTGAAGATACAGACGGCCATTTGGGAACTGGTCACCACCGAGGTGTACTATATACATGCCCTGCAAACGGTGACAGATGTGAGTGGAGAAGGAGTCGGCTTTTAGTTTGAAGATTTCCTAACCCGGAGTTATACTTTCTTGCAGCTCTTTCTGGCCTGCCTGGAGGCTGTGCAGGAAGAGCGCCTGCTGATCGATGTGGACCAAGCAAGACTCTTCTCCAACGTAAGGGCCGTGTGCGAAGCAAACATCAAGTTCTGGACCCTGTGGCTATATCCCATGGTGGCCCACAGTGTGATAACCCATGAGCCATTGCGATGTGCCTTCTTCCAGGAAGGATTCATTGCCTTCGCCTCCATATTTGCGCCATATAAGGTGGGTAATAACTATAATAGTTTAAGGAATTAGTATGTAATCTCTTGTTCCTGCAGATTTATTGCGCGGAACAGAGCACTTGCCAGTTCTATTGCAAGGAATTGAACCAGAACAACCCCCTGTTTACCTCCTACCTGGCCTGGTGCGAGTCTCAGAAGATGTGCAACCGCTTGCGGCTGGCCGACATAGTGGTTCGGCCCATGCAGCGCCTGACCAAATACAGCCTCCTGCTGGCGGCCATCAAGAAGCACATGAGCGACGTGGAGGAGATCGAGGCCATCGATGTGATGATCCACAGCGTGGAGAACTTTGTGGGCAGCGTGAACAACCATCTGACGATGCGGCAGGAAAACGAGCGGCTCAAGGGTGTGATGGTGCGGATTGAATCCTACGATGTGGTGGTAAGTGTTGGCTTTCTCCTTTAAAAGTCTAGCTTTAAGAAGGCTTCAAATGATCCTGTGAACCCTTCCAGGACACCAACAACGAGATGTTGGACAAGCTGATCAAGCAGCATAGTCAAATGTTCGATCTATGCGCCCCCATGCGCGGCTGTCCCTCTTACCACGTGCGCCACCTGTTCATGGAGGGCGATCACAAGTTCAAGGACAACCTCGGCAAGTCCGATGTGCACTGTTTCCTGCTAACGGACCTCCTGCTGGTGTGCAAAACGATAGCCAAGCGGGGCCTGGGGGCGCTCAAGGTGATCCGGCAGCCTTACCTGACCGACCAGCTGATTGTTCAGCTGGCGGCGAACAATACGTTGAACTGCGTGTACCTCAATGAGTTCCAGGTGGCCACCACGGCGTTCACGCTGCAGTGCACCGAGGCCAAGAACTGGTACGATGCCCTGTGGCGGGCCAAGACGATTTACCAAAGACTGAAGCGTGGAGCCGGCGGCGTTGGTGGTATCAGCGGCGGCGGCGGCGGCGGAAGTGGAAGTGGCACCGTGGGTGGCGACAGCTTCCGGTTCGGTGGCAGTGGCACCAGCGGTGGCACCAGCGGTGGCACCGCCGACTCCTTGGGTGTGCGCAAGTCACCGATGAACTCCTCAATTGGCAGCCATGTGTCCAGTGCAAATAACAGCCACAGCGGCAGCGTGGAGTGGAACGACTCGCGGAACATTTCTGTGGACTTTGAAAAGACAAACTCGGTTTCCAGTGACGAGGGCTCCAGCATAATGACGGGTGAGTGGGAGGAGCTACTTGATGATTATGATTCAGGAAACTTAACTGTACAAAATTAATAAATTAATTACCTTTTTATATTCGTTCTTTTCTTGTAACAGGCAACCATGGAGTTACCCTGAAGGGCAAACAGCAATTGATTAGCGGCCTGCACAAGGCCAAGATGGGCATGATTGGCCCGATGGGCTCCAAATCGGCCAACACATTGTCCGTGCAGCCGATGAACCATCTGGGCCAGAGTCTGCCCAACCTGAACATGCATCACAGCCACACGTAAGTTGCGTAGAGGGTGCACCACCGCCACCACTGACCAACCATGACAGCTTCTTACTAAAACCAAGCAAGCACACTCCACCACCAAAAATAAAAAAAAGAATAAAAACACTCTCATACTCGATCACTGATCACCGATCACCAGTTCAGATCCCCTGCCCAGTCACGTCAATTCACGTGTGTGAGGAGCGATCCCCGGGCTCGGATTCACACCGTTTATATGTTGTACCATACTCTACATTTAGTCATCATATTTATAAACACTCTTTTTTTAGCTAGTATGTACTGTGTAGTCATATTTTATAAATTTTAAAAACTAAATAAATATTTTTATTGTCAAAAGTTCGCTCGACTTGGATCTCGTATATCATCCACCGACTTAATCATCAGCAACAACACCAATCACAAATCATTTGTGCTAAACATTCTTTGTGTTTTGTATTATAAAATTATCCTTGGTTAAAGCAAACCAGATATAAGTTATTTTAAAAGTGTCCGTCTGTTTAAAAAACTATTTTCTTAAATTCTAAGAAATTATATGTTGTATTCCAGATACATTTTAAGGGAAGCTCTTTTAAACCAAAAGCAAAGTATATAAATCCTTTAAAAAGTATCCTAGAAATTAGGTTTAATTTAATTTGCATAAAAAAAAAGACAACCCTTTGAAAGGATATTTATTCCTTCGGCAGCCGAAGTTATATTTGACTTCTGTTGCATTGTATTTTTTTTCTGCAATTTCCACAAACGCTTTTTCCTTGTTTTGTTGTGAGACAACACAATTATTATCCTGTTCAGCCACCTGCTCCCTGCTTGCGTTTCCGCTTCCTCACAATCCGTAGACGAATTCGGATCCAAATCCGCCAGCATCCAGTGTGCTCTTTACAGTAACCTTTCGTCCTACTTGTAGTAACAATACTCTGCTCGTGCCCGGCACCACCACGAGCCACTCGGGTAACATGTTGTTGTCGCCCAGCCACCGTGGCATTTCCTACCCGCCGCCGAGCCCAACGAGGTGAGTGTCCCGTCTCTAGAGACCTTGAGTGCCCTTCCAGTGCCCACCGTGTCTGACTGTGTGTGTATGTAACCCTTGTCTCCTGTGTCTTTGTCTCGCCGTCTCTCCACATCGGTCGATCCTGAACTCTTCGCCATAACCCACATCCTCCCTCCTCCGCCTCATCGCTCTATCGCCTCGCCTCGCCTCGCCTTGCCTCGCCATCGACTAAACCGACTTAACATCGTTGCTAATGCGTGTCCTCCGTGTCCCCGTTCCCGTGGTTCTGCAGAGTGCCGCTGCGCCGTGGCATGGCCTTCTCCACCTCGACCAAGAATCCGCCGTTGCGCAAGACCCGGAACGTCACTTCCCAGAACAGTATTAACTGGCATCAGATCCCGGCCACGCCCACACCGCCCAGCCCTCGATCGCAGCATCAGTCGCCGGGCAATGTTGTCTGCATGCAGAAATCCCTGCCGCTTCTAGTGCCCAGCGAGGGTGGGCCAGGTCCTAGTCCACCGCCACTGCTGCACAAGCAGCTATCCCACCAGGCGCCGCTGCCCACCTCCAACAGCCATCACAACCAGTCGAGCACCGAAACGGACGTCTGATTTGGACGTGGACGTGGATGTGGATGCGGCTGCGGATGTGGAGTACCCAGGCGCAGTCCCAGAAGCTTAAAGTCGCAGAATGTACTTACCAATAGATCCGTCACAAACTATATACCAGTAGCAAGTAGAGCTGGCCACCGAGCACATTTTCAAAACACTCAATAGAAAAACGGCTTAAATTTGGAAAATCGCTTTTGATTTTGAGAGATATTTAAAGATTATGTTAATTTTTATTAAACTGAGAAAGTATTCCAATTAATTTTAATAGTTAAAATGTGCAGAGTTATGTTTTTATATATTTAAAACACTTTTTCTAAATACTTAATATTATTATTATTTATTATTAAGTATTTCCTTAATTGCCTTAAATTCAATTATGTAAAGTACAAATTAAAAACAATTGCACAACTAGAGTTTGAAACTACAAGCGATTTCCTAATATTTAAGCCAAAAATCTAATTCATTTCGAGAGTAGGACAAACTTTTGTAATGTGAAAATCGCACTTTTGGGTCCAAAGCTGATATTGAACTTATCTACATTCCATAAAACTAACCAATAATCCCAAGTACCCGATCCCCGGCGAACCTAGATCGGCAAAGTCGCCATTTGATTCTTCCCATAAACGATATGAAGACAAATAAAATAAAATAGTTTAACCAAACTAAACGTAGAGCTAATATTGTTACCATAGAATACGCATAGTCCGAATGCCATATATATACCGAAACATACTTAGATTGAGATCACAAGCTTTATAAAAGTGTTGCCCATACTACTACATATATATATTGATATAAGTCGTCGTTACTTTCCATAAGTAGTTAAATCAAATGTTACGGTCAAAATAAAAGAGAAAACAAATAAACAAATACAATACATATTTATCCAACTGACTATCCATTGATTATAAAACACGTCGTAAATCTTCAAGATTGTTACCATAATAATTAAAGAATGTTTCGTTTAAGGGCTTAAATTTACCAGCTATTTAATGTAAATTTAAAGTTGATTTTCTTTCAGGTCTTCGTTTGTTTTATTTTTAGTTTCCTCACACAATTCGTTAGCCAGTTGAAATAAATTAATAACTCAATCTTACGTACAACGTTTGTATACCAAAATAGAGTATTAGCCGATTTTCGGTCAACATGTGTATATATATTATAAATTATGTTAGCCTTAGGAACCAATATTAAGTATGCAGTAGTCTTCTTCCACAAATATTAGTGACGAAACACACATATTTTAACACAACACTGAAATATGGGAGAATTCTTATAAAGTATACTGTAATGGGTGATACATTTCAAAAGTAACTCTTAACATTCTTATTAGAATCTTAACTTGTCTGTTAGAGTTACTAAAATACAGTTATCTTCTCCCGTGTCTGGAACTTTATACATCCTTTACACAAACACTCCAAATATAAGGGTTCTTCGATCCCATACAATATATTGGTTAGTAAGGTAAGGCGTGGAGCTACTGTTCTTCCTTCGAAAGGTATTTCGTGAAATGGGAACGATCTGTACATATTAGCTAAAGGGAAAGCGTGACATAAGTTCTAAATTACATATATAGAGAGACACACACACCGTATATATAGGGATTATATTTATATATATTGGTATATTGTAAAGCATGTACTTTTGGGGATTATTGAAATATAGACACACAACCGCAATACAAAGTGTTAACTGTATTTTTAAGTACGAATACTTACCAAATACTACTTAGGGCAGCGTAGAGATCGTATTTTAGAGTCGTAATGGCATAAAGCCATATATTAATATTATTCCTGAACAAGAGATACATACATTCGTGTACAAATATCTAATGTTCTCTTGGGTTAAGACCAAAGAGTATCTATATGTACATAAGTGGTACTTAGAAGTTGAACTTGAATGTTATATATTGCAACTATATCAACTTGCAATTTATTTACAAAGGAATACCAGACAAAAACTAAAAGAAACAAACATAAAAAAAAAACAAAGAGTAAAGTGCAAAAAAGCTTTATTTACACGCTTGAACAATAAATATCAAAAGTATTTGTAAAGTAAGCTACAAAACCTGCTGCTGTTTCATTTGTCTTTCAGGATTGGTAAGTACGAGTAGAATATACCGCTTAATCAGCCGAACAAATGCAATTTAAAGCCAATCTGCCACCAAAATCTCAGTGTCATTTAAGCCAACTGCACTGGACAACATCGCTTATTTAACCATTAAAAAGTTTTGCGGCAGCTGCTGCAACCAGGCCGAGATATCGAGCAGGGCCAAGGATGCAACTTGATAAATGAAGGGCCATCATCTGGGGTGAGTAATGCCATTGAAAGGACAATTACTAATTGACTTTATACAAAAGTTTTGATGGGTCTATTTAATATTATTTTAAGTTGAAGATAAATACTTGAATTTAATATAAAAACTTAAATTTAAAGGAAGGAAAATTAACTAAAATGGAAAAGTGAAGACTCTCCAAATGTGCTTTTAAATGTTACATTAAAGTAGAACCATAAATGCTGTAATTAATTATTTACATAAATCTACCAGTAAACAGATTTTTCTATATAATTATTTACAAAATATTTCCTTAATAAATTTCTTAAGTTCCATTCAAAACTTGGCAGCAAACTACTTTAATCTCGCTCCCTTGGAAAATATTAAACAAAGGTTAGTATGCTAAATAAAGCCACTACTTTACAGTCTACCCCAGCACGAATTAATAAATTATTTTTCTGCTGATTATCGTTGCATTTGGCGGGGAATCCGAGGAGAGCACTTGAGGCAGAGGATGCAGGCAGCAGCAGCCAAGTGGATTATTTGCAAGTCAAGCCTCCTCTCCATATACTATACCGCAGCCGCCGACACACTTGGCGGGCATTATGATAAATGTCGTAATTCCGCGATAGAAGTGTTATGGCTGGCAGTTAGTCAGGCTGCTTGCCCCGGATACTGCACGGATGCTGCGATGGCTGCGTTAGTTATATTTAGACATCATAATGGTAGTCATAAAAATACGCAATTTGCGAGGCGAGCTCCCGGCAACGGCCCTGAAAAAGACTGCAAATTCTGAGAACAGCGAACGAACACCATTGAATTTCAAGCTCTTCCGGAGGTCACCACTTCAAGCATCCGCAACTGCATGGCGTTGCCGAATGGAAGCGTGTAAATGGGTTTATAATTCTGTGCAGGCAAAACCGGGGTGCTTCAAATTACAGTGGGTGCTAGAAAAGTTCACGATTCAAACATTTTAGGTACATGTTCCATATATCTTTTAATGAATTAACTACTTAATCCGCTTAAGAGAATCATCAATAAATAAAACCCTTTTGATTTGTCAGGAAAGTCCCTACTTTGTACAAAAATATTAAGATACTTTTTATACCCTTGCAGGGTATTATAATTTCAGTCAGAAGTTTGCAACGCAGTGAAGGAGACGTTTCCGACCCCATAAAGTATATATATTCTTGATCAGCATCAACAGCCGAGTCGATCTAACCATGTCCGTCTGTCCGTCTGTCCGTCTGTCCGTCCGTCTGTCCGTCTGTCCGTCCATCTGTCCGTTTCTACGCAAACTAGTCCCTCAGTTTTAAAGCTATCTGAATGAAACTTTGCATATAGTCTTCTATATACTCTCACTGCTATATATGTCGGAACGGGCCGGATCGGACGACTATATCATATAGCTGCCATACAAATGTTCGATATATTTTTAGAAAAAAAATTATAACTTTGCTGTTTTTCAACATTTTTGCACCATTTTTTAGATATGGCCATTTTATATTATTTCAAAATTTTGGTAAAAATTTTATGAAAATCAGACGACTATATCATATAGCTGCCATAGGAACGATCGGGAAATTAATAGAAAAAAAATTATAGATTCGTTGTTTTTCAACGTATTTTCATCTACTCCGGGATATAAGCTTATTTTATTATTCTAGAATTTTGGTATAAATTTCAAAAAAATCGGACGACTATATCTTATAGCTGCTATAGGAACGATAGGGAAAGTAATAGAAATAATTATAACTTCGTTGTTTTTCAACGTATTTTTATCTACTTTGGGACATGAGCTTTTAGTATTATTTCAGAATTTTGTTAACAATAATTTGAAAATCGGACAACTATATCATATAGCTGCCATAGAAGCGATCCGTAGATGTAGAGAAAATCTAAGGCTGGGAATGTAAAACTGTAACTGTCAAACTGTAAACAATAAATATAGAAAAAATGTTATGAAACTCTGTTTAGTGTCTGTTTTCGGCATTATAATTTATAATATAAATATCAAAACCAATCTGCAAGGGTATACAAACTTCGGCGTGCCGAAGTTAGCTTCCTTTCTTGTTAAAAATGAATATTAAACTTCTTACAAAACTTCAATACAAAACCTACCTAAAGTAAAGTCTCATTTTTCTTATTAAATGGTCTCAGTGTCACCTTTCCTTGATTTACCTTTACTTCTTCCTATTTATGTGTGCAAAAACTAAATGCAACTGCATTTTCGCGATAGTTTGCAAAAACACTTGATGCAGCTTCGTCCAGCGAAGAGCAATATTTTACGTGCTAAATTCCTGACTTGTTTTATATGCCGCGGAGCAGCCACTGACAGAGTTTATTTCCAGCTCCCACTCCTCCGTCTGATTGATGTGTCACCCGGAATGGCACGCATAAAAAAGTATATCGCCGTGCTATATAAACATATATATTTTAAAGGAAGATGTAGCCAGTATCCAGTTAATACTGCTCCAAAAGGAAGTAGACAAAGCCAACAGAGATTGAGAACTTAGTGAAGCCAAAAGCAAAGTGATTCAACAAATATTAGTTTTACAGGAATGAAAGATAGAAACCTGAAACAAAACAAATGGAAATTAGCCGTGTTCCAGGTGGGTTCCGGGCTTTAAAAACAATTTTACCAGCGTGACAGGTCCTGTCGGGGAACAACCCACCTGGCGCACCTGACGCATCTGGCCCGCCTGTCCCAAAGTGTCGACACGGTGCAGTGTTAACCCTAGCCAAGTTTTTCCTCCTTTTCCGCTACCCATTTCCCAACTCCCTACCACCAGTTTTCCGTGTGCAGGCACGCCTCGCAAGTTCTTTTCAATTAAAAACATTTCCCAGCCCGGCGCTTAACCGACAGCCAGACGTCTGCGCGCTCCGCCAGTGTGTGTTCGCGTCATTTTAGCATATTACTCGGGGAAATAATGAGCCCCAAGCAGGGAGCACCGAGCACACCGGTGCTCTGGGCTGCTCCGGGTGGCTCCGGATCCTTCTTGTTCCTCTTTGTGAGGTGCCACGCCGCCAGGCAGGCACCCATACACGCCTTCCGCGTCGCGAAACACTTTAAGCGGCTGCCCCACAAAAGTGCTCGAGCAGGATTCTTAAAGGGGATTTGGCCCACTTAAGTACAACACTTGATGGACTTTTCGCCGCGGTCTGAGATGAGATTAAAGGCTAGCCTATGTCCCGACGGAACATGTGACAGCCTAAATAAAAGGGAACGACTTGCCCTAAATGAAAGGGAACGACCACATTTGCAGAGATTTTAATGAAAACGTTTTGTTTTGCTAAACAAAATACTTTGAGGGTCTATTAACAATATAAAAATACTTAAATTATTTCAATTATTTAAATAAATTATTTAATTATTTAGCATATAAATCTTTAGTGAAACTTTAGGCTATATGATTTATTTTTATACCCTTGCAGGGTATTATAATTTCAGTCAGAAGTTTGCAACGCAGTGAAGGAGACGTTTCAGACCCTATAAAGTATCTTTATTCTTGATCAGCATCATCTGGGGAATCTTTCTAGACATGTCCGGAAGAAATCGATTTTTTGGCCATTTTTGCGAAATTTGATCATTAAAATTTTTGATTTTGATAAAAAATTGAATTTTCAAAATTTAAATGAAGTATGCAGATTTATTAACTGTAGAAAATCTTGCACAGAACAGTTTTCCGATTTAAAATTAACGCTCTTTTGGCCGAGTTATGATATTTTTAATTTAAAAAAAATCAAGAAGTTTTTTAATATAAAAAATCCGATTTTATAATACAAAATAATATTTTTCTAAGTCAAGGAATCATTTCCGACCCCATAAACCATATATATTCTTGATCAGCATTAACATGCGAATCTTTCTAGACATGTCCGGAAGAAATCGATTTTTTGGCCATTTTTGCGAAATTGATAAGGGGTTACATCATTAAAATTAGCAGAAATGGCCAAAAATTTTGATTTCTTAAAATTTTAAATTTGGTATGCAGTTTTTTTAAATTAATGAAAACTAACACAAAACTGCTTTCCGAATCGAAATTAATGAATTTTTGGCTTAGTTATGATATATTTTAATTGTTACCTGCAAGGCAAGGGTATACAAACTTTGCCTGGCCAAAATTAGCTTTCTTTCTTGTTTTTCAGATATATTCTTTTTAAAAAATCCAACTTCTACCTAGAGGATTATTCAATTACCCGAAAACAATGCTTTGAGAGGGGTGCTTAAGCCAACCAGATGCGACTAGAAAACCATTTTGTCTTCATAAAAAATGGATTCGATTCTGTGGGTTTTTCTCAACTGCATTTCTCATATGGTGGAGGGGGAGGAGGACGGACTAACAAATAAAGAAAACAAGGTCAGTTGGCAGGTGCACAGCGACAATAACGATGTCAGGAAAAAATAGTTCAATTCCTGTAGCAAAAACAAAACACACATCGGCATCGACTGTGGCAACATGCGGCTATAGCATCCATTCAGTCCCATCTCTTTTCCATCCATGTCACGGAACATTTATTTAAAATATCAATAGCATCGCATAATAAATTTCAGCGATGGCGCTGACTTACCCTCCTTCCCACCCAACTTTCGCTTGGATTATTAATGTGTGTTCACCACAACGAGATGAATAGGTGTATGTATATTTATGCTCGGCTGCCTTTCGATATTCAGTTTCCAATCAAATTACAAGTACTTAAGGCTATTATCTTCAGGTATTACCTAAAGAAATTAAAGTGGAATGAATTAAATAGAAATAACGGAAGACCGAGAGCAAGATTTAGACAGAAAATATGTTTTACAATCACACATTATTCTAGCCTTATAATTAATAATAAAATATTGAAAAATAAAAAGACTTCTGGCCTCATTAAGATGTCTGCTTAATTTATATCACAAAAGCCTGCATGCTTACTATTTTAAGTACATTTAAACCAACTACTATATAAAATACACAATTTAATTTAATAAAAACTATGTACCTATTCTCTTTGAGAGAAATGCATACCAAACTGTCCCCACTTATTCATCCATCTAAGTAACTAAAACCCAGTGAAGTAAAGAAACCCACTTTTCCCCCTTTGAATTTCATTGGAGTAACAGGATCTGACGCTCTAAATTAAATGTAAATTTGATTTCAACTGCAGCCATATCGATTGCCTTGCCGGTAAATTCGGAACTGATACGGTTGAACGTGAACCCACTGCTCGGCAGACCATCGCTTGAGATACCGACAAGCTGAGTTTCCGGCGTGAGTGCGGCGTGTAAACAACTGGTCACTCACCTGGCCACTGGCAGACCATGAACCGCCCAAGCAGCCCGAGAGGGGTGAGTGAGTGGGCTGGCTGGTGGCCAAGTGTCCCCGAGTCCACTGTCCAGTGTCGAAGTGTCCCAATGTTCCAGTGTCCTGTCCCTGACTTGACGGCCGACGCAATCGGTGGGTCGTTCGGTTCGGTCGGGTGCTTGAGCTTGAGAAATGGCACTGCAGCCGTCTGGCGCTATTATCCAGTATTTTTCTCGCCACTTTCGTTATTTTTTTGCCCGCCATTTGGATGTTTGTTTGTTGCCTGTGGTCCTGGTCGTGGGCCTGGTCCTGGACAGCCAGTCGACCATTATAAATTGTTATGTAGACACCTTGTGGCCGGCGTTCGATCCAACATGCTCGGTCACAATTGCCTTGATTCACTGGTAGAAACTAGTAGGTGAAAGCACGTTTTATGTTTAACTCGATTCATATAATTTAAGGAAATTTTTAGACATAATTAGTAAAATATTTGGAGTCTTAAGAGCAGCTCCTCCAATTAGCTCAATTAGCGTTTGTTCCCACACATAATTATCAAACTAATTAATTAAATTATTAAAGTACAAACGGTGCGTACAACTTTAATTGTATGTGAGACAAGTAGCCTATTTACAATTTGCCTTATTGAGAGTATATAATCCCCTCAGAGACTGCCCCTTATCCCCCGAGTACTAGGCCGAGCTCTACATTTGTATGTACAATAGGTTTATATTTAATGAATATCAATTATAGGTTAAATACATATCGGTGTATGGAGATATTATAATATGGATACGCTTAACGGCTACTAGACCTCCGACGACTATTTTACACTGAATTCCATCCGCACGCCGAGGGTCAGGGAAATCACTTCTTGCTCTGATGGCCGCTCGTTTGTCTCGCGCTTAACAATCTTCCGCGAGAGGAGGTCCTCGTTGTGGTCCAGTTCCTGGTCATCGGATCTCAGCTCGCGTTTCACGCGCGATGGCTCGTTCTCGTCGTCGTCCAGTTCAAAGACATTGTTGTCCGAGAAGGCCAAGTGGTTGATCTCCTTGAAGAAGGAGGTCTTTGCGTTACGAATGGTTCTATCGTAACCAGTATCGCTCAATGGTGGCAGATATGTGGCAGGAATTCGGCTGGTGCCTCTGTATCCTGAGTCTGGACAACGTGGATCGATGGAACCTGGATAACAGTAAATTGGCGTGGTGGCGTCGATCAGCGTCCTCGTCGTCGTTATAGATGTTCTTTGAGTATAAGGTGTAAAAGTGGGCCTAAAAGAAGGAATCGTGGTCCTTGCAGATACTGGAGATTGAGTCGTGACTCTGGGGCACCGGCTGTCAGTCGCGCCCGGGAAGCAATCGGGCCTGGCAGTGGTTATTTGAGTCCTCGGGGTTGGAGGAGCGTAAGTAATTGGTGTGGCTGGCTTCGTTGGAATTGATACTCTCCTTGTTGACGGTGGGAGATAAGTGGCCGGCTGGCATTTTATGTCGTCGGAGCCCTCGGAGCACCCGGCCCTTTTCGTTGTGGGAATTTTTGGACATCTCGGATCTGGCGAGCCGGGAAAGCAGTTAAGGCAATCTATATCTGTCGAGCCCTGGATGCAATTTGTCTTGGAAGTGGTTTCTGGTTTTCTTGGAATTAAAGGGGTATAAGTGGGCCTAAGAGTAGGAACAGTTCTTGCCGATGCTGGAGGTTGAGTCGTGACTCTGGGGCACCGGCTATCAGTCGCGCCCGGGAAGCAGCGAGGCTTTGGCGTTGTATTTTTGAGGTGATTCTGTAGACACAGCGGGTCTGTGGAATCCTCGGGGCACGATATGGTCCTGGAATCGCCACAGGAGGGATCTTTGCGCGGATCTGTGAGGTCCTCGGGGCAGAAGAGGTTCTTGGAACCGCCACAGGCGGGATCCCTCCGCGGGTCTGTAAGGTCCTCGGGGCAGTAGAGGTTCTTGGAATCGTCACAGGAGTTATCCCTCTGGCAAGCACCATTGCAAAGCTCAATGTCGCACTTTAGATAGACTTGGAATCGGTCGGGGAACCGGAACGCCTTCAGGGTGTTGTAGTAGGTGGAGGTGAGACTCGATCCTCCCTTATATCTTTTCCACTCCCCAAAAATCTTCTTTATAATTGAACACCCTCGCTTGTCCGAAAGCTGGATCCTCTTTGTGGTTCGGTCCTCGAAGTCCATGTCGTCCGAGGCGTAACACTGCAGTATATTGACATCCCAAGGCTGTTCCGAGTGCTCCACGTTGATGGTGAACGTAATGTCGGCTCCGAGGCTAAGGCTACCCGAAATTCGCTTGATATTGGGCGTAGCCCCAGTGCCGAGTTCCAACCAGCACTTAACGGGACCACTGGGAGTGTCCACGGAAATGACCTCCAGCATGACTACCACAAATGGCTTAAAGTACATGGTCTTCTCCCGCTCATCGCCTCGACTGCACGATATTTTCCGCGCAATATCGAAGTTGTTCTGAATGTCCCTGTCATTCTGGATGATCAGGATATTCTCGACGGAGGCGCAAACGAAGCAGGCGGGCTTGCTGCCGCAAGCGTTATATGGCACAGAGAATACAAAGCTGCAACCAGTTTTGTCGCCCTTCACATAGCTTGCGAAGAAACAAAAATAATATAATAATACTCTCGAATATTTACAAAAAAACTTACTTGCACTGGGGATCGTTAAAGTATCCCTGACTGTAGATGACTCCTTCGAAGTCCTCCGAGAACTCAATCTCGACCAACATGCCATTGCCTTGGTCGCATTTCACATTGATCTTCTCAATGTTTTAGGCCGACAGAGATCAGATCAGTGCCCAAAGTAATGGCCTTGAACGTTAATCAGAAAAATATTCATTAACTGATGGCGATCTCTAGAGATCCGATGTGATTGCACTCACCAAGAGCAAGGCCCACACGAATATGTGGCCGATGTTGACCATCTTCTTTATTATAAGTCTTAAGCTTTATTCTGTAATCAAACAAACAAAAACAATTAAAAATAATTGGTAGTGTATTATTTTAGGTTTGAGCTAATGACTGAGCATAAAATATTAAAGGCTGACTTTTATAATGACAATTATATTTTTTAATTTTATATGTAATAGTTTTCTTAACTGAAAGTAAAAGCTAAAAAAGAGTAACTAGGAAGGTCTAGAACGAAATGGCGAGACTAAAACTATAAAAATTATAGCTTAACATAAGGTTATTTCCATATTTAATGAAACAGTGGCTCACCATTAAAATCTTCTATATAAATATGTTCTTCTAAGAATTGAATTTCTTAATTAAAATTGTGTTCCCAATAATGTTTTCTTTAAGTGTTCTCATGCTATGCCCGTCCCACATCATCCTTCCTATCCCTATATTTGCTCTCCTTTGGCCCAATTTGTCCTGCCGCCTGGGGAGTGGAGGTGAAGGAGGCTTCCCATCTAGACTGGCGCTGGCTTTGTTTAATTTTGCAATTGTTCTTGTTGTCGTTGTTGCTGCTGCTGCTGCTGGAGAGGAGTCATCGCCACCGATGCGAAGTGTCATTAAACTCGTGCCAATGCAATAAGTGTTTATTGTTTGCCCATTGCTCGGCTCAATTGTTCATGTCTAATTACCGCTCAAACTTTGTCACCGAGTGGCCCTCGACGCTGGTCATTCGAATGTGCATGCTCTTGGCCCAGTTTAATGGGCCAGTAAACAGGAAAGAGTTGACCAGCAGAAGGATTGTTTCAAAAGGCATAAAAATAATTAAACTGTGTAAAGCGAGAAAATTGCTAAGGTAAAGTACAAATATTTTAAATTATTATTTTATATATTTTATATAGATAAAAAGCCCAGAAAACCCTTTGAAATAGTAATCAGTTATTTTGGAGGTAGGCAAAATTCAGAGGTATCCATTATGAAAAAACAGATTGTAAAGGAGTTCATAACCGTGAAAAAGGTATACCGACTACCGCGAGAGCCGCCACCACCGCCGCCGCCGCCCAAGCGGTGTGTCCTTGCCGTGGGCTGCTGCACTCTGGACATGATCACCATGGTGGACCTGCCACTGACTCCAGGCCAGAAGCAACGCACCAAGGACGGCCGGTGGCGGCGAGGCGGTCCGGCGGCCAATATCTGTACCGTGTGGCGTCGTTTGGGCCTGGATTGCGAGTTCCTTGGTGTCCTAAGCAATGTGCGGGCATTCGAGAGCCTGCTGAATGGGTTCCATTCGCAGGGCATCGACATAAGCCACTGCCCACTGACAAACCATTATCCGGCCCATCGGAGCATCATTATTAGGAGAGACGCGGACGCCAGCACCATGCTGGAGTTCTCCAACCATCACCACCAGCTTACGTACCAACAGTTTGTGGGCGCTGTCGACTACCAAAAGTACTCGTGGATCCACTTCGAGAGCCGCAATCCCGCCGAGACGCAGCGAATGATAATGGCAGTACGCGACTTCAACGAACGCTGTCCCCATCTGCGAATCGTCATCTCTGTCGACCTGGACAACTTGCACCCGTCGACCATGCTCATGGCCAGTCTGACGGATTACGTCTTCATCAGGAGGGCCACGATTCGCGTCTACTCGTTTATGAATGGACGCGAGGGCGTCTGGGCGGTCAGGAATGCGATGAACGAGGCGAGCTCCAAGTGGGAAAAGACTCAGCCCCGGAAGATGCCCTACTTGCCGCCCGATGAGCCCACGGAGGAAGAACGCTGCATGGAACCGCCGCCAGAGAAACCCATCATCATATACAGCAATTACTTGGAGGGCGCCAGCTGCCTGAAGGCGGACGATACATACTTTAAGGTTGGCGCTCATATTCCGAGCAACATCGTGGACGCCATTGGGATGACTGACACCTTCTCGGCGGCCACCATTTATGCTCTACAGCAGGCGAAGATGGGACTACGCGATGCCCTCGAGTATGGCAGCCGAGCAGCGGCACTCAAGATGACGGACAATGGATTCAATATCATGCGTTGTATGCCCAAGGACCTAATGGGTTGCTACTACGCCTGAGGCAATAAATCAATTAAAAGTGTTTATGTACATAATCAAGGGGAGTCTATATGGAGTATACAAATATATAAATGAAAATAAAATCTTTCTTTTTTGCTCTCCTTTTTTGAAGCGTCCACATTGGCCACAAAAAGAGGCGCAGGAACCGGAAATTGCGCTTCACTTTCAGCTGCACACACACACTCAGCACACACCCTTTGTCCAAGCCATGACCTCTGGAGTACATACCCCCATGCTGACCTTTTGCATGTTGCCAAGTGCCGGAAGCATCTGCATGATACTCCTGCTTGCATACATTTCGGGGTGCTGGCTCCTTTAAATTCAACGGACTGTGCATCCGGAAATTAAACATTTTGCCCGTACTTTCTCAGGCCCTGCGGTAGTCGTCCCTGTGCCTAAGTGCGCACAGCCATTCTCCAGTTTGTTCTCAATTCAATTCACTTAAAAGGAATGCCAGAAAAAAAAAGTAACTTTCTCCAGGGGGGGAGTGGTCACATTCCAAAGGAGGTGCATCCTTTGCAGAACCATTCAAATTACCATTTTACTTTTGGCTTTTCCCACTGCTCCTCCAGCTGCGTCAGGTGGGTAGCAGGCCAAATGGAAAAATTGACAGTCACCCTTAAGCCCAGGGTAAGTTTTACCAGGTCATGTGAAATCAGGATAAGGGAGGATCGAGCTCTTGGCCTCACAAGAAACTACCGAATCACAAGTGTGATTCTAAATCTAAAGACTTTTTGAAAAGCAATTATAATCTCTTCAAGAGATTATCAGCTTGACAGGAATTTATTTGATTAATTTGATTATTCATTTCAGAAAGAAAATTAAACACGACAGTCATCTTTAGAAATGTAAATTTAATAAGTGCCTGGGATGGTGCTTATTTTAAAGATTTTTAAAACAATAATATATGATATATAAATAAATAATAATATATAATATATAAATAAATCAATCCAAATAATAAAATAATTAATGTGACAACAAAACATGAAAAATAGAATATATATTATATATGTACATATGCTATCCACTGCGTATGAGTAATATTTTTACTCGGAAATCTACACTGCGTATGAGTTATATTTTTACTTCGAATCAATATGAAAGTTTTAAATAAAAAACTTTACAGAAAAAAGTCATAAACAGATATTCTGTGTAAAAATGTTTACTTTATTTAAGTTAAAAACTGCGTAGGTTAATTTTTAATACATGAGAAACACTGCGTATGAGTGATGTATACAAAATTCCCAGCCAGGTGCGTGGGTTCCGCCCCGGAAAAAGTTATCGCGCCTCAGAAAATCCTTTGCGGCTGGCTTTTCATATCGATACGGTGACAGACAATTATAATTGTATTTAATTCTTTTGATTGATGCTTTGTGGGCTTTGCACGACGTCGACGACACATCTCCCCGAGCCGCAAGGAGCAGGGATACACGATAGGCAGGATACAGGCAGGCAGACACAGACACCCAGGCATGAAAATCAACGTCAGCAAGGTGTGCGAATGGCCCATCCCCTGTCACATGCGTAAATAAATATTATTTATGAGTTCCATTGATAAATATAATTTATTTCTCTCATTTATACCATGGGAACAATCCTGCGGCCTTAGCCGTGGTGTAGGTGACAATGGTTGAATTATTAAATATTGAATAATTCGGGTAGATATGTATGCTCATTCTAAATATAATTTAAGGCTTTACTTAACTTTTTAAAGGCTCATTTTACGACTTTACCTGCTTACCTTCGATTTGCAAGCCCCATAGACTTGTATTTATTTCAAGAAAATTGCATTAAACACTTTAGAAATGAGTTATGATACAGGGGAATGTGGCACGTGAGAAAAAGAGTCTGGGACGACACAATTCAATTCATTTTTGTTGTTCCCCAGAGCGTGTGCGAGTCCAAGGCATATTCGTCATAAGCAAAAGTCGTTTCATGGAAATATAATCCAGCGCCATATATTTTTATTGATGGTCGGATGTGAGAGGAGGACTGGGACCTGGCCAGCACGGGTGCGAATGAGTTTATTTATGAGTTGTGTGTGCAGTTGATGTTTGTGAATACATTAACCCAATCGGGTGCAGTGGCTCATAAGGGATGCCCATAAACGGGTTTGCATTAATAAGCGTGTTTGTAATCAGGTCTAGATTACTATCCTTTATAATGAAAATTAGTTCTCTGTATCGACTTAACAAGAACAAGAAAGTCATTTAAATATTATTCCCGAAAGACTGTTTAAAAATATATATATTTGAAAAACAAAGAAGTAGTCATCTTTCGTTACATTTACCTCCCAATTTTATATTTCAATTTTTACATTTTCCTTAATATTAACCCATCATCCCTATGGCAGCTAGATGATACTGTCATTCGATTAATATAACTTCAAGGGAGTAGTATTTTATGTTAATTATTAATATTTGATTTAGCCAATATTAAAGTTAAAAGCTGGTATTGGAAGTCCCTTAACCACCGTACCAAGATCCACGGTTCTCCACTTTTCCTCCAATATCTCGATGGTGTGCTTCTTGTTCCTCTCCAGAAAGGTCTTTGACCAATCGCCCTTCAAGCAACCACCATCGCAGTTGCATCCAAAGGGATTACAGGGCCCTTGGCCGCACCAGGTTCCTACCAATCCGGCACCGTTGGCGCAGATGGTAATGGAGCACCTGTCTGAGGAACCATGACCTCCAACGGCACCGCAGGAGGCGTCCTTAACCTTGTAGGTCAGGTCCAAGAACGATGTGCAGCAGTCGCCGTTGACGTTGGCCCTTAGAAAGCAGATCGCGACCAGAACCACAGAGCAAATGTATGAAGAATGCATCTTGAGGTAGCTGCCGATGTAACTGACTGTCTTCTCCATTAATTCTCGGTTATTTATGGGAGATTTTGTTTACTTTATCACTTATCAGGGGGATTATTAGAGCTTACCTGTTGAATGTTAATAAAGTCAATAGGTACGAAAGACGAAGGTAACTTAAGGTAATTGACCACAAAATTGTACGTTGACTTAAACGACTTAATGAAAGTCAATGCAAAAACAAAACAAACACATACGGTAAATATATATGCTGAACAAAAACAAAGGAATTTTAACTTTCATTATTTATACTCCGATTGTTCCTATGGCCCGCTCCGACAGTGAGAATTTTGAGAAGACTATGTGCAAAGTTTTCTTTAGATAGCTTAAAAACTAAGGGACTAAACAGGCGGACTTAGCTAGATCGTCTCGACCGATCAAGAATATATATTCTTTATATTGTCGGAACCGTTTTCTTTCCTGCGTTGCAAACTTCTGACTTAAATTATAATACCCTGCAAGGGTATAATTTGTAACTTGAGTAAACAATGTTGATAACTTCAATTGTGAATCAGGGATTCTTTTCTGCAATACTTACCTTAAATTTCAGTAGCTCTAAAATATACAAAATCGATATAAATACTATTTATTAAGTTCTGAGCCTCAGTCCAGACAGCCGGAAGCTTGAGCCGAGGATGTTGTTGACCCAACCGGATCTCTACCGTTTGGCCGCTACGTCGAGTTGTGCTTCTCGGTTCTCCAAGGGACCAGATAGGAATACGTAGGGTTTAAAGGAACAACTCCCCACATTGAGATTGCCTAACCGAACCCTCGTCCCCAGATATCAGCAAGTATATGGAACATACCCTTTGGAAGGACCAAACTGCAATAATTGGCAATTCTGTGAGAAGGTTCCAAGTCTCTCGGCAGTGGAGGCTGATTCTCTGGGTAGTCCGGTGGGTGTGGTTTGCTCGAATGCTACCATGACGAGTCCCATGCAGGAAGCGGAGGCAACCGCTAGGTATTTTGCCACCTACTTGAAAGCCTTCGCCTTGATCTATGTCCTGCCGGAGGTTGACTGGACGGCGGAGAATATGGACATGTTGCTGGAGCAGGGCATGGATCTATACCAGTGCAGTTCCGAAACGAACAAGCCGAACGATGATGATCAGCCTGGAAACCAGCTCCTCGAACCCGGGGTTTATACCAACGAGGAGAAGCGCATCAAAAGGAATTTTAAACTCGAAGGACACACCTTCACAATGGCTGTGGAGCCTCGTTATCTCGGTGAGGCGACCAGGCCACACACCATCAAGAATTTAAAGCGTGTTCTCCAGGCTTTCTTCAAGTCCAGTCGCTATTGCTTACTCCTCACCCGGGTGGGTCACCTGCTCGTATGGCGCCGCAGAAAGTCGTTCTTTGTGCTGGACGTCAAGGGCAGGCGGAGGGATGATCTGCGGGGTGATAAGGACAACGGCGTGGCCATGCTGGTGTGCCTAAAGACCATCGACAGTGTGGTTTATCTGGCCAGCAATTTAAGTGATATTACGCCCAAGGATGTCTTCACCATCCGCGAACTGGTGGTGGTGCGTCTGAAGACTCCGGATGGACGAATCTATATGCGGGACTCCAGCTACAGATCTGTTGAATTCAAGGTGGTAAACAAGAGCTACGCGTACTTGAAGGCCACCCTCCACCTGTCTCTCAACCAGAATGGGACGGTGAAAAATCGCAGCAGCCTGATGGTGGCCGTGGGCTCAATCCTGGCCAGCAAAATCGATCACCCGGCAAACTGGGATACCCATATGCTGGATCGTTTGATATGCTACGGAGTCGATCTATGCTTCAGCAGCTGGTCCGACTGCTTGAGGGAGCGGCGACCCATTGACCTGGACACCTTTCCCACCCAACTGAGAATAGGGCAGTTCGTTGTAGCTCTCCAGCTTATACCTGGTGTAAGACTGGGTCACTGGGAAAACGAACTCGACGTCGTTAGCACGGATTTTGAGGCTAACTGCACGGATGCTCTCGAGGGATTCGGCAACCTGGTGTTCCAGATAAACAGTCAGATATACGCCATGTGGTTCAAGAATGACTTTTACTACCTCCTCGATCCCTATCGGCACACTATTGTCGGCACTCACGTGGAGGAGGACCAGTATGAGGGCGCCAAGTGGGCCACGCTTCGCATGTTCCGCGACCGACTGACCATGCTCAGCGTGTTTCACAATCTGCTCCAGGAGACGAACAGGCAATCGGCCTACTCTGTGCATGCGGTGCGGATAAATAACATCGCCGAGTGCCCCCAGGGTTTCGTTCCGTCACCTTTGCCCGAGGAAGTGGATACCTGCGATGTGGAGTCCCTAAATGAACCCATTTTGTTCAGCGACCAGCTAGGAGCGACTGTGCAAGACCATCGTCTGACAGAGATCAGCAGCGACTGCGAAGACGAAAAGGAGAATGATCCAAAGAAGTTTCAAGTTTTGGAACCACGACAGTGTGCAGGAGCAGCCGAGAATAGAGTACTTGAAGCTCCCACACGTTCTCAGCCCAATCCATCCAAGAAACCGATTGTTCCCACACCAGAAGCCACCAAATCGAACACCAGAAGCCTGAAAACCTCAAAGAAAATCCCTCCAGCAACTGTGGCAAGAAAACCGAAAGTAACTTTTAAGGAAGCTAAACATTCGGGAGCCTTTTTTCAGGATTCGGGAAATACAACACAGCGAAACTCCTCTAGAAAACCCGTGAAGTTAAGCAGAATCCCAGCTGCAAACTATAAAACTGAATTCAAAAGGGAAGCAGGCGGCGCCAGGGTCTTGGACGATTCTACTGCAATTTCCAAAGCAGCATCCAATGCTGACAAGGACCTCAAGGCCAAGTGGTCTGAAAAGGAATCAGCCATCATACGATTAGGTTCTAAAGTGGCAGCCACAAATTTGATAACGTCAAGAGATGTCTCAATCAGGGCTTCCAGCCCAAGCATACTTCCCAGCAAAGGACACCCAAACCCACAGGATGCTCTCAAGACAAAGTCAGAAGCTATATCCCCGCACACGACAGTTAGCAAGCAATCCATGGCTCCAGTGACCAACAAACACTTTCCCACATCCGTTTCATCGGAAACTGGCCGCCGAGCAGAGCAAGCTCCCTTCCAGAAACAAAAAGAATTGAACAACAAAGAACTCCATGATGCACGCAAGAGAAACGGGTCCCTGACTCGTTTTCCTGGCTACCATCGAGAGCCACAGCTCCTGGCCGTCGCTGGATCCGAAAGTGGAACCGTGGAGAGCCTGAATCGGCTGCTGGGCTCCGCATTCAAGGTGGCCAACAGGGTGCTCACGATGACGCCCTGGGGCAACTACGTAGTCTTTCAGCATAGTCCCGACTCTGCTCAGAGCTCAGTGTCCTCGTCATTCTTCCTCTTCGACGGCTGTACATGCAACATCGATCGCTTCCGGCACCTGGATCTCTCGACCGGCACCGCCGGCTTGGTGGCATTCCGAAAGCTGTCGGAGGTGATATGCCACATGATTGATTCGAGAGAGAAAAAGGCTCTTAAAAAGCTGCAAAGCCGGGCGAAGAGGAATGACTAAAGCAAACTTTAATTGTTTAATTTTGTACATCGATATGTAGGGAATACAAATTTTATAAGTGTCAAGAGGTCTTGTCTTAGATTTATTTATTTAAATTTTTTTTAAGGATCAAATTTCAAGCAGAAGTACAGAAACAGGTAACCTAAGAGTATTTCGTATGTGACATTCACAATTATATTAAAACATAACAAAAATTAGTTTTCAAAGTCCAAAAATTAAATAAATACCTATAATATTTTCGACAACCCTAAACTAATAAACTGAACCTACATTTTAAGGACCCAAGACTTGGGCATTGTCGTAAACAACAAACAGAGACTGAATCGAATGGAGGCAAAAACAGAAACACGTATCCATGCGTTGAACGGAAACACATTTGGAGGTGAGATGGAGTCACCCTTAACACCTAAAACCCCCTCTCCACCTAGCCTGCCCTCATCTACCAGGTTCGGTTCCGGAACTCTCCGGTGTGCGATTACGAAAGCTAGTCTGTGCTAACAGTTGCTCGGGGCCTCGGTGCCGCCCTGAAAGTTTGCTACGCCACTTGCCACTTTGCCATTCAATGGAAAATGTTGAATTCGTTAACTAAAACCGGCACGCACTCGATAATCCCCCAATCGCTGCCAAATACAGTGGGCTTTATTCTTTAAAAACCTCTCCAAACCATAACTAAGTAAACTTTAAAAATTAGTAGTGAAAAAGTTCTTGGTGAGAGCTTAATCTATTGTATACTAGAAACTTGTGATTTAAGGCCTGAATTAGAATAATTTTATTATTTCTATTTCGATGCCACTGTACTTATGTCTCCTCTTGCCATTATCGAAATTCCAAAGGTGTCAGCAAGTCAACAAAACAAAGTCTTCATTGTTTTTCAGAAAATAAATAGTCGTATTTAGGATTAAAGTTCTGTGTTTGTAAAAATTCGTCTTATTTTTATACCCTTACAGGGTATATGATATTTTTATCTAAAAAATTATGATATAAAAATATAGATATGGATATTTATTTATAGAATATATCCAATTTTTTAGAAGGGCATTATGATTTTAGTCCGCAAAGGAGTCATTTCCGACCCCATAAATCAAATTATCAAAACTAATATAGAAAAGCTTTCCGAATTGAATCTTTTATTATCATTATAAAAGATTTTTGATTCATTGCCAAGATCTATTGGCAAACCGCAAGGGCACACAAATATTAGCTTCCCAAAGCAGTTTCCTTTCGTTTCTTGTTATCAACAATATTACCCAAGGGCAACCTTAATCATGCAGCAGAAATGGAAAATCTCACGCATTAATCACATTACCTTGTCATCTAATCATTTTCAAAATCGATAGTAAATAGCTCAACGGTATATCTTTAATAACCCATCCAATGTACACACTTTTACAGAGAAAAATTCTTTCGGAAATGAGTTCTTTTTCTCGAAAAAGTAATTAAGCCATCATCATCAGTCGTTTCCATCGGTTCGTTGTTTGTCCGACAACGAAAGGTGGGCAGAAAGGCGTTAAGCAGCGGGGCGGGGTAATTAAAATGGCAAAAATAAATACCTATTAAGAACGTTTACACTGATTGACACTTTAAGGCAATTTCCGGCCATAATTCCACGCCACAAAATGGTGCTCTGGTGCTACCCCAAGAAAGTGTTTACCCCGCGCAGCCAAATGTCGAGCTATCGATTTATGTTATGTCGGGAAGCAAGTCGGGAATCGAGGGGGTGTATTTAGGCCAGGCATGACACGCTTTACATTAATTTGAAAATTTTGACTTGGCCCGCTTTAAGTTGCTTCCCCCTTCCCCCGTTCAATGGCCACTTTAAACCAGGAAAATTGCCTTGGCAGTGAACGTAAAATGGGAGGTGCTAAGTAGCCCACATTTTTGGGTTTATTTATGAAGTTTCATTTCTGTTTGGTTTACCGAAATAGCATACAAAAATGTTAAGCTTCTTAACGGGGAGAGTTTTGTTTTAATTTTAAATGTTGATTTTTGGTTGGTATATATTAAAATAACTACTTGAGAATAAAAAATATGGAAACTGGCAATAGCATTAAAACCTGCTTAAATAATACATGAAACTGGTGTACTATTTTTCTCTTTAAAGATTGATAAAGTGTCAAAACACGTATTTAAACATTAAAATTTTGTGGAACGAATTTTCGTATAGTCTGCGTGACTTGCCAAGGAGGTCAACCCAGGCAGTACCTAGATTTGTAGACAGAATACGAAATTAAATGTTCAATCAATCTCTGCGGGAACCAAAAGACTAGAAAACTCGACGCAGTCACCGCGGCTTAATCCCGCCTCCTGGATGACAGCTCTTCTGCCACAGACCGTGCATAGCTCACTGTTGTGGTTGACAGAGCTGACACATGCGTCTGCTGGGCTGTGCCGTGCTCCATGTGTGTCTAGTCATGGCATCCGCTAATTTTTGCCCCGTCATTTTGCACGGTTGTGCCGGGGTGTGACTACAAAACATCCCGAGCAAATTGTTTTAATTTCTATTCCAAGTCAAAGTTTACTCATGAAATTCATTGGCCAAGATTGCCGTCGAACTTGGTCTGTGTTTCGAAACTGAGTTTTCCACTCAATATGTTTAGGGAAAGCTAAGGAAGTTCTTATATGATTAGTTTTCTGATTACAAAAGTTCGATAAGTTGAGCTTGATCAAACTGAAAACTTGCGAACAGGATTCAACTACAGAGCAATTTTAATTAGTGATTTAGTAAGCACTACTAAGTTACCGTCCCACAATGTATTTAATAAGCAGGTGGAGGCACCTCCTCCATTTTAAAAAATGCCTGAACCAAGAACCGGAATATACTTCTTCCAGGGTTTTTGATCATCAGGCCTTAAATCTTGGCCTCAGAATATATTTTATACGTCAGGTTTTAAGAATCTTCTATCTTAAAAGTGACAAAAAAACTTTTGAGGATCACTTCAAAATCAATTTTTAGACATTTGTATGTTCATTTTTATACCCTTGCAGGGTATTATAATTTAAGTCAGAAGTTTGCAACGCAGTGAAGGAGACGTTTCCGACCCTATAAAGTATATATATTCTTGATCAGCATCAACAGGGGAATCTTTCTAGACATGTCCGGAAGAAATCGATTTTTTGGCCATTTTTGCAAAATTTTATAAGGGGTTACATCATTAAAATTTTTGATTTTGATAAAAAATTGAATTTTCAAAATTTTTAAATGAAATATGCAGATTTATTAACTGTCGAAAATCTTGCACAGAACAGTTTTCCGATTTAAAATTAATGCTCTTTTGGCCGAGTTATGATATTTTTAATTTAAAAAAAATTAAGAAGTTTTTTAATATAAAAAATCCGATTTTATAATACAAAATAATATTTTTCTAAGTCAAGGAATCATTTCCGACCCCATAAACCATATATATTCTTGATCAGCATTAACATGCGAATCTTTCTAGACATGTCCGGAAGAAATCGATTTTTTGGCCATTTTTGCGAAATTGATAAGGGGTTACATCATTAAAATTAACAAAAAAGGCCAAAAATTTTGATTTCTTACAATTATAAATTGGGTATGCAATTTTTTTAAATTAATAAAAACTAACACAAAACTGCTTTCCGAATCGAAATTAATGCATTTTTGGCTTAGTTATGATATATTTTTATTGTTACCTGCAAGGGTATACAAACTTTGGTTGGCCAAAGTTAGCTTTCTTTCTTGTTTATTACAATGTCATATAACAATTTTTTTAGTCCTTAGAGTTAATATTTAGAGTCTTGAAAAAATGGCCGCTTAAGGTGATTCAAGTTCCACTCTAGCTTCTGAAATTGTAATCTAATTTTAACATTCTCAAAAAAAAAAACTGTAGCTCAATGTATTGTCTAAGTGGTAAATTAATAATTATATATATTTTTTAAATTTTGTAGCTGTGGTTGTTTGTTGTTTTTTATTCAAGCCAAATAATATTATAAAGCTCCCCCAAATCGGTCACACTGATTAACTGATACCGAGAGCTCGCTCTCGCTCTGCGATCGTGGGTTCAGCCCATGGGTTCTCTCAGGGGTTCTCTCCCCAAAGCGATAAGGAGAATTAAAAACAAAAACATCTGTGAAACACGAACGACAATAAATAGTACCAGTAAAGCAGGTACAAATCAACATTTCGATTAGATTGAGCTCGAAAAAAAAACTACAACTAATTGAGGGAACCCGGAAACCCTCAAAACCTAGAAGTGTGCATAAGTTGACCTAAAAACTTGGAATATTAGCAGCGAACAATACTATAAATAATAGCCATAAATTGTAAGCTTGGAGCAAGAACCTTGACCTTTACCTCTTAATAAATCATTAAATAACTTATTTATTCAGGGAACTGAGTCTACATTAAGATGAGCCAGAAAAGTTCAGTACTTTGCGTGGGTTGCACAGTGATCGACTTTGTGACCATCGTCGGCAGTTATCCCAAGGAGGACACCGATCGTCGCTGCCTGGATGGATTCTGGCAACGTGGCGGCAATGCCTCCAATGTCAGCACAACACTCAGTGTTCTCGGCACCAAAGTGGACTTTTTTGGCATTCTTAGCAGTTCGGATGCGTTTCGGGTGCTCCTCGAGGATCTCCGCCGTCGGGAGATCGGCACTCGGAACTGCCCTCTGACAAGCAGGGATCCCCCGTTTTCATCGGTGATACTGTCACAGGACACCGGCTCCCGCACCATTATCCACTGCAATAAGGATTATCCGCAAACCACGTGGGAGGATTTCAGCAAGATCGATCTGTCCCAGTACGGATGGGTGCATTTCGAGGCTCGCAACACGATACACACCGCCAGGATGATGCAGAGCATCCGGGAATACGACCAGAAAACGGGGCAAAGCACCATCATTTCGCTGGACTTTGAGACGAGGTACGATCAGAATTTGGAACTGTGCCAGTCCTGCGACTATGTGATCTTCTCCAAAGAGCTGGCCTCCGACAAGGGCTGGACGACGCCGCGTCAAACATGTGAGGAACTGGCCTCCGATATTCCCAGTAATGGCGGCCAGAAACCCATAATTATCTGTCCCTGGGGGAGTGAAGGAGCCGTGTGTATGGATTCAAAAGGGAACTACATTAAATTTTCGTCTTATCAACCGGAGAAAGTGGTGGACACTCTGGGCGCTGGAGACAGCTTCGTGGCTGGATTTATCAACGCCACTTTTGAGCATCAACGGGGTTTAAGGGATGCTGTGGACTTTGCCAACCGCGTTGCTAGTCGCAAGATCGAGGGATTTGGCTACGATCATATTCAGACGATTCAAATCGAGACGATGGAATAAATTAGTTTTGAACAATTATTTGTAAATGTAGAGAATTATGTTAAAAAGTTATAATTTGAATTATTTTCTATATATAGGGTTTATAATAATTCAATGTCCTAGAATTCCCAACTGGTTCTAACCAAAAACTCTATGTTATTGAATTTAAATACAGCCTAAAATAAGAGTTATTTTGGAAAGAACAGCGCTTATTTATGTATTTCTCACAAATTTTATAAACTTGTCAAATTCATTATGAATATATATAATTATTAGTTTCGTGATTATTGGTTTTAGGCAGAGACTTTAGTTGTTGGTCTGCTGGGTGCTTGCACAATTCAGATTATCCAAATTGAAAATCAAGAGGGATCCATGGCAGAATGAGTCTCCCTCGAGGGAATTCTTCAGTTTGGAGCCTCTCTCTCGTTGTTGTTGTTGTTGTCGTCTATGTGAATCTGATAAAGTCCCCTCGTTGGTCATTAATATCCGAGCCTATGGACGTGGCGGCATTGACTCCTCCGATGCCACTCGAAGCACTGCCGGACTTCTGCTGGCTGTTCAGGCCCTCAATGAGCTGGTAGATAATATAAGTTTTATAATTCCCATAAATATATGTGTATATCAGCTCACCTTGGATCGCAGGCGCTTGAGTTTGCGCAATCGTTCTAGCCAATTCGATGCATACGGGTGCTTTTTCTGCACACTTTGGTAGACTAGCGAGGCGAGCTGCAGAATATAAATTTAAGTAAACAAATTAAGTAATTAGGCTCTTTGACAAAAACTCACATTGGCGTGCAGGGCCATTTGTCGGGCCAACAGAGGAGCACTGCGATCGGAGACGATTCTGGGCTCTGGGTGGCACACAAACTTTGATATCTCAGAGCGCGCCTTCACATACACCCTGTTGGAGTTTAGCTCGAGTGGCTCCACAATTACACAAGCGTAGTTGAATTGTCCCTGTAAATTATTAACATTTATTTATATTAATTATATTAAGCTGAAAAGAAAACTTGGGAAACTAAAGTTACAAATAGGTATGTCACGAGAAATGCCCAAATTTTGAACGTTTACATGTATGTCCCCCCTTTATTATTGTCTAATTGAATTTTCCAATATTTTCCAATATGCTATTACTCACGGATATCGTATTCAGGTTGTATTCCTCGCCGCTCTCGTTGTAGATGATCTTCACAAAGTCGTTGCCAATGTGGCTCTTTTTCAAGTTGCAGTTGGGATCATCCTGCAGATTGGTGGGCATCAAAGTGGCCACATGGAAGGTGACCTGCACAAGAATACCACAGGTACTACAATGAACACTTGCCCTAAGGAATCTGCCATCTAGGACTACCCACCTGCAATATGTCATCTTTCCAAATGTAGGCAAACTTGCCATCAGCTCCATTCCTGTCCAGCATTATGAACAGATTGTTTTGCTCGGCCTCCTTGAGGCTGACCAAGGTACCGATGTTGCGCAGGAACTCCACATATCTAGCGCTGCCGTGCGAGTTTCGCAGGATCTCCACCTCGTTGTTACACTGCCCCTGGCCCACGTAAAGCACACCGATCTTATGCGTCTCGAATGGCGGAACCAGATCGATCAGGGTCACGGCGCTAGCATTTTCCGGGCCCACCTTCAGCGGGACATCCGTGACGCCCAGCTGGCCGGTGGTATAGAGCTGCAGGAATATGAAGCTAGGATTCATGCACAGCTTCGTGTTGATGGGCGGCTTTGCGGTTCCAAAGTTGCGGAAACTGCTCGCCGGCGGCGGACAAGCACCACTGCCGTTGCTTGGTATTCCCGAAATGGTTTTCGAGCGTCCGCGCATCATGTCGCCGTTGCCATTGTTGCCGTTGTCATAATCAGAGGGTATCACGCCGCCGACATTGGCTCCATTGCTCCCTCCGCCGCCGCTACTAGACTTGGCCAGAGCCCCAGGTTGTGGAACAGAAGTGCCCCCGAAGCTGGTCAACCTTCCCGTGGCCAGTAAGGGCAGCTGCCCGGGCGAAAGCGGTGGTTTTCCCAGCTTCAAGGTAGATCCTCCACCAGCTTGCAGGGTGCTGCTCCCACCACCGGCCACATGGCTGCTCACATCATCCGCCGAGTGCTGCTTGGGCGGCAGAGTTCCGCTCTCCGGCTGCAAAGCCTGGGCAGCCGAGGGCGGCGTGGAGCCGGCTATCTCTTCCGGTATGGCCTCGCAGCTAACGCGCATATCCTTGGTGCTGTATTGGACACTCTTCTTCTTCAACGTGAGCTGCGATTGCGGCTCATCGACGGCTGACTTCACGGGCTCCTGGGACAATGGCATCGGCTTGTTGGTTAGGAAAGACTGCCGCCAACTGGAACTCATCTCCGGACTGGAGTTGACCCGACGCACGGGATTCCGGGCGCGACTCTGGGCATCCTCGAAGGCCAGCGAATCGTCGTCCGCCTCGCCATCGCTCACACTTCCACAGAGGGCGGCCTCCTTGCCGCGCTTTCCCCCTGCCGAAACCCTTGGAATGGGAATGGCAACTGCGGCTCCACTGCTGGACGCATTTCCATTACCATTTCCGTTTCCACCTTCGCCGCCATTGCCATTGCCGCCACCCACCGAGTGGATTTCCTCCTGTCGCTGGAGGGCACGAGCCTTGGCCACCATTCGGCTGCGAATGGCACTCGCCGCTTGGGGTGCAGGCGCAGCAGTTTGCTCTGGTTCGGAATCCGCCATCAGCGGATGAGACGGAACCTGCTGAATGGTGGTGGTGTCTGGTCCAAATACTCCGCCATGCGCCGTGGGCAAAAACAGCGAGACAACATTGTTGAAGGGCAGATCCTGGCCATAGCAGTCGTTGGTGATGGGATTCTGAATGCGGGTTATCCAGGAGACATTGCCAGTTGGCCGTCGAATGAGAATCTCTGCCCAACCAGTGCAGGCGCGTACACAAACCGCCTGCTGTACCACCGAACCCCCCGACGACGGACTCATGCTCACCGAGGATTGAGACAAAGAATTGCCAAGAAGCGATGTGTTGCTCCCAGTGTGCGGTCCCTCCTCGCCCAGTCCACCGCTGCCCAGAGCCTCGGGATTCGAGCCACGACGTGACAAGGCGTCCAGGGAGGCAGTGGAGCTGTTGGAGATCTGTCGGTGCGGATGGCCGCCCGTGGCTGCCGAGTTTGAGGACGAAGATGAGGTCAGCTCGGTGCTGCCCGCTGATTCGTTGCCGCTGCTATGCTGCAGGCTCACCTTGGTGTAGCGTCTCTCCCGCTCTGGTGACAGAGGCGGAGCGGCGGAGGCATCGCTCAAACTCTTGGAGTTCAGGCTTATGCTGGGCGCCTTGCCCAATTGAGCGCAACGCTCGCAGAGACCACTGCGGGTTGGGGCAGATGGGCAGCCGGAAGTGGTTATGGTCACCAGATTGTGGCCCACCAGCCAGGTCTGGGAGACTCCATCCTTAAGCAGGTATTCAGCGGCGGGAAGACTACAAAAAGAAATTATTTAAAATAACTGTAGCCAGGGAAGAAGTTAAAAAAAACTCACCGCTTGGGCATCGAGGGGCAGGGAGAGTAGGTGTGCCTGGCCAGAAAGTCAAAGCAGGTCTCCGCCAGCTCGGCATGGATATTGCGCAGTCCAATATTCATCTGAGGTCGCATTTCCAGGTCGTTCAAGGCCTTGGCATTGTTGCGACTGCCGCCTTCGGTGAGGCTGGTGCTTCGCTTTCTGTTGGACGAGTCCTCGTTGAGGGAATTCAGGTTCACAATGTCGCTGGACAGCATCTTGGCATTCGATTGAATCGACTGAAATAAAAATATATATTATTTTATATATTTTTATATATTTTTGCGTTTTTATATATTTTTTATATTTTTTTTAAATTTATTACAATGGCTTTTGGCCAACTTACGTTCTTGATGTAGTTAACGCAGTTCTTGCGCAGCTCCAGCTTGCATTTGAGGAACCATCCGGCAATGATGTGGTGGGCCAGGGACACTGTATAGTGATCATAGCGATGCGGCTTTGTATACGGCAGGGTAATGGCAAACACGTACATGTTGTGCATGTTGGTGAAGTTCGCAAAGAGATGCTTGGACAGATGAATCAGCACTGCGAAATGAGAACAGCAACCAATAATAATTAACAAGTTTTACCTACTTTCCCTGGTCACTTGACTCACGCGACAGAAACTCCAGAACCGGAGTGGCCAGTGCATTCGTGTCAGACATCTTGCTCATCTGCAGCAGCACGGCCGGCAGTTTTCGCATCAAGGCCTCCGGCATCTCCAGTATCAAAATCGTCATCGTGTTAATACAGACGCTGGCAACGCCAGTGAGAACCCTCGAATTGAGGGCGGTGATGATACCATAGTGCTGCGGTGGCTGCAGGCTCTCATGGTAGATGACCAGCGAGGCAATGGCGGGCAGGACCAAGGCGTGAAATTCATCGGTGGGCCGCTTGAACTTATTGTTGGTCACCGAGGTAATCTTGAGGAGTGTGTTGGCTATTTCCTCTATATCGTTGCCCTGAACCAAAGCCTTGTTCTGTAGGACTTTGGGCAGCTTTCGGATGACCTGTTGAAACACCACATAGTCAGAGTCGTGCTCCAGACAGCGCACAATCAGCTTGCACATGCGACGCGTGGAGATGGCCGTGGGATGAGCCTGTGGCAACAGTGGCGAATCTATACCCAGATAGTGACTGAACTTGACCACATCGCTGTTACCCTCCGGATAGCCAATGTGGTAAGAGCCATTGGCACGGGCCTGCAGCAGCCAAGTGAAGATCTATAAAGATATGAATTTATAGCAAATCAAAGAACCATTATTTCTACTTCTATTTGAGAGGCAAAGTTTCCCATCTCTACTCACTTTAAATCGCACCAAGCTGAACTGCTCAAAGATTTTGGGTCGGTCATAGTGCAGCTCCAGGTGATCCATCAGAATGTTGAATATCTTGAGGGCATGGGCCGCTGGCATGCGGTGCAGCTTGATGGCGAAAACCTTGACCAAACCATCAACGGCGGCTATAATGTCGGCAATTTCCGACTCATTGCTAATCCAAACGTCAGTGTCGCCATGACGGTTATGCTCAAATGGTCGGTTGATGAGCGCCTCCAGGATATCCAGCAAATCCATGCATCGCTTGGTGTCACAGTGCGTAGCAAAATTAGCTAGAGCCCGAGCCACAGCCACGCGAACGAGCACATTTGGCTCCAGATGGATGTTGGACAGCAGGACGAGCACCACTCTGCTGAGTATCTCCTCCTCGTAGCAGGCACGATTCTGGTCCATGATCCGCACCAAAGCCTCGATCGTTTTGATGCGCACATTGACGTTGGACATGCGGTAGTAACGGCGCACAAACTGGGCCAAAACTTGAAGCCATTCCGGTCGCGTGGCAGTCACGCGTCGCGATCGGTACTCGATCAGGGCCAGAACAGAGGCCTCCGGCCGTCTGTCTGCCACCCGCTCGATGAGATCATAGATGCGTTCCACGTTGCCCAGGATCTGAGAACGATCCTGCTGCAGCAGTTTCTCTATGCAGTCGATGTTCTCGTGAAATTTGATCTGCAAATGATGCAGTTGGTCCTTGTTGATATTAGTGGCCTCATAGTACTCGATATTGGTGACGATTGCCGACATTATGTCACAGATGCGATCCCAAATGATCTCGGAGAGCTGCTGCTTGTTATTAATCACCATGCGAACACTGAGAATTACCTCAAATGTAACGATCACCTGTCGACTGTCTAGAGCCTAAAATAAACAAGGATAAGAATCTCTCTCCCTCCGGATGCCCTCTGCTCACCCTAAGGAAGGCTGTCAGCACATTCGTGGCATAGGTCATGGGTGAAACCTGGAAAATAATGTTTGAACCGAAGATGTTCATGTTCAGATGGAAGACGGCACCGCGCAGCATATGGGCGTCATCGTAGAGGACACGATCGTTGAGGATGCTGCACATCATCTTCATGGAATGATAGCCCAGCTGTGTGCCCAGCAGGTTCTTCATGATCTGTAAGAAAACCAAAACTCAGTGGGGAAAACTCAGAAAACCCTCGAGAAGTATCTAGAGATAAATAGAGCCAAGGTCACTTCCTAGCAAACTGGGTCATCGTCCCTCTCATTTTTAAGACCTTGAAATTGTGTTTTTCCATCAAAATGCACAAATTCAATGATCACCTTTTCGGGGTAGGGCTAATCATCATCTGACGGAACGGAACCAGGCATGTTAAGCGATAAGAACCAGTTGGGGGGAGTATCAAGCCAGATACAAACTGAGCAGAATTCTCATTAGTATTATTAGGAAAATGTCGAAGCCAATCTCTGCCAGCGATTGCCAAATGAGCTGATAAATCCCCAGCCAAAGCGAGGGCATAAAAAGCAAAGCAGCCCCAAAATCAACACCGCACTCGACGGAATCTTCAAAAATAAACGTACATCCCACGGAGAATGAAGGGTGAGCGATCTCTCAGCAGAATTTCTAATCATGTGATTCTTTTTTTTTATTCAAAAACTTGTTTACTCTCGCCCAGATCAACTTTTATTAATTGTGCTTCTGCTGGCCGTGAGCTTAGTGGAATCGCTTACTGCTGTTCCGGATATCGCTTCTCTCTGCCAGATTTCCGAGCCCTGGCAAATGTTGCCACACGAGCATCATTGCCAGAGGTTCTATGTCTGCACCGGTGACCCGGAAGTGCCCTTCCAGGAGTTTAGCTGTCCACTGGAATATCATTTTAGCAGGGAACTAAAGATATGTGTACCGGGCACCTGCTCCGATGATCCTCCCTCCCCCATTTGTGGCTTAATAAACCACGTTGAAAGAGTTTCACACGATTGCTCGCGCTACATGCAATGCTTGACGGGTGGTGCGTATGCTGTGGCCAAGTGCTCTGCCGGAAACTACTTTGATCCCAATCGCAAAGCCTGCCTGCCCGTAGCCGTGACGGCCGCTCACCAGTGCAGCTGTGTGCTGCCGGATAATGCCACATTGGCCAACTCAAATGACTGCGAGACGTATTTCCGCTGCAAGAAGGGAGAGGCTGTGTTGGTCCAGTGTCCTCCCGGAGAATACTTTGAGGCGGAAGTGGGCACCTGTCTGCCGGACCTCACAGGCATCTGTCTGGAGAGGCCCACAATGCCGCCGCAGTCGATGGTGTCCGCGAAGGCTCTGGCTTTGGACGAATGCATACGGACGGGAAGTCGCCTGGCGCCACATAGACGCGATTGTCAGCGGTACTATATTTGTGCCAGGATGCGGGTGATTGAAATGCGCTGTCCCCGGGGTCAGTACTTTGATGTAGTGCATCGGCTGTGCAGCCTGGATCGGCAAAGCGAATGCAATGTTTCCACAATGGTGGAGAACAAACAAGAGCAGCCGAAAAAAGAGGATCAAGAAGTGGACATTAAGGAAAATGAGTTGGATTCGGTTTTAGCTGAAGATCTGAGCTTGCCAGGATTAGAGGCCAATGCAAAGCAGCCGGCGCCGCCGCCAAATGAACGGGATGTAGTCAGCAACTACGACAAGTTCTCTTCCAAGTTTGTCTCGCTATAAACAGTTATTTGTATAAAAATTTAAATAAAAATTTAAAAAATATATCTTAAACCCAAACTGCAGCATGAACATGAACAACTGCGAATATATTTTACTAAAAGACTTGATTAACTCGGAATAATTTCTATAATGCAATTAAGAAAGGGATAAGGGACTAAGGTAAAATATCTCTCAAATAGGTCTTGTAATTAAATAGCTCAAAACGGACCCCCAAAATACTCACCTTGTGTGAGGCCGGACAATAGGGCGCATGATTGACCGTCCGACACAAGGTTGTGATGCACTGCGGCAATGGCTCGCTGGGAAAGATGGTGTACCCGATGACCATCTCCAGGATTGTCAGACACTGCAGGCCAATCTCATCCACCGTCACGCTGCAGCTGAGTTCGCAGGCATTCCTTTGGAAAGACAAAACGTTCGGATGTAGCACTTGCTTTATTAATTAGCATGTCATCGTCACTCACTGCACGATTCCCACGAGAATGTCCTTGTCCAAATGGGCCGCATTGAACTTGATCAGATTGACCAGCATGTCAAGATAAGGGCTCAGCAGATTGGCCTCAGTGATTGCTGGGATCCAGAGCAGCATAAACTTGCCAATCTGCAAAGGAACAAATAAGTAAGGCTTTGATGGCAGCTGTCAATCGCTTACCTTCTCCTCAAAGTTGGTGATGTCCTTCCCATTGTCGGTGAGTGTGTCGAGCAGGTCAAGCAGGTGGCGCAGATCTTCGCGCGTCTCGTGGTTCTGGATGACCAGGAAGAACTTCTCCCGCATGATGGTCAGGTTCTTGTACTGTGTGTGGATGAGTCGCTTGTAAAAGCTCAACGCAATCTGGCGCGTTTCGGCCGGCTTGTTGGGCACGATGAGATCGTTGGTGAGTTTAAACAGAATAGTGATGGAGGTCTGAAAGGGGACAAATAATCCGTATTCACGACAGAAGAGACTCCCTCGCCAACACGCACCTCATCCAGGTTATAGTTGTGCAGATACATGTCACCTAGCTCCTTAAGCATCCTGCAACGCTCCGCCACCGGCTGCTCCGGCCGCAGTTCCCTCTCGAACTCCGGCCGCAGGGTCCGCTCCCCCACGTATCCTGCGTAACGGTTAATCGTAAATATTTGTAATGTTTTCATTTTGTGTCCAATAAGAGTGCCTCGAACTCTTTGTTACCTGCCGGCTTCGTTTTGAGGAACAGCTTGAATTTGGCCTTATCCTTGGAGCTCATGTTGCTGTTGCGGCCGTGGGCGTGGTCGGTGGATCGGTTGGCGGTGTGCGAGTGTGTGTGGAATCAGCGTCTCCCCGATTTATATCCTTATAACAATTTACGCACAGAACACAGAGCAAAAAATCTCAAAACAGCTGAAACAATCGTGGCAGTGTTACCAGATGCCATTTGTCTCATAATACCAAAAGGTTCTCGGTGAAAAATACTAACCTACGAACAATATCGTGGAAAGTTTTGAAAAAAATTATATTTACAATTAAATAAATAAATAAATAATAAACAAATTCATAGCCGGAAGAATTAAATGCAAGTAAATAAAGTAATAAATAAAGGAAAATGTTGAAATCTGAACAGTCAGACGACTCAATTCCTTGAAATAGTGAGTAGTATTTAATCAAATATAAAAATTATTACGTATCAGCCATGTGTTTTGAATATTATTTTCGGCAAAACATAGTTGGAATTCTGCTGGTTCAAAACTAGAATTCAAAATTAAATGGTCTTATAAAAATAGCCTCTTTTGGGTATATTCTCATTGTAATTTAGTATATTTGTCGGTATAGTTTTTTCGGTTGAACTGCGGTCACACTGCTTGCATCATCTCCCAGCGCGTCTGTAAAGTGTTAAAATATTTTTTTACTATAGTATCGCCTTGAAAAAGCAGTCAATCCAAAATAAAAATAAATACCTTGCGCCAGCCAGCCAGATTCCGTTTATCATCTGAGCATTTGCCCCGATTGCTTGCGAATAGCAGCTAGCTCCGAATTCGGCCCGCTAATTGGTAAATCCGATTTCCAGGGAAGGAGACGCAAAAGGAGAAGCGGAGAACAAAAGGAGGTGAAAAACAACAGTTAATCGTCAAAGTTTTCGCGTCGAACAAATAGGCAAAGGTGAGCAACTACACTGTACACACACGCTTGCACTGCCACAGGCGCCTTATCGCCTGCGTATGGGTGTGCATAAAAAATTAAAACAATATTTGCTCATCCGATTATTACTATAATAATTCGCGTCCATATATTATTAGCAGTGTGCGTGCGCCTGCCCTGGATATCCGAGCTAGTGTGCGGGCGCTCGTGTGAGTGTGTGTGATGAAATGCAATTTTATCTTGGCATTTTGCGCGCCTCTGCGTTTCGTTACCCTTGTGATTCCGAATCCGATTCCGTTTTCCTTTCCTCCATTCCACTTTCGCTTTTGTTTGGGAAAGCTCTGTCGCCATATTTTCAGACGGTCGCTAACTTTTCACTCGTTTCCGTCGTTCCCAAAAGGTAAACCCATCCACCATGAGCTCCGCGGAGGAAAACAGCAACAACAGCCCGGCCACCACGCCTCAGGACAACGATCCCAATGAGAAGGCAAATCTGACGGATCTGGAGAAGCTCGAGGAGGAGAAGTTGAAGTCCAAGTATCCCGGCGGAATGCGAGTGCCCGGTGGGCACTCTGCCTTTCTCCAAAAAAGGCTGCAGAAGGGGGTAAGTGTTACGGGTCCTCACCTACAAATGATCGGTGACAAAGTCACCGTTGACATGACCTTGAGATCTTAAGATAATCTCGTTATAACCAAACATTTCTTTTCGCAGCAAAAATTCTTCGATTCGGGCGACTACCAGATGGCCAAGCAGAAGGGTGGCGGTGTTAAGCAGGTCTTTGCCAACAAGGTGACCACCGGAGAGGCGATTCCCACGCCAGAAACCGTGCCGGCACGCAAAACCTCGATCATCCAACCATGTAACAAGTTCCCGGCGACGAGCTAATTCACTCACCTCCTCTCGTCACGCCTCCACACCACACCCACAACCTCAACTGCAGCCAGTTTACCCCTGTTCCCACTTCAAATGCTCTATACCTAATTTTAAAGAAAAACTTAATACTAAGATGGCTGCTGGCCGGATTTCGCGAAAATTTAAACAGAAAAGTAACAAAAAAAACAGAATTTGTAGTTCCCCGTAAACTTAAACCGCCACCCGTATGGCGCACTCTTACCTCTGCCTTCGCTTGTGGCCAATCAATCTCAAGGTCCCGTCTCTTCAGTCCATCTCTCAGGCCTGAGAAGCGAAGACGAGGAGGTGGCGAGCCGGGGACGGCGCGAACTTTTTTGAAACAGTTATATATATATCTCTATCTGTGTAACATTAACATAACTTATCCTGATCGTACGTAGTTGTAAGTATTACGAGCATAATAAATTTAAGTTGGAGCCACAGCCACGCAGCATTGTTCTCCGTAAATAAGTTGGGATTCCGTCAACAATTTATGATGTGCTCTTCTCTGAACTTCTAAAAGCATGGTAAAAATGTTAACAATAGGCAGTTGCAGTTGTAGACACTGCTTGCAGAATATTCAATTTTCAGGTCGAGCGTTATAATCAATTTGTAAATGAAGCTGAGCGATGATGATACCTTCGCCAGTATTGAGCTAAAATAAATTGTATGTACGTGCTACTTAAAAATGTGTTGATTTCCTGGGGCGCTAGATCAACAATAGAAGACCAGTGTTTGTTTAACTGATAAATGCCCGGGTGGCAATCATCTTAATTGATTATTCAAATCGCCTGGCAACCAATTTGAAATTACAGAAATTAAGTTCAGTAGTTTTTTTTGTTTGAATACAAAATAACTAATTAGGCGCTAAGTAATTCCTACTTCTTGGGTGAACTCTGTATAATTATGCAACTGCCAAAGCTGTAAATCAAAATAATATGATATAATATTTCCTAAAAGTTGTATATCATCGAGAAGATATTTATCAATTTTTCTAAAAAAAAATGTTGTATACAAGATATTTTTTAAATATTTTTAGAAAATATAAACATAAACATTATATATATATCATTTTAAAAAATACCCCTTATTCGATATATAAATTAACAAAAATATCGATATATTGATATACTTTTCCCATCTCTATTTTTCGATAGTCTTCTGAGAGTGTTTTCTTTATTTTTCTCCGGTTAGGGCACACTGTTCGCCATTGCTAGTTAAGAGGAAAACCGGAGTTTAAATGTAATTTTATCATTTCTAGTTGCAATTTAAGTGCATTTCGCAACTAGCACCGTGCCGGCCGCTGTTCGTAGGCCCTCGCGTGCAACTCAGATCCCCGCCAACCGGTCGAAAACAAGGTGAAATGTAGATGTCCACCAAGCGGCGGTCGCAGAAGCAGCAATAACAAAAGCAAAAGTGAAATTAAGGCCGCAGGAGAAGCGGAACTGCAGTATCTCAGGGCGGAGCCATGGAGAACCTCAAGATAAGCGACAAACTTTTCGAGGATGTGATTTATTTTGTGCTCGGCAACCTGGATGAAGAGGTAAAGAGATTTCCCGCTGTTGCCTGTACTTGCATTGTGCTCCGTGCGTGCGTGCGTGTTTGGCTGTGTTTGTGCGTGCGGCTGTGTTTGTGTGAGAGCGGACACAGGGTGCCCCGGAGCAATGCGCGCCAATAATGTTGCCGCAGACCACAACACCTTATATAGCACAGGGTGTTTCGGGCACGAAGGCACAATGCGAGTTGCTATAAGCCCTACGGCTTCAAGTGTATAGCACACGATCAGCTGTTTATGGCTTCTAGGAACCGGCAATAAAACAACATTTAAAATCTAATAAACCTTCCCTTTTTTAGATCGAACGTTTCCTTAAGAGCGGCGGCGCCCAATCGAAACTGTTCCTGTCAGACACAATTACACATCTGATATGTGCCACCAACTATTCGGAGGAGGAGCTGTCCATGAACTTGGATCTGTATAGCGCGATACCCGTGACGGAGCAATGGATCGTCCACAGCGCCAAGCTGGGCCGGATGGCCTCGACACGGGCCTTCGATCCGAGTCCCAATCAGCTACGACTCATGCGCGGCATCCGTGTGGCCATTACAAATGTTGTGGCGGGGGATCGCAGGCGCCTCTACGCCATGCTCACCTACCACGGCGCCGTTGTCACGCACAGCTTTGGGGCCACAAACACGCATCTGGTATGCGGGGCGGCTAACGGTGGCATCTACAACAAGGCGCTGGCGCTGCCCAAGAATGCCATTATCATAGTGACGCCGGATTGGGTGACGGACTGCCTGAAGTCCAGGAGTTGCCTGCCCACGGAGCCATATCATCCTAGGCTGCTGAAGCCCATCGAAAAGCAGCGGACGCAGAAGCAGCAGGCAGCATCACAGCAACAAATGCAGCAGCAATTCCAGCAGCAACAATTACAACAACAGCATCAGCAGCAACTGCAACAACAGCAGCAGCAGCAAATCCTCCAGCAGCAGCAACAGCAGCAGGCGGCACAACAACAACAACAGCAGCAGCAGATCCCTGCTCCTTCTTCGTCGGCCCTATCAGACATCCTGGGCTTTGGCGAGGACAGTGCAGCTGCCAAGAGCATCGCTAGCATCAAGTCGCAGCTTCAGGCTTCGGCCGAGCAAATACAGCAACAACAGTTGCCTTTGCCCAGTGCCCAGCAACAGCAGCAGCAAGTGGTCTTTGTGCGACCTCAGCCGCAGCCACAGCAACAGCAACAGTTGCTGCAACAAGGCGGTCCTCAAGCACAGGCTCCGCCATCACCACATCCTCAGCAGCAACAGCAACTAATTATACAACAACAGAAAATCATACCCGCCAACCTGCAGCAGCCGCAGCAGAACCAGCAACAGATCAAGAACATTCTACAGCAACAAAGACAGCTGAAGAATGCACAGCAACAACAGGTTCAACAGCAGCAAATTCAAATGATTCAGCAACAGCAGCAGCAGCAACAACAACAGCAACAACTTATACAGCAAGATTCGCAGCAGCAGCAGCAGCAACAACAGTCGCCCAGACTGCCTACCACTCCAACGGGGCGACAAACGCCCCGAACTCCACAGTCAACAACGCCGCAGCCGATTCAATCTCCGCAGCAGCAGCACCAACAGCAGATTGTGCAGCAACAACAACAGCAGCAGCAACATCAAATTGTACAGCAACAACAGATAGTCCAGCAACAGCAACAATCTGTGCCAGTTTCGCCGCAAATTATACACCAGCACTTGATGCGGCAGCAACAGTTATTAAATCAAAGCCAAATGCAACTGCAACAGATTATCCAGAGCGGACAGGCATTGACGCCGCAGCAGCAGCAGCAACAAAGGCAAAATCAACAGCAACAGCAACAGATCTTGCAGCAGCAACAACAATTGCAAATGCAAATCCAACAGCAGCAGCAAAATCTCCAACAACAGCAACAGCAGCAGGTGCAGCAAAGCCTTCAGCAATCGCCACGGATGGTGCAAAACCGGTCGCCCGTAATGCCACCCAGTACGCCATCCCCATCGCTTCAGCAGCAGCATCATCCAAACATGTTGCCGCCGCAATCACCACGGCAGTTGCAATCTCCGGCTCCGCAAATGACGCCGCCGCCACCTCCGTCGCCGCAAAGTGCCCAGCAACATTTGCGCCAGCAGCAGGTGCAGCAGCAACAGCAAATCCAGCAGAATCGCCAGCAGCAGCAGCATATGTCCCCGCAGCAACAGCAACCGCCGGCGATGATGTCACCGCAGCAGCAGCAGCAAATGCAACCCTTTCAGCAGCCCGTCCATCAGCAGCAGCGTATGCAATTGCAGCAGCAACAACAATTGGCCCAGCAGCAGCAGCAAAGTCCGCAGCAAATATCTGCACCACAGTCGCCGCAGATTCCACAGACGCCGCCCATGCAACAAACCAAGCTGCATCACCATCAGGTGGCTGGGCAACCGCAACAGCAGCAGCAGTCCTTCTCCCAGCAAAAGCCCATTGATCCCACGGATCCCGTTCAGGTGGCCCAGGTGCTCAGCCGTTCTGCATTGAGCAGCAACCAAGATTCGCTGATAATGCGGCAACAACAATTGAAGCAGCAACAGCAGTTGCAGCAGCAGCAGCAACAGCAAATGGCTCCGCAGCAACAGCAGCAGCAGCAGCAACAACAGCAGCCCCAGCAACAACAAACTCCATCTCCGCGACAGTCGCCGTTGCAGCAACAGCCAACTACACCAACAATACAACAGCAGCAGCAGCCACCAAATCCTCAAGTAAGTATAAAAACCTCTTAGGTGAGCATAATTAATAATATAATTTATTTAAGACAATAATTAATTAAATAGTGTTAACCGACTTTTACACTTTTCAGCAGAGCGCTTTAATCTAAGAAACACTCTTTTTTTTAGAAACTATCTCACCAATTTAACCTTTTGAACTAGTCAACTAGATTATTTTCATGAATACCTTTCTATGTCTACTTTTAGCAAATACAACAAGTTTTGGCCCAGCAGCAGCAACAACAAGTGCTGGTACAGCAACAACCTCAGCCTGGACAGGCTCAGCAGCAGCAGCAGCAACAAGTTATCACCCAGCGACATGTAATAAACACATCAACGGCCCAAGGACAACAGATAATCCAAAGTCTTCAACAGAAGCAGCAGCAAATGTTGCATGTTCAACAACAGCAACAGCCACAACAACAGCAACTTCCTCAGGGGCAGCAACATCCCCAACAACAACAACAACAACAGCAACAACAACAGCAGCAACAACCGCAGCAACAGCAACAAGTGCAATTCACTCAACAGCAGCAAATCGCTTTGGGAGGTGGTGGCCAAGTGCGGATTATTCAGCAAACAATTCAGCGACCACAGCAACAGATTCCACAACAACAACATCAACAGATTATCGGACAGTTTCCACAACAACAGCAGCAACAACAACCACAGCAGGTATGTTAAAAATTTTAATTTAATATTTAAGCAAATTTCCAGGAGGTTAAGAAAACTCAAATCCTATTCTTGGTTTTTTGGTGATATATAAGAAATCAAATGCATAACAAGATTATTTGATTTTATTTGAATTTTTATTACTTACAGGCATTGCAACAACAGCCAATACAACAACAACAACAGCAGCAGCAGCAACAAGTCCTTGGAGTCCAGCAGGCACAGCAGCAGCAGGCACCGCAGTCGATGCAACCGCAGGGGAAAACCTTTATAATTAGTCAACAGCACTTCAATCAGCTCAGCTTGGCCCAACAGCAGCAGATATTGGCTCAAAATCCCCAGAGTCAGAACGTTTATGTTGTGAATCAGACTAACATTTCCCAACAACAGCAGCAGCAGCAGCAACAGCAACTAGTGCAGCAGCAGCAGCAACAACAACAGCAAATGTTGCAGCAGCAGCAGATTATGCCACAGCAGCAGCAGCAGCGTATGCAAATGCAGCAGCAGCCGCAGCAAATTGTTGTCAATCAACAGATTCTGAGCGACCCACAGCGCTTGCAATATCTGCAGCAACAGCAACTGCTGCAAAAGCAGCAACAGCAGCAGCAGCAACAACAACAACAAATACTTATACAGCAGCAGCAAACTCCCCAGCAGCAGCAGCCTCAACAGATTCTCCAACAGAAGTTACCAATCGACCCCCAGCAACAAATCATGCAGCAAGTGTTGATAACGCAGCAACAATTGCCTCAACGCACACCTCCCCCGCAACAGCAGCAGCAGCAGCTGCTGTTGCAGCAACAATCGCCCCAACATCATCAGCAAATGCCGCAGCATTGGTCCCCGCAAAGTCCGGCATCAAGTCAGATAGCGCCCACCACTCCGGGAACTCCCACCAGCAGTGTGGGAATGCAATCGCCGCTACCTACAACGCCTCAGCAGCAGCCGCAGCAACCGCAACAGTTTATGCCGCGCGGCTTGCGACCGCAGACCTCGTGGCCCGGTCAGCAGCAGCAACCACAAGCTCCCCAGCAACAGCAGCAGCAGATCGTGTTGCCACCGCCAGTCCAACAGCAACAGCAACAACCTCAGCAGGTGCCACAGCAGCAGCAGCAACTGATATTGCAGCAGCCACCGCAGCAACAGAAAATAGTTTTGGATGAGAAGACGCACGCGCACTTCATGTCCTTGGATGCGCACAAGAGAGCCGAGTACATTACCAAGTTGAATCAGCAGAACAAGCCGCGAGTGATGCTGCGCCAGCAGGTTGCTTACCAGCCGCGACCTGGAGCACCGGGCAGCATAGTTGCAACACGGCCGGCAGGGGGTCCTGTTGTGCCGCCGGGCCATATTATTGTCCAGAGCCAAATGCCACCGGGATTGACGCAGCAGCAGCAGATGCTCTGGCTGCAGCAACAGGGCAAGCGACAGGTGGTCGTCCGAGCCGGCGGCACTCCTGGTCTCAGCCCGATACAGCAGCAGCAACCGGGAGTGGGAGTGGGACAGCCGACACAGCAACAGCAACAGTCGCCACAGCAGCAGCAACAGGCCTTCAATCCCATCAACGATCCCAATCAACAAATGCTTCTGCAGCGGCAACAACTGCGCGTCCAGCAAATACCCATCCAGCAGCAACAGGTGCCGCAGCAGCAGCTGGGCAAGCAAACAGTGCAGCTCATCACTGGACCCAACGGACAGCTGATAGAGCAGCAGACAATTGTCCAACAGCCTTCAACGCCGGGAACACCCACCACTCCGGGCGCAATGCCGGGTCCTGTCACAGGCGGTGCCAACATAATGACACAAACTTTGGTCATGACTTCAACAAGTCAGTACATTTTTTCTAGAATTGTTTTGTATCCAAAAATCCTATATAATATCCTACATATATATATATACACAGGTCAAAGTATTTCCTTTATAACCCTTACCTCTTCTCTCACTCACCCAGCTCCCGATGGACAGCCCCAACAAACCCCGCAGCAAATGAACCTGAAAACCAAGACTGCCTTGGCCAACATGCTGAGCAATCGCTTGGGCAACAATGGAGTGCAGACGCCTCAGCAGCAACTAATTCAACTGCCTGATGGCCAGCAGCAACAGCAACAGATTGTTCAGCAGGTGGTGACCGGAGCTACACCGCAGCAACAACAACAACTGCTACTGCAACAGCAGCAGCAACAGCAACAGATGGTTGTCCAGCAGCAGCATGTGGAGCCGCCATCGGCAGCCGGTGCTCTCAGGATGATGGGTCAGCAGCATAATGCAGCAGCCGTTGGGGTGTCCGGACCCCCTCGCACGCAGCAGGAGTTGCTAATGCTGCAGCAACAACAGCAGCAGCAGCAGCAACAACAACAAATGCTGCAACAGCAGCAAATGCGGCGAGTGATTGCTGTGCCGCAACAGCAGCAGCAGCAGATACCGCAGCAGCATCTGGTGCAGCAGCAGATCGTAGTGGCTCCGCCGCAGTCCCCGCAACAACAACAGATGGCCGTTGGGGTAGGTGTGGGTGTGCCAGTGCAGCAACGGCCACCTCATGGATATATGCAGGCCCGCCCCGGACAGCCACCGATACCGATGCCGCAGTTTTACGGCCACAATCCCAACCTGAAGCTGCCCGCCGATCTCTTTCTCGTGGGCTGCACCTTTTACATCGTGGAGTACGATGAAACGGATGGCGATGAGCTGCCCATATGGCTGGACACAATTCGCCAGTTTGGTGGTGACATCGAACGGGTTTACTGTCCCCGGGTGACGCACGTCATCTGTCGCACCCAGCGGCATGGGGTGGTGATGCAGGCCCTGCGGGATGCCAAGCGCTGCGTTACCGCCTACTGGCTGAGCGATATCTGTCTCAAGCGTCAGCTGATGCCGCCATGGCAGCCGCTTCACCTGCCCTTTCCCAGTCAGTTTGGCTACCGCAAGCCCTTGGAAAGGTACATTATCACCTCGGAGGGATTCGAGGGCGAGGAGCAGGTGAGGCTGCAGCAGATGGCCGAGGAATGTGGCGCCATATACACCTCGTACCTGTCCAAGGTGAACACGGTGATTGTGTGCAAGCAGCTCGAGGGCAACAAGTTCAACGCGGCCAAGGAGTGGAGCATACCGATGGTGAACGCCCTCTGGCTCAGCGATGTCTGCATCGGTAATTTGAGCGGCCTGTCCCAGTACGATAATCCCAAGTACCAGCAATATAACTTAATTGCTCCCTTCCGCATCGAATGCAACCTGGTGGCGCATCTGTTAAGTAAGTTTAATTGTGTTTACAGTGCTCTCTTGAAACTAATTTCCTTTTTTTTTGTTTTTTTCAAAAGCTGCTTGGAAAGCACCCATAAACCTTACCCAGGAGGCGCACGAGCGCGTCAAGCGCCACCTGTCCGATCCCTTTGGCAACGAGCACAAGTTGAAGCGCCAGAAGATGAATGCCTTCCAGCAGGAGCAGCTGCCAGAGCAAATTGTTTGCCTCGAGTATCCCACGAATACCAAGCCTCCCAAGGTTATCTTTTCCCAGGTTGCCGAAGCCGAAGCCCTCAAAAAGGCAGTGCTGTAAGTACACATAAAAAAAAATTCGAATATTATCAACATTATGAATCAAGTTCCGAGTTTATAAATTAATCCTTGAATTTCTTTCTTTTCTTTGCAGAATTTTGGGCGGTATCGTTGTAGATAGCCCAGCAGATGCCACGCATCTGGTGATGACACGCGAGAGTCGCACTTGCAAGCTTATCCAGGCCTGCTGCCATGTGGACTTTGTGCTCAAGTCCAGCTGGATTGTAGAGAGCGCCAAGGCTGGTAAATTTGTACCAACCGAACCGTATCGCATCCAGCACATACCGGTCGACGAGAATCTGCAATTCAATTTGAACACCGTCCTGTGCGCCCCCACACGTTCCACGTTGTTTGCCGGCAAGTACTTCTATGTGACGCCGGATGTGTTCCCTGCCCGCGACGAAATAATACGGATGATTGAATCATCCGGCGGCAAGGTGGAGCCAAAGCGACGGACCGGTGCTGCTGTTGCCGAGGCCCATGTCCAATCGCCCGACTCCTACATCATAGTGACCTGCCCCACGGATATGCATCTGTGCGCGGATCTAACGCGACATGGCAACCCAAAGTGTCACATTGTGTCCACGGAATTCGTGATGAGCTCGATACTCAGGCAGCAGCTCGAGATAGAGCCCAACCTCATACCCTACTTGTACAACAACAACAACAATGTGAATAGCTGTATTAGCAATAAGTCCTCCTAGCGCCGTGTCTTCTGGTTGCTCTAGAGCTGTCGAGAATAGGATTTCTGTGACGAATTAAACAAGAATTTATGCGAGCTGTAATATACATAAGTAGGTAAGAGTGTGGGGCTAAAGTAGGAAAGTTTTGATGGCGGGAATCGGTTCTCTAGAGCATTGATCGTGTCATTGACTGACTGAATCAATTAGTTGTAGCCTGCTCCAGTTTCTTATGATATACCAACAAACGAATCTAGTCCACAGAATTCGTCAGTGCGTCGTACGGGCATGCAAATATAGATACCAGCATATCGGTTACACTGGTATGTTATATATCTTTTATTTCAAATTATTTAGTCTTTGCACGAATTTTATTCAAAGTGTATATATCGAAAGATTTTTCTTAAACTGTCACAATTTAGGATTTACTATAACTTTTTCATTGCATTACCATTTATCATTACAAAAAAATATTTTAAGGCATTAGTTTATTTGAAATTGCGGCCCATATTGTATGAATTTTATGAATTTAGCATGTAGCAAAAGAATTACCTTAATTATTGTAAGGTTGAGAGATTCATGCATATATTTTTGTAGGTTCCAGAACCTCCCCACACTAGAATAAGGATGTCACACAAATATACACATTCATATATATATGTATCCTAGAGTATACGAAATGTTTCACAGAAATTGATATATATATATATTGCTGGCTATTAGTATAGTAAGAGTACTTTTTACATAGATATAGAAAATATTTTCTCAACTAATTTTAAACCCTAGTTAGGCTTGAAATGTAAGAAAAATAAAATATCGTTACCAAAAAAGCATTCATATTTTTATGATTATTATTGAGATCCGTTTGGGACACTTATTTAGCAACACCTATTTAATCTTAAACAAGAAAGAAAGCTAACTTTGGCCAGCCAAAGTTTGTATACCCTTGCAGGTAACAATTAAAATATATCATAACTAAGCCAAAAATGCATTAATTTCGATCCGGAAAGCAGTTTTGTGTTAGTTTTTATTAGTTTAAAAAAACTGCATACCAAATTTAAAATTTTAAGAAATCAAAATTTTTGGTAATCTTTGCTCATTTTAATGATGTAACCCCTTATCAAATTTCGCAAAAATGGCAAAAAATCGATTTCTTCCGGACATGTCTAGAAAGATTCGCATGTTAATGCTGATCAAGAATATATGTGGTTTATGGGGTTGGAAATGATTCCTTGACTTAGAAAAATATTATTTTGTATTATAAAATCGGATTTTTTATATTAAACAAGAAAGGAAGCTAACTTCGGCACGCCGAAGTTTGTATACCCTTGCAGATTGGTTTTCATATTTATATCATAAATTATAATGCCGAAAACAGACACTAAGCAGAGTTTCATAACATTTTACCTATACTTATTATGTTTACAGTTTGAAAGTTACAGTTATACATTCCCAGCTTTACATTTTCTCTACATCTACGGATCGCTTCTATGGCTGCTATATGATATAGTTGTCCGATTTTCATAATATTGTTACCAAAATTCTGAAATAAGCTCATGTCTTAAAGTAAATGAAAATACGTTGAAAAACAACGAAGTTATAATTTTGTCTATTACTTTCCCTATCGTTCCTATGGCAGCTATAAGATATAGTCGTCCGATTTTCATAAAATTTATACCAAAATTCTGATAAAATACCAGAAGCTCATGTCTCAAATTAGATTTAAAATTTTTTTCTAATATTTTAACTTATTTTTTTAGATTTTTAAAATTTTTTTAGAATTTAAAAAAATTTTTTAAATATTTTAACTGCCAAATTTGAATTTGAATTTAACTGTCAAATTTGAATTTAACGACGATCAGTTTCAGTGTGCCCAGGTGCAGTTGTAAAATAACTCCTAAATTTGGATTCAAAAGGTTTGAGTCTCCGCTTACTTCCGCCGGCTCCGAAATGGTTTGAAACTTGGACTTTTTATAACAGTTTATACCAGTTTTCAGTTGCTTGCTGCTGATTTCTGTTCGCCTGTTACCCCAATTTGGGAAACGGGCAATTTGCATGGAAATGTTCGGAAATTTGGATTGGCTGCTGTAGGGATGTTGTTGTAAAAAGGTTGTTGTTGCCATAAGCTGTTGTTGTCGGCAACAAATAGGTATAAATGCATAAAATGAAATATAACAGTTTATACCAATTATTATTTTTGCCCAAATGTTTTTATAACAGTTTATACCAGTTTTCAGTTGCTTGCTGCTGCTTTCTGTTCGCATGTTACCCCAGTTTGGAAAGCGGCCAAATCGAATGAAAAAATTTGCTCACTTGCATCAGTGATGCTCATCTCCATCAGTGATGCTCACTTCCATCAGTGATGCTCAATTCCTTCAGTGATGCTCACTTCCATCAGTGATGCTCACTTCCATCAGTGATGCTCACTTCCATCAGTGATGCTCACTTCCATCAGTGATGCTCACTTCCATCAGTGATGCTCACTTCCATCAGTGATGCTCACTTCCATCAGTGATGCTCATCTGCATCAGTGATGCTCACTTCCATCAGTGATGCTCACTTCCATCAGTGATGCTCACTTCCATCAGTGATGCTCACTTCCATCAGTGATGCTCACTTCCATCAGTGATGCTCATCTGCATCAGTGATGCTCATCTGCATCAGTGATGCTCATCTGCATCAGTGATGCTCATCTGCATCAGTGATGCTCATCTAGCTATATTGCAATATTGGGAGGCTATAAAATCGGGCTTAATGGCAGTGATGCTCATCTGGCTATATTGCAATATTGGGAGGCTATAAAATCAGACTTTGCATCAGTGATGCTCATGTAGCTATTTTGCAATATTGGGAGGCAATATATCAGGCGTAATAGCAGTGATGCCCATCTAGCTATATTTCTTTATTGGGACAAAATAGATAGATGAGCATCACTGATGCAAAGTCAGATTCAGTGTGCCCAGGTGCATTTAAGCAACATTTTAGCCAAAAAATGTACAATATGGTCACATCTGGTTTGAGTCTTCGCTTACTCCAAGATCAATGGTTCGAAACTTGGACTTTTTATAACAGTTTATACTAGTTTTCAGTTGCTTGCTGCTGGTTTCTGTTCGCCTGTTATCCCAATTTGGGAAACGGGCAATTTGCATGGAAAATTTCAGAAATTTGTATGGACTGCTGCAGGGATGTTGTTGTAAAGGGGTTGTTGTTGCCATCAAGCTGTTGTTGTCGGCAACAAATAGGTATAAATGCATAAAATGAAATATAACAGTTTATACCAATTATTATATTTGCCCAAAAGTTTTTATAAAAGTTTATACCAGTTTTCAGTTGCTTGCTGCTGGTTTCTGTTCGCCTGTTACCCCAGTCTGGAAAGCGGCCAAATTGAATGAAAAATTTTGCTCACTTGCATCTGTGATGCTCATTAGCATTATTAAAAAATTAAAGCATACTTTTGGGGTTTTCTATTAAAAACGTGGCATCTTTTAGGCGGAAGTTCAGATTACAGTTTGATAAGCACTGGTCCAAGTGAGATTCAACTTTTACAGTTTGACAAGCACTTTTCGGATAATATAAAATGGCCATATCTAAAAAATGGTGCAAAAATGTTGAAAAACAGCTAAGTTATAATTTTATTTCTAAAAATTTATCGAACATTTGTAATACAAATTTTGTATGGGAGCTATATGATATAGTCGTCCGATCCGGCCCGTTCCGACATATATAGCAGTGAGAGTATATAGAAGACCCTATACAAAGTTTCATTCAGATAGCTTTAAAACTGAGGGACTAGTTTGCGCAGAAACAGACAGACGGACAGACGGACATGGCTAGATCGACTCGGCTGTTTATGCTGATCAAGAATATATATACTTTATAGGGTCGGAAAGGTCTCCTTCACTGCGTTGCAAACTTCTGACTGAAATTATAATACCCTGCAAGGGTATAAAAACTTCTTGATTTTTTTTTTAAATTAAAAATATCATAACTCGGCCAAAAGAGCATTAAGTTTAAATCGGAAAACTGTTCTGTGCAAGATTTTCTACGGTTAATAAATCTGCATACTTCATTTAAAAATTTTGAAAATTCAATTTTTTATCAAAATCAAAAATTTTAATGATGTAACAACCCCTTATAAAATTTTGCAAAAATGGCCAAAAAATCGATTTCTTCCGGACATGTCTAGAAAGATTCCCCTGTTGATGCTGATCAAGAATATATATACTTTATAGGGTCGGAAACGTCTCCTTTACTGCGTTGCAAACTTCTGACTGAAATTATAATACCCTGCAAGGGTATAAAAACGAAAACAAGAAGGAAGCCAACTGTTGTATGTCGAAGTTTTTATACCCTTGAAGTTTGCGATTGGATCTTTAAGAATCTATCCATTATTTGATTTATATTATAATTTTAGGTCAATAAAAACTTCAAAATTAAATAACAAATTCGAAAAATGCATAAATTTAAATTCGGAAAACTTTCAGAGTTAGTTGACTTCGTTGCAAACTTCTGACTGAAATTATAATACCCTGCAAGGGTTTTAAAAACTTGAATGTTTCAATCAATGTTTCTTCACCTCCTCACTAATCCCCACTTGAAAGAGCCTTTGAACAATCTCTGGTGAGACTGTGAATAAAAACATATCTGTATTATTTTTCATATTATTTTCGTTTTATTGTTGTTTTTCGGTTTTTTGTGTTTATCTTTAAAGAATCTTACGAATTCACTTTGTAATGTATTTTACAGACGAAGCTTGGCATGCCGACAACTTGTCGTGGCATAATGTGTTTGTGTGTTTGTGTGTGTTTAGTAAACAATTAACGTATTTTTAATTTACATCATCAGTTGAACCAAGGTAGACTTATGTGACTAAAACCACTACGCTTACACTTACAATTCAAAATTCGCACTTACAAAGGATCTAAGTGTAGAGTAAAAATTATTACGAGTAGGGGTATTTTTCCCTTCAAATAAGTTATAAATAATTTCGTTTGTGTTTACCAACTAGAGAACTATCAAAATTGTATTACGAAAACTACAAACTGTGTGTTTTATCATCGTACATTTTAATATTTGTTATAGATAACTATGAATAAGTAAGGTTAATATGGGTTTTGCTTATTGTAGTATGGTACATATCTTAAAAAAAAAAATAACTAACAATATATACGTTTCAGTAAAATCCGGCTTAGAACTCTTCAATATTTAGATATTTTACACTTATTCCCTTAGACTAATAATAATGAAGTGTGCTGCATATGTTGCCTATTTACAGAAATAAAAGATAAATCATAAAAAGAAATTACGCTAGCCTGTGTATAACGCACCTGTTTGTCGCCTTAAATTAAGAAATACAATTCCGTATGTACAAGTTTATGTTATGTAAAGGAGAATATAGTCTTCTCCATTAAACTTATTCAAGAAAAATAAAACAGATGGTCTACGACTGGTAAGTGTGACGGAAAAACTTTTCACCGGGTGTATTCGTTTTTTTTTCTAAGGTTCCAAAAAAGAGATAATACAGATTTATATATTTTAATTTCCCATTATATAAAAGAGAAATGCTACAACGCAAGGGATGTATCGAAAGGTACACACCTTGGCTGGCATTTATCATGTTGAATAATGCAACAAAAATTGGAGTTAATTTTGTAAAATGATTTCACAAAATGTAACCAGAATTTATGATTTCCCTTAAAGAATAGGGTTGCTTGTTATTTTGTATGCAAGTTTAAAACAAAATTAATTCTAGGTACGAAAAATGGCTTCGGAAATCAGCTGTTGCCTGTATTTATGCCTATGTACATCCATTTTGTGGCCCAATTATTAATTCAATTAACCCCTCGCTTTGTACTCTTTTTTCAACGTTGTTCAACTCACACGCACCTTTAGCTGGTAAGGACAATAAACAATTTGCATTCTCCTGCTTTGTGAGTGTTTAAAATAATTATTTACATTGGATTCTCTTCTTAATATTGCTTTGTGGCTTGGGCTTATCTCTGCATTTCGTTAGATATTGTATATAATATTTGGGGCTTGGTTTTATCTTTTTATTTCTACGTTTTACAAGTAATTCAAGTTGTTTAAACAAAAGTTACACAAAATATATAGGATATAGGTATAGAGATTTAGTTCCCCATATCTAACGAAACTGTGTTTTCTGGGTCTCCTTTAAATCGGCTTAAATAACTAAAAAAAAATACATATTACCAATTACCCAAGGGGATTCTCCTATATCAGCTTTGTAATTTCAGTTTTTCTTTTTTGGCTGCCTAAATCTGAACTCTATATACTATATGTAAATATATATTATATCGATCCTTGTTATATTTTTAATTGGGTTTCTTCTTTGTTTGCTTTGCGTCTATCTTTTTGCTTTGACCGAAAACGAATGCCATTAAGTAAACTAAGTAGTTTTTAGTTAAAACGCAACGTTTTTGTTTATCTTCTAGAAATTCTTAAAGATCTCAGAGTTGGGTTTTTTGCTTACAAATATACATGTTGTTGATTGCATTGTGTGTTTTGCTAGGCTTTTTCATGTTTTGTTTGTCTGTATGTTTGCTTTGATCTGTTATTGTTTGCTATTCAAAATATTATTAAAATAAACACTGAAGGGGCGAAGTATTTCTCGTGTGGTTTGTAAACAAGCTTTTTCTTATAAAAAAAAAAAAAAAGAAACTTGAATCCGACCTCCCCGTTTGTTCTGTCCGATATTTTGTTTACCCTTAGTGCTTGCTCTTCCCCTTCTCCTAGTGACCCGCATCTCTCCGGTTTGCTGCCGCCGTGGTCACCTTTTCCACTAATGCACTCGCTGCCGCAGTTCCGGCCGCCACTGAACCCAAACGCTCGATTACCCTCGAATCACAGGAAATTGTCCTTTGCAGACACCGCGATCGCTCACTCATCTTCTCCTGCTGCTGCTCCAGTAGCGTTGGTGCGGCATTAAAGTGGCCACCTGCGGGTGTAGAAACTCCTGATTTACAACTCTATTCGGATTTTAAGAAAATATGTAGTAGCAACTCACCTTTCGGTTTATCATCGAACATGTGCAGCTTTTGAGCCGTACTCAGAATGCTGTTCACTGTGCTCAGGGTGGTGGCCGCCGGATCCAAAGTCGGATTCTTGATGGCAGGCATTCTGCTGACGCCGAGTACCTGCTGCAAGTGATTGTTGCTGCTACTCTTGCTGTTGACATTATTGCTTCCGAGATTAAGGTGATTCGAGCCCTGCTGCTGCTGGTGCTGCTGCTGGTGGTGATGGAGCTGCTGGTGTACACTGATCGAGTTCCTGCGCTCCCTTATGGCCGCCTGATACCGTTCCGGCGATTGCAGCGAGCACTTGTTGATTGTTTGCGGCTTGGCAAAGCAGCTCGCTGCTGGTGGGGTTGTTGGTGTCGTAGGAGTTGTGGGCGTTGTTGGGGCCGTATCCACCGATGGCCGATGCCTCATCCTATACTCACTAATGGAGAGCTTGCGTTTGGGCATTGGCGTTGGCTCTGGCACTGTGAGCATGGGATTCAGACGAGGATCATGGCTGGCGGTGCGAGTGTACAGCTTCAGCGGTGTGGTGGTCGGTGGCGGCATTTCTACGGACAAAGGTGATGAAGCCACAGCAGCAGTTGCTGTTACTGGGCTAACTATGGCAGCAGCTGCTGGACAGGCTGCCGCCTTGGAAGATTTGATTTTTGCCTCCAGATACTCCGAGAGACTGGGCATGCTGCTACTGCTGTTGGTGGGGACATTGCCGGCAATGCCACTTGCTGGCAACGAAGGAGTATCCTGAAACTTGCCGTAGATGGTGTTGTAGAAGGGCAAAGGTGGCATCTTGCTGTCCAGTGGTGGTACTGTAACCGCAGGAGTAGGTTGCGTGATCAGCACAGGTATGGGAGCAGCTTTCGGCGTGGGCACTGGAACGGGGGCAGGCAGGGGAGTAGCCACTATAGCTGGGACTGCGACTGGTGGCTTCTGAATGTAGCTCATCTTGCTGCTAATCAGTCTGCTGCTGTCCTTATCCTTTTCTTTTTCTTTGTCCTTCTCCTTCTCCCGTTCCTTGTCCTTCTCCTTGCTCTTCTGTTTCTCATGCTTCTGTTTCTCGCGATCCTTCTTCTTGCTCTTCTTCTTCTCCTTCCTTTCCTTCTTCAAGGCGGCCGCAATGAGCGCCTGCTGACGGCTGCCGCACATAGACTCGCGGCGCCGTGTAATGGCCGTTATCTTGCCACTGGCAATGGCTGCCGCCAAGCTCATGGGTCCTCCTCCACTCGCAGGACTTGCCAGGACCTCCTGGTGATGATTGTTTTCTTTGCGGTGCTGTGGCTGTTGCACTGCATTCGGAACTCCACCTGAGGCACCCACACCAGTGGAGGCGACGATGCCAGGAACGGCGCTTGCCAGCGCCTTACTGCTATTAAGGAGAATGCTGCTGCTGAGGATCTGGCTGTTGGGTTTGGTCAGCTCTTGCTCGAAGTTGGTCTGCCGCTTCTTGGCCGTGGGTGGAGTCGGCGGGGCCAGGGGCTGGGGCAGGGGTGATTGGGTCACGGGTGTGACGCACATGGACATGGTGCGACGCCGCATCTTCTGCTGTTGCTGTTGATCCACATTATTGTGCGCCAAGTGCTTGGACTTTCCATTGGCCGTAATGGCTGATGGGCTGGCAGGTGGCACCAGGGTTGAAGGCGGCGCTGGGGGCAAGGTCTTGGAATCCGTCTTAATGACTGACTGGTTGGACTTTTTCTTTGAGTCTGCCAAGGGGAGGACAAGTGTCGTCGATGATGCCTTGTGCTTTTCCTTTTCTTTTTCCTTTTCTTTATCCTTTTCCTTCTCCTTTTCTTTATCCTTTTCTTTTTCCTTTTCCTTCTCCTTGGATTTCTTCTTTTCCTTCTTTGACTTCTTCAGCTGCTTCTCTTTCTCGCGCTTCTCATCCTTCTCCTTGGCGGTTTTCTTGGACTCTGCCCCGCTCCCACCACTGCTGCTGCTGCTGTTGCTCTTTTGGTTTGAAGCCGCGGCGGTGGCCTTTTTGTTTCTCGACTGCAGGTATGAAATGTTGGCCGCATGGAAGGACAGCAAACGTTCCTGAATGTCGTGTTTTGTGAGATTTTTCGTACTCGAAGGAGCAGCAGGAATTGCAGGAGCTAGAGGCACTGGCGCTGCTGCTGCTACTACTTCTATGGCTCCTGTGGTCGTGGTTGAGGGAGGGAGAACTACCTCCAGCTTGAGCTTTTTCTTTTGCGGCTGCTCATCCTCTAGTTTGAGAGGCGGAGGTGGTCGCGTTGCCTTGATGGCCACCTTTCCTACATCGAGCAGTGTTGCTGCCGCTGCTGCCGTTGCCGTGGAGCGTAACAGGGACTCGCCCGGCTTGGGTTCTTCCACCTTTGTGGTCTCCACCTTGGGCGGCGGCGGCAGCTCAGATTCCGGAATTATAGTTTCCTTTTTGGGCACCAACTTGACAGCGTTGGTATTCAGCTCTAATTTCGGTTCCACTGGCAAGGGCTCAGCCTTGGTCTGCTGCTGCTGCTGCAGTTGCTCCAGCTGTAGCTGTTGTTGCTGCTCGCGCTGTTCCTCCTCCTCTCGCTTCACCTTTACCATCTCCTCGAATTTATCGCAGGCCTGGCTCTCCACATCACGTTCCACATCAATCTTTACATCATCGGCGGCTGCACTTGTGTCCTCCGGCTCGATCTTCACCAGATTGTCCTCAGCGACGATTTGCTGAGTGCCCGGGCTAGGAGATCGCAAAATGTCCACGTCATCGTCCTGCTCCGGCTGTTGTTCCTGCTGGTGGCTATGCTCAGTTTCCACCTTCAAAACTGGCATGGCCATGTCCTCATCCTCAGCCTCCTCCTTGGGTTCTTCTCCAATGACATCAATGTGCGGTTCATCGACTTCCATACCATTCGACCCATTGCTAATCACCACTAGGCGGCGCTTCTTCAGCGGCGTGCTGAATCCATTAGCAAGGGGCGAGACACTCGGCTGAAGTTGAGGTTGGGGGGTGGGCGTCTGCTGTTGCTGCTGCGGAGAAAGTCCTTCATCCGGAGTAGTTTCCTCGCTGATGGCCTGTCGCAGCCAGCGCTTCTTCACCGATGAATTATTTTGCAGCGGCAAATGCAGTTGGTCACGTGCAGTGCCCCCCGGTGTGGTTGCCGTCGACGTCGACGACGACGACGTCTCTGTCTGGTGGATAAACTGCTCAACCTTCAGCAGTGCCGGCGCTGGCTGATGCTGATGATGCTGCTGCAGCTGGTCGCGTTCACCATTAATCTCGCTCATGGCCGCTCGCACAAGGCTGTCCAAGCCCGAGGATGAGGAACCTGACTGCTGCTGCTGCTGCTCACACTGCTCCTGCTGAAACCAGCTGGACATGAGTGTCTTCTTGGTCTTGGCCCCACCGGGCGGAAACTTGAATTCACTTGATGGCGAGGCCGTGGCTGGAACTGGCGGCTGCTCAACCAGCGGTCCCATGGCGGCCTCAATTAGCAAACAGGCGCTGCTCACAGGCAGGGACTGCTGCGACTTGGGTGTGGGTGATTTGAAAGATTCGCTAGCGATGGATGGCGAGTTGTTGTTGTGGTGAGCCAAGGCCAGGAGCAGACCTGCTGCCTGGTCTTCCGATCCATGATGATGCTGCACATGATCCTCCGATTCCGAGTTGGTCAAGGCGTGCGATTCCCCATCCGACTCCACCATAAGGCTCTTCCTTCGCTTATTGTTGCTGCTGCTGCTGTTGTTGTTATTGTTGTTGTAGCTTCGGCTTACCTTCCGCTTCTTCTTTTGGTTGCGTCGCTGCGGGGAGTTGGTGCTTGTCGGCGTATCCATCACATCCTCACTGATCGAGTTGGAGCTGCTGCCTCGCTTATTGGGCGAAGCTGGCGAGTTACTCGCCTGCCGCTTGTTGGCGCTACCCCCACCACTTATGCCCTGTCGCGTGGTCTCCTTCTTGTGGCGCGCCTCTTGCTTCTCCATCTTTTCAATGGCTCGCAGAATGGCCTCCAGCTTTCGATCCTCCCGCGACTGCTTCGGCTTATCCTTGACGGGCGTGCGGGTTGTGGGTGTTGTGGCCAATCCCTCATCATCTCTGGATGATTCGCCTGCGGACGAAGGTGTAACTGGTATTGCTGCTGCTGGGGCTGCTACTGCTGCAGCAGGGGGAGTCACGTGTTGTTGGGTAGGCGGCTGCTTGCCTGGAGTTTTCCTGGCTGTAGCCACCACCGCTGGTTGCCCACTATTGTTGTTATTATTATTATTATTGTTGTTGTGGACCAGGGACACACTTTTCGTAGGAGTGGCGGCCACCTGAATGGTCTGGACCACGCCGGTTGAATAGACAATCTGCTGCTGTTGTTGATGCTGCTGCAGCTGCTGTGGTTGTTGCTGCTGCTGCTGGGTTTGCCTTTGTGGCGACTGCATTGGAGGCTGATGATGTGGCTGTGGTTGCTGCTGCTGCTGCTGCTGCTGCACAGTTGTCACCTTAATAGGCGTGGCATGCAGGGTTTGTAAGGCACTCACTGCCATCCTGGCCTCATCTGCCATTTGTTGCTGATGCAGTTGTTTCTGCTTTTGTTGTTGCTGCTGCTGCTGTTGCTGTTGCAAGAAGTGAGCTGTCACCTGCTGTTGCTGTGCTTTAGGAGATTGTTGCTGGGGCTGCTGCTGCGGTTGCTGCTGAGATTGCCTCACAAAATACGTGGACATGGGCTGCTGGGCAGCTGCTGCTGCTGCAATCACAGCCAAAGGTTCCTGATGCTGCTGCTGCTGTTGCAAAAGGGAAGTTTGCTGCAACACCACATGACCAGGTTTCTGTGGCAACTGTGGTGATAATATCGGCGTTAACATTGGCGTGGGCAACGCTGCCAGAATCTGTTGCTGCTGATGCTGTTGCGTAGGACTCCGCTGCAAAAGCGATGTCTGGTGCGGCGTTGGCGACTGCAGCTGAGCGGGCGTAGGCGAAGGAATAGACACTGAAGGCGATGAGGAGGAGGTACAAATGCCCGAGTCATGCAGCACACTGGACATGGACACCGAGCAGGAGTTGTTGCTGCTGCTGCTGCTGCTGCCGCTGCTGCCGCTGCTGTTGCAAACCGGCGCCGTCATCGACGAGGCCGTCGTTGGTGAGGGCTTAAAGCCAAGATTCAACTGACCAAGCTGCGGACTATTCAAACCCATTTGGCTGCTCTCGCCACTGGAGGAGGTTGAACGATTCCTTGAATTTGGTAGGACGACACTTGTTGCTCCGCCTGCGGTTGCTGCTCCAGATCCAGATCCTGGTCCTCCGACCACACTCAGTCCCATCGTCAGCTGTATGGCTGCCGCGCTATTGGCCGCTGCAGATGCCGCCGCTGCTGCTGCCGCCTTGTTGCGGTGACTGCTCCTGGGCTGTGCCGGCGGAGCCTGCAGCTGCTGTTGCACTGCCAGCGGCAAGGCAAAGAGGCAATCGCTGCCCAGATCGCAGGCACAGCGTGTGCTTGTGGGCTGAATGACAGCTGCATGGGATTTCTTCTGCTCCACCGCCGCCAGGTCGTGTGGCTCGTGACGCACCGTTATCTCCGTCTGGGCACGGATGTGCGTCAGTGCCACTATATACAGGTGGAGCGTCCCCTTCTCGAAATAGTGCTGCAGCTCGGCATTCGGGCGGCAGGAGCGACGGACAAAGCGTGCATCGTTGCCGTATGTCCGCGTATCTACGCATACCTCCGGCCCCTTAAGGTACGAGGGCGGCTGCTGCGTCACCTGCGGCACACTGCCATCCGGTCGCAGCGTCTGCATGGGTGCCTCCACTCCAGGCAGCTGGTAAAAGAAGACAAACTGGCCGGGCGTCTTGTGGGCCTTGAAGCTGTTCAGGTAATTGCTCGGCGGGGGCGTGTTCATGTTGACGGTGGGATTCTGGGTGCGGAATTGCGTGGTCAGCATATACTTGCCGCGCAGCTCGTGGATAGGGGCATGCGGCGCCAGCTCCACGCTGCTAATCAACACCTTGGCGCCCGCATACGGAATGAGCTGAGCACGCTGCTCCAGCTCCAGCTCACTGCTACCACCGCCGGTTGTCGAGAGTTGCTGCTGGATCAGACGCAGTGCCTTGTTCTCCGTGTTCTGGATGCTCTGCAGCAGGCTGGGTTGCTTCTGAATGGCATGGAGGCGGGCTCGCAGCTCCGGCGAATAATGATTGGTCACCGCGTACTCGTAGTTCTCAATCCATTGCCGCAAATTGGCGGCATGCTTTTCAGCCGCCGTAAGAGCCAGATTGCTGCCGCTGCCGCCACTCGTCCCCTCGGAATTGGACTTGCTCTTGCGCTTGCTACTCTTTTTGCTAGACTTGCCAGTGCCAGCGTTACCAGAGGGAGCTACTCCTCCTACTCCTCCGCTGCCGCTCTTCTCGTTGCTGCCGCTCTTCTTGGTTTTCTTTAAAGTGGAACCTCCGCCGGCTCCATCTTTGGTTTTCTTCGACTTCTTGGACATGCCAGTGCCCGTGGCATAGCCGCCATTCAGTCCCGATGTTAGCCTTTGCTGCAGCTCCTCGGACATGGCCACTCCGCCGATGCCAGTGCCACTGCTAAAAGCTCCTCCGCTGAGCGTTGCTCCTGCCGCCACGGCTGCAGCTCCATTAGCCGCCTGGGTGGCCACCAGCAGCATGTGCTCCTTACGCTTCTGTCGCTGCAGGGCACGAGCTCTCACCTTGTCCACAGCACGCGGCTGACACAGCTCGCACATGTACTCCTCGGGAATGTTCTGGCGGTCAATGCCCATGCAGTCCACGTGCTGCCAAGCCCTGGGAATTAGGAGATAAAGATAAAAGTTATATCTAAAGACTTGAGACCGTATTAATTATGTACTCACGAGCACTTGTCGCAGCATATCATGTAGCCATCGTCGTGGGTCAGCTCACAAATGCAGCGCGTCACAGAGTCATCGTCGGCCTCGGCTTCTGGCGCTGTCTCCGTCTCCTCGCCCGGATCAATGTCAGCGCTGGCCAGGCCCAATCTAGAGCTACTGCTAATGGCCGAGTGGGCATCATCGTCGGTGACATGACGAGGAACTGCGTAGAAAAAAGTGGGAATTATAATTTTTGGCATTTGAAAAAAATAAATACAATATTATTTCCTTTGAATAAATCTAATTCTGAAGGTTAACACAATGATTGCTATTTACCCGGCTGACCGTAAAAGTTTCCATAGGTGGGTGTGGTCTGGCCCCCTGCCACTGTCACACCAATTCCGCCTAGGGACCACTGTTGCGGCTGCTGTTGCTGCTGCTGTGCCACTCCAGCAATGGTTGTATCCTGCTGCTGTGACTGCTGTTGTTGCTGCTGCTGCTGCTGCAGGGAGGCATAGGTGTGGTCCTGCATTATGGCATGAAGCTGCTGCAGGCGCAGATCCTGTGTTAGCACTGGCACCGGTCGCACCTCCTCAATATATAGCTCTTCGTCGTTGGCACTCAAATGGCTTTGGCCCATTGGATGCTGTGCCGTTTGTAGCTGAGCTGCTGCTGCTGTTCCTGTTCCTGCTGCTGTTGCAGATGTTGCACTTGTGGTTGTTGCTAACTTCACCAGTGGCCCTGCTGCGTCCAGTTGTCCAGAAACGTTACTGAGCGGCGTTAAATGAAGAGACGTGGCTGGGGTAAGAGTTGTCGTGGTATAACCGCTAGCACTGTTGTTCCGCAAAGCTCCCAGATTGCTCATGCTATTGCTATGGGTCAGGTTACTGCTGTTGCTGCTGCTGCTGTGTTGGTTCACGCTGAAAAGTTAAGATACGCAGCACGTGTGAATACAGGAGAGATGTCACAACACACAATTCTCACATAGAACTGATCAAAACAGCTGGCCCAGCCCGATAGTTGATGCAATTCTGACACTTGTGGGAGAAAACTATCGCTTGTTCATCCGGAACGAGCCGTCATTTAACAAACAAATCGATTTTAAAGGGCTAAAAGCAAGGCATTTAGAGCAGTCAGTGTGTCAATCGATTTAAAACTGATTAAACGTAATTGCTGTCAGTTTCGGACGAGTGGCAAAACTCTGCAAAATTGTTGTCATTTATATTTACTTTTAAGGTAAGTTATGGCTAATTCAATGCCAAATTGTTCACTTTAAAAGTTCATTGTTGGGAAACGGCTAATGCTAGTTTATTAAATTAAATACCTCCAAGTCCCTTCTATCCTAAATGTCCACGAATGCATTGGTTTAAGGATACGTGTCCCGAGATACTCAAGTGGCATTTTTATTTTTTTTAATTTTTTCCTAATTTTTGATCAAAATTGAAAGTCAAAACCCCGAATTTTGACTAACAAAAATGAAGCTACTTTGTTAAATAAAAAATTATGAATACCTTTCCCCCCTTAAACTCAAATTATAGCTTTTCACTATTTGAAATCGCGATAATTTATGTTTATATTCATCACTAGACCATCCTTACCCGTGCTTGTAATACTCAATGACGGTTGGTGCCTTCCTTGCCGTCTCGTGCTGCATTGGCTGATACGGATGCTGCTGCTGCTGCTGTTGCTTACGCTCCAGTGACGCCGCCCGGCTGCTGGGGGCACTCACCGATTGACGACGCGCCGCCGTTGCCGAGGACATATACGAGGAGATGGCTGCACTGCCGCTTACGAAGCCATGCGACGAGATGCTAACAGAGGGGGTGCTGGCCACAGTCACTGGAGGCGTGCCAGTGCCAGTGACGGTAAGAAACGATGGCGAGGAAACTGGCTTGTTGCCGGCTGCTTGATAATGTGTCAATAGCAGATTTCCCGGACTGCCAGCGGATCCGCCATTGCTGCTGCTAGTGCCGCCTCCACTGCTATTATTGCTATAGATAATCTGTGTGGGTGGCGGCATGTTGCTGCTGCTGCTGGTGGTGGCACCCGGCACCTGTTGGGATCGCTGTTGCTGCTGACTAAATGACTTCTGGGCCATGCTTTGCAGGATGCGCGCAGACAACTCATCCGTCATCTGGGTGCCGTTGACAATCATTACGTCATCGGTGATCAGAGAAGAGTTGGTCACCGCATGCGCAGGCTCATTGTCGCTACTCCCGCTGCTGTTGTAGTGGATGCGCTTCGTCGTTCCCATCTGCTGCTGCTGCTGCTGGGGATGCTGCTGGATGACGGTGCCATGCGAGTTGACAAACTTAATGGTTCCGCCGCCAGTTGCCTGAGCCTGCGCCTGCAGCAAGTATCCGCCTGCCGAGCCGGCATTCGGAGATGTCTTGTGCTGCAGTTGAGTTCCCTGCGGCAAGTTGATCTGCTGCTGCTGCTGCACATACTTGCTGTTTAGCTTGGTGACCTTGGTAACTGGCGTAGGCGTAACTATCGACTGTTTGGCATAGGTAGCCTGCTGCTGTTGCTGCTGAGGCAAAGCAGCAATAGACAGGGCAGTCGTTTGTTTTACAAACTTTGCCTTGGCACCTGCCGCCGTCTTGTAGGTTTGCTGCTGCTGCTGCTGTTGCTGCTGCTGCTGCTGAGTGATGAACGTCTTCAGCTGCTGGGACTGCAGTTGCTGGTGATGCTGTTGCTGCTGCTGTTGCAGCATATTGCCCACGCTCTTTACCGTAATCTTTTGATTGGCCTTCTTCAGTAGCGCCGCATTGCCAGCCAATGCTGTCGTCGCCGTGGCATTTACATACTTCTGCTGCGCCGGCTGCACTATTATTTGCGGCGGAGTAGCCGGAACGTAAGACTGGAGGCGAGCCGCAACGCGAGAGTTCACAGTCACTTTCTGCAAAGTGGCTGCCTGCGGGTGATGCTGCTGCTGTTGCTGTTGCGCTTTAAATGCGCTAATGCTGCCAAACTTCTGGGCCTGCTGTTGCTGCAGTAGTGGTTGCTTTGCCGGCGATGCCGTCACATACGGCAGACTTTTTGCGCCCATATAGCTGAGCTGCTGTTGCTGGGTTGCTCCTCCTTGGACAGGGGCCTGCTTTGAGAGCACCGTGAGATTGCTGAGCAGGAGCTTTGAATTGTGCGGCGGCGCCGCAGCCGAGGCATCAATAATGACATTACTGGTGCTGCCATCAGTGGTCACAATCTTATAGATTTGAGGATTAATCAGCTCCTGACCGGAGCTGGCCGAAGAGGCTGCCCCAGTGCCTGCTGCCGTACGCACTGCGTATTTTTGCGTTGCATTCACCGCCACCACTGACTGGGATTGGCCTTGGCTTGCGCTGAGGATCTGGCGCGTGCTGATCGACATGCGGCGCTGCATGATGCGCTGCAGTTGCGCCTGCGTTGACAAACTTGTGCCATCGATGACGATGTGCGGCGGTGGCGGCGGTTGGGGGCCAGCGATCCCGACGCGATTGATGCTGCTCGTGCTACCGCCGCCGACGCTGGTGCTGCTGCTGCTAACGGCGGGCTCCACAAAGACCGTGTCGTGGCTGGACATGGGCATGGCGATGCTGGTGTAGATTTTGCAGAGCTTTCTGCAAGCTTAAATTATAGTTTCTGTAGGAAGAGGGAGAGCCTAACTTGGCTTTAAAGTTCACTCAATCGGTAGAGTTCAAGATTAGCTTTCGATTTCACAACACTACTTCACTACTGGTGAGGCCGTCATGTTGCTGTTGCTGTAGCTCCTGGCTCTTCGTAGATGTGCCCCCAAAGCATTGGGGGCCCAATGCATAATCTCTGGCTCTGGCACGGAGTGGTAATAACGCTACTAACGGTAGACGATAAGGGCCGTGGTGTGCGCTTGAATTGCATAGACGGTGTCCAACACTGTGCCACATCACATTGTCAGCCATCACAAACATAACGCTGCGAGAGATTCAACGGCTTCCGCTACCACTTCCTCTGCGCACTGCTTCCTTGCTCTGCAGCTCTAGCTCTAGCTCCTGGGATCTTAATCCTGATCTTCTTCAGTAACGAAAATTCTATCCCGTTCCGATTCGTATTAATTTTACGTTGTTGTCTGTCGTTGTATGTTGTGACTTATACTTCGTGGATATTATTTTAATATATATAAACGATCTTTCGTTGTTTCTGGAATAAAAAGAAAATAGAAGAATTTTAATTTAGTTAATGATTAAGGTAAAATCACAACAAGGGACAATCGGCTTCAATTTGGACGATCTTTCAAGATACGCAATGATTGCTTGAATCTGAATTTTAATTTTATAATAAATATTATTTATTAATCGAAGAAATAATCCCCAAAATTATGATTTTTTTTAAAGATTAAATGGAAAGGATACAAATAATTTCAGACCACCGATAGTATCGCTAAGTGATGGCCCCATCTCTATCGTCCCGGCGTGGCATTGCCAGATGCAATTCGCATTAAACATTATGTAATGAAATAAAAAGCACAGCACCGTTGCTGTCGAGCGCCAAAAATGCGCATGCGCACTTTAAACATCCAATATCCGCGTTTTCTCTGCATACTATATGTATGTATTTTCGCCTTTGCTTTCGGAATGTGCTTCGTGATGCACTTGCTGTAAACTTGAACGCAGCATCAGGGAGCGAAAAATCAGAAAATCAGAGAGAAACCACCGAGAAGCGAACACGGTGCAAAAGGTGTGCCCAAAGCAAGCAAGGGATTGTGTGAATTGTTTACACTTGTGTGCGTGTTGGCTATGTGTATGTGTGTGCAGTATGACCCCCCTGGCAAATATTGGAAAAAATAAAAAGAAAAACAGCAACAACGTTAAGCACTTGTGCATTTGTCTTTTATGATGAAAACCTGTTTTTCTATTTTTTTGCATTGTTTATGCGCGCACCTCTTCAGCTAAATCAGTAAGGCTAAAGTCTCCCATTTGCACAAATTTGGCAATGTAATATTTGTCACAAGTAAACTTAGATGAGTTGCTAATCTAAATCTAAAACAGCTCAACAGTATAAATATTTTGATATACTCGTTTTCTAAATTCAGATGAGTTCAGATTTTATAAGCAACTTTCTAGTACTATTTCAAAGATGCTACTAACAATAGCAAACTGATTCAATATGACGAACTCTTTAATATATTAGTTTCTAGGTCTAAGTTTATTTGTCAGTTTTTCTTAAGCTTTGTATTCCTCCTTTTTTAAGTACATAGTTTATCTGAACTAGTATTACAATTTTATGACCACGAAAAGTATCTAGATACATATATGAGAATATTTCGATTCTTTACATCTTAGATATGTACATATGTAACTTTTAGATTAGATTTTACAAATGAGCAATTACTCTCCAATACTCCCAGCAATGTGTCAATATTTTGCTGCTATGTTTTGCTCTACGTTTCGCGCTGTTCCTATTATTTACTACACAATCCGCTTTCGCTACGTTGTTCGGATTGCAAAGCGGAGGAAAAGCCAAAGCAAAGACAGAGAGGAGGCAAAGCAGAGCGAAATGTGAATGCACTAATTTCGCCTTGGCATCCGGCGCGGCATTCATCGCTAGTTGCTGTTGTCGCTGTCTTGTATCTATTACACATTACACTGGCAACTTGCACTTGGGTTTGTATGTATGTATATTCCACCTGCACCTGTGTGTGTGGCTGAGTTTGGGGCCAATTTGCGCCTATTGTCTATTGCACTCGCGTGCTGTAGATACAATTTCCAATTGAAATAGAGAATAGGGAGCAGCAGCGCAATTGATTCCCCTCAATTGAATTTAAGATAAATCTAGCGCGTGCTATTATGTAACTTTTTATTTGTTTCCTGGGAAGTTTTGGTTTAGAACTCCTCCTCCATCGACAATTATGCTTCCTCCCATTTCCGTTTTATCGTCATCACGTTTCAGATTTCTCAATGGAAGGAAGCAGGGCACGATAACGGCACAAAAGAGAGCGATTGCAGTAAATTTTGATTTAGGTTACACACAAGAGCATTTACAATCAATCCTACAATAGCGCTGCTAGTTAAAAATATACAACTGTGACAAAGAGAGAAAGACAGATTTCCTCATCCTCAGCCAAAAGGTGAAATATACTCACACAACTGCAAACGCCAACCCTACCCCAACCCCAACAAAAACAACAACGTAGTCATCATCATCGGCAAGTAAAATGCGCGCCATAAACAAATTATACACACACCAGCCCACAAAATAAGCCCCAGAAGTCGCCCCCATTACCAGCTAGTGGGTGTGAGCAGGACAGCAAGCAGATCTCTGTAAATGCACGTTGGAAACTTATCGCACACATATACTCAACGATAAACAAATACAAACACTGACCGCAGTGCTTTCCTACTGTTGTTGTTGCTATGGTTTTTGTTGCATCGCTAGATGAAGTAGAACAAAAAAATACAGTAGATTGTCGATAAAGTAAATTTATCAAACTCTTCGATTCACAATGGAATTTGTACATTGAAAGGGAATATTTTTGTTTCATGTTGGTTCTATTTTTGTAAACTTATTTGAGTTTACAGAAGTTCCCTTGCAGATGTTTCCCTGTAGCGGTGGCAAGATACACATGTGTGAGAGGAGCCACGAAAGCTTATCGACACGCACACAAGCGCTCAAGTGCGGGGGAAAAGAGAAAGAACTGTATTGCGATCTCCTGAATTAAAATGAACCTACAATTAAAAATAGTAACGCAGCCGTTGGCAGCTCATATTAGTTTTTTGACCAATTGGACTACGTGACTGCACAATAATATTGGCATTGCTTTGACTGTACAAACGGTGACAACCATCAAATGGGCCTTAGCTGTGGCTTTTGCATACGCCTGTCAGTCAGCCAATTGCGTCTTATTTTTATTTTTCTGCTCTCCTACTTTTACACCGCTAAAGGGTGTGCTCGATCAGTTTGAAACTATCTTGGAACTTCAGATTGCAATCACCGCAGAGTTACGGATATCAAAGAAGAGTGGCGTTCACCTCTCACCGCCCACTTCCACCTACACGAAAATCTTAGCTAGGAGGGGGAGGGTTTGGGGGTGCTTTAGGTTTGGGGCTTGGTTTTCTGTTTTTGGGCCGTAGCTGCGACAACCCTTGAATTATCGAATGTCTTGCCGCCTTGCCTGTCCCTTCGCTTTCGCGAATTTACATTTGTTCGGCGGTCTGCGCTGCGCAGAAAATAACGAAAATCGAGCGCAGTACGAAAAGTTGTCTATCAACTTTTGCTTTCATTTTGTGGCGAAAATTCGCGCGTACAAAGAACAAGGCATAAATAACAATTGCAAAAATCACGTATGCGTAAAGAGCAGCGCAGGAACATTCGGGCAGTACGCAGTGCGTTAGAGCAGGACAAGCAGACTAGACGCTCTTACATGCACACTCACACATGCGCATTGCTGGCTGCGGCTAACTTCACGGCGTATCAGCATGCAAACGGCGAAAACACACAATAAAACGGTTGAGGAAAACAAGACGAAAGAAAGAATAAATATAAGCGAATAACGTCAGTCTTTTCTAACATTATGAATATAAAAACCAAGGTAGAATCCCCCATGGCGTCATCAATGCGAAAAGGAATTTGGCTCTTAAAAGAGTACATTTAAAGCAGATTTTTAATAAATTTTCAAGTGACCGTTCGCTGTGCGCATGTCAAAACATTGGCGAAGGCAACAAAAAATACTCCTCGGCATACACATAGTGTTGAAAATAGGGCTAAGGTGTGCCAAACTTCTGATACGATTCATTTATAGGCATAGTACCCGAGCAAAACAAATAAAACAAATTAAAATTGAAATTATTTGCGTTGAGCTGGCAACTCTGTGCTCGGTACTATATTACGCACATCTAACTTCACGTTGCACAAAACGGAATTGAAAGCAAAACAAATGAACGCGCGAACGTGTGTGCGAGCGAGCAAGTCATATAGACGTCCAGTGGGGAAGAGAATTAGCAATTAAATATGGCGACACAGTATGCAAAAAATGAGGAAACTAAGAATATCAAGAGATCAACAAATGGAATATTTATCTTCCTAGAATTAGCATAAAACCGTAATTCCTACAGTATGTCCCTAATCTACTCTGAAATAGTTTTGTCCAACTTTTTCGTATGGCAACTCTCTCTTCTCGGGACATTGTGATTTTACAATTTTGGGCGCGCACTCACACATACATACACTGTTTTTACTTACCGCTTATTTTTATTATTATATTTTTGTTGATTTTTTTCACTCGTTTTACACAACTTAGTTTGATTTGACGGAAAGCTCAGTAGGTTTTTTGATCAAAACTTTTGGAACTTGATTTTCACAAACCAATCTCGATTTGTATATACACTTAGCCACTTCTTTATTTTTGTTCCGTTGCACATTTTTGGTTCACAGCATCCGGATGATAGCGCGCCGTTTTGAACGTTTACTACCTGCACAAAACAAATAGTTTCTACTTTGATTAATCAATTTTATTATTATTAATACCGTATGGTACACGAAGCAGAAGGTAAAACGAGAAAGGAAAACACTTTACGGTGTCGCGGTTGGCGTGTGCGAGAGCGAGATAACTAGTCAGCGCGCACAGGAGCCCATCTAGTGTAGCCCTTCTTACTAGTGGTAGAGGCATATCAACTACCTATTATCGGCTATTTTATTTTGTTCGCTATGCTGCCCTGCTTCATCTTCTTCTTCTCGGTTTTTGTGTTGCGCCGTTTCCCCTGTTTAGCCTATTACTACTGCGCCTGGCCATTCCGAAATGCTGTACGTACATATTTCGATTTTGCTTTTCCGCCTATCCGTTGATACCCACACATACGTATATTTGAGCATGCCTGTTTGTATGTATGTATAAAATCTATACACGGATGTTGGCGCACATATACACAAAAAGCAAAATAGTTAAATATTATTAACTTTTTGGCCACAAATTATACCCTGCAAGAATCCTGAAAATAAATGTGTTTACTTAACAAAAAAAAAAAAAAGGAGAAAGCTAGATAGACACACGGGAGGAGTTAATTTGACTTGCAATGACAATACGACGGACGGAACTTATTGGTTGCTCTTCTGCTGAAGACATTAAAATTAATTCAGAAAAAGGCCGCACAGCCAAATAAACTATACTTTTTGTACAATTTCTTATACCTCTCCTACACTCACACAAATACTTCATATACATATAGACCGCTGCTAGTACACGTTTAGCGTCATCTCGCTCACACTTGCGCTCCGCACGTATTTTGCCTCTCACATTGTGTGTTTTCCTCTTTTTCCCCCCAACACGCTAATAAGAAATCGTAAATTAAAAGTGAATTTGCAGACAAACTAACACGTTTCTCGGGAAAATTTCATAGTGCTGCGATTGCTGGGCTCGCATGCTACGCTCCCAACTATTTTCACAAATTTTTTGTTGACGTTTTAAGCACAATTCCACGCGTTTTGTTCACAACTTTCCGCTTCTACAAAATTAGCGACCCACCGAAGACGGTCACACTACAGCGAATAATCGTTATCGTTCTGCCAGGGCTGCACAATACTTCGATTGGTATACTTGTTTTCGATTAAAAAAAGGGATTTATTTATTTAATTAATTATTTGTTTTAATGCAATTTGTTTATATAAAAAGGGGGTTTTATGGAATGAAAAGGTGGCCTTAAATATATGAATGATTTTTATAGCTGGAAAAATATATATATTTTTGTTAACTTTGACCTAATGCATTTTGGTTTTTTTTTTAGATCTCGAACGGCCACACTGCTACGAAATTGCATTTTCATAAATAATATTATCGAAAATATGGGAATTGTTTTTGCTATTATGATGCCAAGCCAATTTCAGCAAACTGCCACTTTTGAGTAGCCTTGCGCGTGAGTTAACTACTAGCATCATCAGTTGTCCGGAAAAATCGTTCATATTCATACTTCACCTGCAGACCACAAAATCTGTAGGCAAGGTCGTTTCTGGGCAGCAGTATGGAGGCGAATGTGAATCCCCTGGCCGTTATCCTCGTTTACTTCGATAGCAAGGGCGACCGTCTGCTTTATAGGTATCCCTACCAGACACTCGGCCAAACGGAGGTGGCCAGCGAGGAGCAGCGCAAGTCCAGGTGGAACATTAAATTTCCTTTGATGCATTTCGATCGAACTCATTACTCATTACTCCTACGATATAGAAAGCGCAATCCTTTTGCCGTGGCCCATATGGATGACCTACTGCAGGCGCCGACCCAGGTACAAGGACAACTACAGGGGTTCGCGGATGAGGTGCTGTTGGCACTGTTTGCGGTGAAGCCGCAGCTATGCAACCAAAAGTTTGAGCTGAAGCTGAACGATGTGCGTTTCGTAAGCCACCCGACCCTGATTCCGTACAAGGAGCAGCGTGCCGGAGCGGTGGCGAATCCCTCTTCAACAACGGCTGCTGCCAAAAAGCAGGAGATGCTCATTAACATTGTGTTTGCCCTGCACGCACAGGCCAGCTATTCGATCGTCAAGTGCTACCATGAGCTAAGCAAGCGCCTGGGTTTGGCCCTGAAGTTCGAGGAGCAGCGATGCGGCTATTTAACCGAGCAGATGGCACAAATGGCCCGCACCTATGACGAGCAGCAGCAACAGCCGCTGGAACGAACCCTAGAGCTAATTGCGGAACGATGCAGCTTGGCGCAGGCGCTGCGCTCCATCTTCCATGATCTGTGCACCACCGGCTTGCTGAGCACCTCGCTGAACGACAATTTGACGCTCTGCTTCTGTCTGCCGGCCAAGGCCCATCAATTGCATAAGAAGGGTAGCACGGTGGACCCGGAGACTATCGATCGTTGCTTGAGGGCTCTGAAACCATACCACGGGATGCTGCTCCTGGTGGACTTTGCCGAGCTACTGGACTGCGTCCCGCCAACGGGAGCGCGCATGCTATGGCAGCTCGTTGATTCCTATAATCCGTTGATTAGCCTGCAGAGCATGGCCTCCAACGCGGACCTGAGCATCGAGCATGTGTACAAGCTGGTGTCCCATCTGGTGTATTGGGCCAAGGCCACCATAATCTATCCCCTGTGCGAGACGAATGTGTATGTGATTGCGCCGGATGCCCCGCTGCACACCAAGTCCCATTTGGTGGAGAAGTTCTCGGCTCGCTTTGCCGGCATGTCCCTGTTCGAGGTTATCTCGGACTTTTCGCTGCCCACGTCGATTGGCCATTTGACGACGCCCCTGCAGCAGCCGGCGCGTCAGGGCATTCTCGCCCAGATGGTTATCTGGATGCTGCAGCACCACTTGCTGATGCAGCTGCACACCTACGTTCAGTTCATGCCCAGCGAGGACGAGTTCGGGGACTCGGCCTCCTGCAGCAATCAGCTGCGCGGGGCCGCCAGCGACGACGAGGATGCGGATGAGGATGAGCGAGAGCATGATCCGGGTGGATCAATGCTGAGCATGTCTAGCCAGCCGCTGCCCGTTCCAACGGTTTCAATCGGTGGCCATCGGCGTGACGTTTCCGAGGACCAATCCTCGGTGGCCTCCGACAACATCGTTGTGCAGCCTTCCTCCAGTCACAAATCAAACTTTAGCATCACCGCCTCGATGAGCACGGATAACTGCGACAGCCTAGACTCCATGGAGGACGAACAAAAGCTGAAGGAGCTGCTGCATGTGTTTGGCGAGGCCGATCGAGCGGCCATCCGTCGGATTCCTGCCTCCGCCAATGTTGACGATCTGTCGCTGCTAGTGAAACTCTACCAAATGGGCTACTTTAAGAGCGAACACCACCTGGAGGAGATCATGTACTTTGAGAATTTGAGGCGCTCCCAGCTGCTGCAGTTGCTGGACAAATTTCGCGACGTGTTGATCATCTACGAGACCGAAGATCCGGCCATTGCTTCCATGTACAACACCAAGTAGATTGCTGCATCCCGCCTAAAGTAGTGTATATCTGTTATATATATATTTTTGCAAGTTAATAAGTGATTAAAACGTTCTTTAACTGTTATTTAAACTAAAATTAAAGTTTATTGTATTTATGGGTTTCGGACTCGGTATTTTAGTGTGACCATTTGCAGGGCATGTTGGCGCAGACTTTAAAATAATTAAAATTTTTGATAAGTCTACAAAATTTACTATAATTCAAATATTAAATATTGATTTAGTAATCAGAAGTCTAATAGAATCCTATAATTCCATTTAAAAGTAAACATAATACGAGTTACTTCTTAGGGAAACTTGGTATTTCTTTTTAGGAAAATTTAGTATTTCTAGTATTTTGGCATTTCTGATATTTCTAATATTTTTTAAAATATTGTTTAATCTTGCTGCGCTTGAAATTGAACACCACAAGGGAGATGTTGGCCCTGCTGGACCTCTCGAAGATGTGCCGCATCTGTCGCGACGAATCCGACTGCCTTCTGGACTTGTTCGCAGACTCGTCTTTGCCAAACATAGAACAGGAAACCAGTCTGGCCGCAATGCTGAGCAAGTGCAGCGGTTGCCGTGTGGACAGAGCTGATGGATACCCACAGTTCGTCTGTGCGGAGTGTGCCCTGGCCACTCGAGAAGCCTTCCGCCTGCGACAACAGTGTCGGAAGAGCATGCATTACTTTAGGCAACTGCGCAGAATGATGGTAGAGCCGGATGACAAGGAGGAGCCCATTTTAGAGGACCTGGGACCAACAGAGCAAGACGGAACAGCATCCAATGAATCGATTTTAGAACCGCTCTATGTGGACCTTGTGGCGAACAATTGCCTGGTGCTGGAGAATCCAAAAAAGGCCCTTATGCTGCACGACTCCAACGACGAAAGACAATGGTCTGTACCCATGGATTCTATTCCCGTGGATTCGAGCTCGGATGAAAAGGAGCACAAGGAGGACCAGGCGGAAGAGAGGACAAGTTCCAGCGACGATTCCTGGAGCCCCTCGCTAGGACAAAAGGCCACAAAGAAAAGCGGTGCCCTGAAGCGGCACAGATCAAACTCTGAAGGTTCTTCCGAGGATTTTAACAAGAAAGAAAGCAAAATGTTCAAGTGCACCCACTGTCCGCGAGTCTTTTCCCAGAAAGGGAACCTGCAAACCCATTTTCGCATCCATACCGGCGAACGGCCCTACAAGTGCAACTATTGTCTGAAAAGCTTCAAGCAGCATGGACATCTTGTTGTCCACGTACGGAGACACACTGGCGAGAAGCCCTTTAAGTGTTCCCATTGTTCATACTCCACTATCCAGAATAGCATCTTGAAAAAGCACATAAAGTCCATCCATAAAATAATATAGAATAGATTTTCAAATTAAAGTTCTCATGTACAATATATATATTTTTTTATATATAGCAAAAATAAGTGATCAAACAACCTAAAGATATGAATATTCAAATATGTATGTCCAAAGATCAATTTAATTATTGTATTAAAAATTCTATGAAAATATTGTTAAACCCTTGGGGGTTTGCCTGATCCTAAATTAGGCAGATCTTTAAGATTTAGCTTGTAATAATACCCATCAAAACTACACTTTATCACTAAGAATTAAAAAAACAAACTGATTCTTGTATTTCAATTAAAAGAAAAAAATGTTTCTTAACATAAAATATTTCAACATATAAAGGTTTGCCTCTTTTACTTTCACCGTTATGCTTATACAACAAATATAATGTTAATGAATTGGTTAAATGAATTTTATAAATGATGATGTTTTAGTTCGCTGATATTTTTTTCTTAATTTTACGTAAGGCTTGTGTCCTGAGAGAGATGGACATTTTTTTAAATGCAAAACCTACTACATATGTATTTGGTTCTTTGTTTTTTGAGATTAATGTTCTATTCCATCAAGATGGTCTTATTATTCTAGACATTGTTCCTTATATGTAACATAACTATCTTCATTTGGCTTGCTCCGCTTACTTAAACTAGAGAGTCTGGAGTCTCGTCCGGCATGCTAGTATTTCGCAGAGCGGCGCTTTGGACGCGTGTTTGTGCCATTCTGCTTGATGGGTTCCTTGCCGTGGTCGCCGCTGTGTACTGTTAGTTGGGCCTGTGTGGTGAACGTTTTTGGGCAGTCGGGGCATTTAAATGAACCCGGCATGGTCTTCCGTCTCTTTGACGCGGGCAGGTACTCATCTTCATCGTCCTCGAAATCGTCAGACTCCTCCTCGTCCTCATATAGTTCATCCTCCTCGTTCTCATCATTCTCGTCCTCCTCATCATTCTCATCTTCCTCGTCTTCGCTTTCATTTTCTTGGTCTTCGCCTTCGTCTTCCTCTTCGTTTTCTTCCTTGATCATCCTCAGATTCCATTCCTCCTTCTCGATGTCGTCAAGGATGTCATTGTCTTTCGCCTCCAACTTGACGCGATTTATGTAGTTCACGCTCTTGGCATAACGCCGGTGGAAAAAGGCAGCTTCGCGCACCTTCCTTAGGCATGGATCGCATACCTTTTTCGGAAATGGATCGTCCGATTCCACGCAAATCGGGCTGCATTCCTTCAACAGATCTGGAAGAGTGGGTTCAGGTTCTTCCGCCTTTTTCAGCGCTTCGGACAGCCGGTCGTCTATGTGCGTTTTTTTCTCATCGTATATGTCCAGCAGGTCCTCGGCCTCAGCCATACAGACGCGGCACATTTCCTTTATTTCCTCCATAAATTTATTTTTTATTTGAAATTTGGTAAAGAAGCTAATTCCTTCGATCAGTGTGACCGTAAAGCGATGGCAAAAGAATGACAAGTGGCGCCATTCCAGGGATGTTAAGTGACGCGTTCAAATAAAGAGTGACTAAAAAAAGGGGGTGCGTTCCTAGGATTCAGTGATCAAGTGATTTTCAAAAAAATGTGGCGTAACGCCTAAAGTTAGCTTCATAAAGTACCATATAATAACATAATATTTCTGTCAACTCTAGTTTGTATGTCAAAAGAGGCGAATTTATTGGGTTTTTTTTTGTTATTTAAACAGTTTTGAAATGACGGCAGGTCCAATTGGTAAACGCAACCAAGATGCCACCATTTATGCTGGCCCTACCAACCGGCTGGCTACCAATACTAGATCCCAACTAACAACAACTTAAAGAATATGAATGCTCATGATAAAAAACTAAGAAATATTATACTTTTCTTCATAATCAATTGTCATGGAATGGCAAAAACCCCGATAAAAGTTGAGCAACTTGGACAATGTTCAGAGTTGAACACCACCGGTCATTGTCTTTAGGGCTTATCGCCGCGCTCTAGAATGAACTTAGGCAACATGAAAGAACCCCAAGATAATGCTGCAAGCTGAACTATGAAGCTATAATAAGCCGCTTCTCTGACCAACAGAAGGAGCGATAAGACTCGGATTACAAAAGAAATACAATTTATTGCATATTTAGCGCCCTCGGGGCGGGATAATAAAAAAGTTTACACAGAATAATGATGAGCGGGATGATACTACATCTCCACGTAGGTGGGCATGGTCATCACACCGCAATTGTTCTTCCTGGCGGACATCAGGATGTAGCCATCGTTGCCCCAGTAGGTGGACCACGAGTTCTTCACCAGCCAATAGTCCTCGCCATTGATGCTGCCATAGCCCACGGCCAGGACGGCATGGTCCAGTCCGTCCACATCGTTCTTGCACTCCGGTTCATAGTAAACGCCATGCGAATAGAAGCTAAAAGTCTTGGGCGAGGCGTCAATGGCCACCGAGAGGGGTCCATGCTTGAGGAGGGCCAGCTTGAAGGCATTCGGATCGTTGGACGTCACATTCACGAATCCCTTGATGGGTGCCACGAGCGTCACATTGTCCACGTGACAGTAGCCGTCTTGGCCCAAATACGGACCGTATTCCTCCTCCGTGGGCACTCCACCGCTCTTCAGCATCCACTGGTAGACGCGGAAGTCCTCGCCACCATCACAGCCATTGTTGCCATACGCCCAGGAGCAGTCAATCAGGGCCTGCTGCGAAAGACGCACCAGATTACCGCCGTTCTTCAAGAAGAAGGCTCCTTCCAAATGGCCAATAGTGCCGAAGGACCAGCAGGAACCGCACACGGATTGATCTGCAGGTATACGGGTTAAGATAGATTATTCAAGGGGAAAGGGGAAAGTGTTACCCACCTTTCACTGGGGTAACGGCGCCATATAGCCGCCAATCATACTGGTCTGGGATCTCGTCCTGGTACTTGGGCACGTCGTAGGGGAATGGCTTGCCAGTGTTATACACGCCCGACGACTTATAACCACGTCGTGCCTTCAGCTCCTCCTCGGTCTTGTCGGCCAGGTGATTCACGGCCAGCGTGTAGGGGAGCTTGGCCCGGTTCTTGGAGTGGATGTAGCGCAGGTTCTGACGGAAGATGTTCTTGCGGTGCTCGTGCTCCACATCGCTGCGATAGGAGACGCCATGCTTGTGCTTAAAGTGATGGAAGGCCTTGTCTACATGCTCCTCCGTTCCGCTCACGAACTCCTGCATTGGATTGAAGGTGGCATAGTGACCGGTGCCGGGTCCTGGGAATCCCACGCACTGCAGGCTATCGTCGATCTCGAACACCTCGTTGGGAATGTCATCGTGCTCGTAGCTATCATAGTCCAGATAGTAATGATCGTAGTGGGAGCCCAGCAAAGTGTTGTAGCCCCTCATCTCGTAGCGCACGGGAATGGGCATCCGGCTGGCGGGATAATGCGGTGACTTCTTGTACCTCACCCACAGCGTGTACACGTTCTTCTTCTGTCCAATGACCGACTCCAGGCGGAACTTGTCGCAGGTGAAGCCCAGGAAGGTTTCGGTGCCCACCAACTCAAAGGGTTTGGCATCGGGCAGGATGCTCTGGATCTCAACGACCTGTTCGGCAGTGCCATTAACCTGCAGGCAGGTGAGCTTGTTCTGCTCCGTCAGCGTAGTGATAGGGGCCAGCTTCAGCATCGTACCGTACTGACCCTCGCCGGCCAGCTGATAAGTCTTTACCATTCCGCCGTAGTAATCGATGCGAGATCGCTTCGTGTTTTTGTCATACCACGCATAGAAAGGCTCTGCGATCTCTGCGTAGGGTATGTACAGGGTGCCCTTCACTATGTAGTTGGGATCCCAGCGCGGAGGCTTTGTGGCATCCGCTGTTTTTGGCAGAAAGGAAAGGTGAAGAGGGAGTAGAAAATAACATTGAATTCGGCATAATCAAACGGTAAAGGGCAGCCATTGCGATGCAAGCTCACGCCATAGTTGACACAAATACATTTATAAGTAACAACTGCGGTCATAGAAATACAATCATATTTTTAAATTTGTATTTAAGCATAGCTTTAAAATATATTAAATACTTTAAACACATTAAAAAGTCTACGAAGTTACTTTCATTTCTTAGAAATAGAAAAACAAATTAAAACCTTAGCTCAGCATTTTATAAAAATGCTAAAAATGCTACTATATGTACATATATGCACACGCACAAAGTATTGTTTTCTTTGTTTAGTTAAACTTTTTTTTTTTGCAATCTAATGATAACTCACCCGACAAAGCCAAGCCCGCTAGCAGGGCCAATGCTAAAAACACTTGCATTCTGGGAAACACTCTGGAATATACTTTCTGGATTATCAACTTTCACGATCCAGCTGAAAATCACTTCTGAACTCAACTCTTCGAAGAATTAATCTTTTCTGCCGGCTTAATGTAAAAAAACAACAATAAAAGCGGAGAACTAGAGATACCGTAGCCACGACAGGCAGAGATTACCACTGACCCAGCGGGTAGTTGGGTATTGGTGGTATTCATCGTGGGGAAAGCTTTTTCGGATCCGCAAGCTTATCAGGTATTTTTTAAATTATTATAACAGGTACTCTTAAAGCCTGGTGTTGAAACATTTTTTGTTTAATTACTTTTTGGAAAATTTTTTATTTTAATAAATAAAATGGCAATAAGACGTAAATGTTAATTATTTTTAAATCCACTAATTTTTGGATTTTGCATTATAATTTTGAAAAATAAATTTTCTTATTAAAAGTTAAAATTTAAAACTTTTAGATAAAAAACACTTCATTTATTGGTATTGAAACATTTTTTGCTTGATTTTCTTCTAAAAGATATTTATATAAATAAACAAAATGATAATATAAAGTAAATATTAATTTTTTTAAAACCTTTAATGACCGCATTTTGCATTGTATTTTCTTAAAATAAAGTTTCTTATTAATAGTAAATAATAAAAACTTTTAGCTGATCAATTAATAAATAAAATAATTAATTTAAAATATTCTCCAATTAAGTTTAAAAGACTTATTAAATTACCATTTAATTGCAGTCAAATAAATCATAAAAAATATTAATAATAAATCACAATAATTCCCTAAAGCGATCATAGTTAAAAAGAAATCCTATAAAATTCTATAGAACTTTTAAAATTAAGATAATTTCCAGTAAAATATGGATTTATGATCAATTTTCAAAAATATGGCTAATATACATAGGTTCGATCTCCAAAAAACCTTAATTCAAAATATGACTTCCTGAAGGGAATGAGTTCTGCCAAACAGCTGACTTTAAAGTAACTGAAAGGACGCGCTCTTTTCCGTTTCTCATTTGTTAAATCCTCTCAATTCGCTCTTCGATTTGTCCTGCGGCAGCGAGCCTGCACCAATATATCCTGCATTGGGGTCGCACTCTCTTTCTCTCTCTCCTCCGAGAGCCGGAAGAGAGAGTTGCCGAGCAGATGCCACCAAGCGACTGCCGAAGGAGGAGCACCAGCAGCATCGTTGTCGTCATCGCCCACGCATCGTCTTTTACCGTTACTGGTCGCCTCGACTCGTCGGCTGAGTTTAGTCCAGTCCAGTTCCGTTTAGTTCGCAGTTCGCACGGTCGGCAGTCCGGGAAGTCGCGAGGCTTTTTTTCCAACGTGAACTAGACACCTCTAGACACAAGAACCCCAGTGATGATAACTGGGAATGTGTAGGACGTGGATTAAGGTGCTTCAACCCGTACAAGTGCGCGCAGCAGAGTGGCAATTAAAATTGCATTAAAAATTTAATCGAATCACTCCGCGCGGATCTATGCCTGAGTGTCTGTGTGTGTGTGTGTGTGCGGAAAGTTTCGCCTGCCCCAAAATTGGCAAAAGTTAAATGATTAAAGCGAAAAGTTTGGCGAATTATGTGAAAGTTTTTAATTTGCAGGCGAAGGAGAATACAATGCCACCCCGGTAATTGGCACTGAAAAAGGTAAAAACGTGGCTGAAAATCAAATCAAAGTTTGATTTATCGCTGATTGGCCACGAAAATGGTTGTTTTTGCCATCAAAAACAAGAGCTCGTAGACAAACATGTGTACATCTTCACATAGACACTCTATACTATATACATAGCTGAATGTACATACAATAGATACATATGTACGAATCTGTATTATGGCCACTTCGAAGCATTTCCTGCCCTTGTCACAGTTGTGTTACGTTTTCTCTATGCTGCAACACACTCTCGCTCATACAAACACACACACAAACACATACCGTCATCAAAAAGTCAACAAAAACAATTTAAATTATGTATGTGAAAAAGTACAAGGAGCTCGAGTAGCGCACAGACCAGGATGCAAAAAGCCTTGAATGCCTTTGTGGGCCTAATTGGGAATTAAAATGAAACAGAAATGACACTTGAAATAAATCCAAAAGGTACAATAATTGGGTAACGAGCAAATATTTTAATTGGTTTTTGTAAGGGTTTATGTGAAACAAAATAAAATGTATTTATCAAATAAAAGTATACTTTGATGCTGTAGAATAGGGTAATATTTTATGCTAGGTTTATAATAAACGATGCCAATTTTGACACGTTTTTAATACATTTTCTGTCAATTTTATTTTAAAATAAAAATATATATATTTTTTTAAGTGTAATAGTAATCTAAAATAAAAACTAAAAGCTAATTTGATATTGTAATTTTATGAAAATATAAATTTGCCTATTTTGTTAATTGTTTTTTGATAATACATTCATTCTAACTTCTATCCCAAATAAACTAATATTGGTCAACAGTTTTGATATTTTACTTATTTTTTGGTGTCCAACAACAACTAATCCATCAAAAATAATGTGATTTGGTTGCATTCAAATAAATATTTAAAATAAGATTGTTTTAAAATTCGACTGTGAAATTAGATCTTTATGGCCAAAACCTAACTGGCTTAATTCTTGGTAAGGACGGCTTCATCTATAAAAGTTAAGGTTTTATGAAGGTCAAACCCATATATAAAGAAATTGTTAATCGAAATATATATAAAACGTTGCCATAAAACAAAAATAAAAGCTAGAAAAATTTTAATTTGTTTTAGTATTTCACTTGAAATCGAATTTATATGACTAAAATCTGAAAAATCCCCTAGGAAAAATGCCAAAGTTATCAGAATTTTCCTCCTGTAAGCCGACCACGCATAGTTTATATTTTATAACATACTTTTATGGGCCACGGACAGCGGCAACTTTGATTTTCTGGGAACGGAAGCAAACTCGTCGGCACTCTGTCCAGCTGACTTGGAGACCGAAAGCGAAAGACAAAAGCAAAACACCTACTATATATTACATACTTATATACTATAAATTTTTATATATATGTAGCCGAAATTGTAAAACTTTTATTACCTTAGTGCAGGACGACGACGGCGACACATACTCCGAAGGGAAAACGGAAAGTGCTAAAATATATTGCACGTATGCACGTGCATGTGGGCCCCGTGTGTCCTGTGCCTGTGGTGTGTGTGTGTGTGTGTATGTGAACGTGATTTGTGTTTGTGTCTGCGCGTTGCTGTGTGTAACCTACATTTTAAACGGCATCGGCGACACATAAGAAGCCAAAAGTCGTGGCCGAAACCCAGTTGTTGGGTCGGGCATGGGGAGGGGCAGGAGCAGGTGCAGTGGGGTATTTCGGCGTATGTAAATTTGCCTTTATCAGTGCCTAAAAGTAGGAGTCCACTCACACACGAGCACGCATACAATTGCATATTCCGCAAAGTCTTATGTACCGCTAGAATCAACACAGCACTCTCTGGGGGCAGGCGCGCGGCTCTAGCAAAAGAGAGAGAGAGAGAGTGAGAGTGAGCTAGGAGCGTTAGGAAGGTGGGGGAGTATGAGAGTGTCCGACCGACCGAGAGAGCCGAGTGGCGGTGATGCAGAATGCAGGATGATGTTGCGTTCGTTGCTTCCGTTACCGTTACAGTAACAGCCCGTCTCCCTTTCGCTCCCAAGCTCCAGCCTTCGCCCCATTCACCCACACAGGCGTGCGTTCATTCACATCGCCGTTGCAAGGGTGTGCACTAGGAAAAGAATTGCGGTTATAAAATTGGGGGAATTCGGAGTATATTATACATTTTAACAAAATCCTCTGATTAATATCTTAATATTTTATATTTATTTAAGGAGATTTATGTTCATGGTGAAAATGTCAATTAATTTATAACAGAATTTTGTATCCAATTTATATTTGTATGCCTCACTTCCTATTTTTTTCTCTGTGTAAATATTGTCCACTAAACCAAAGCCCATCCCCTCGTATCCTTTTCACCGCCTCGCCGTGCTCGACGCTTGTTATTGGACTTGCATTTCCGCTATTTCCCTTTTTTGCCTCAACCGGTGGAAATTTATATGCAAAGTGCTGGGCGAAATTGCATTATGCACATTTTAATGGTTCGCCGAGACATAAAAATATCTCGCACTTACATAAATTGCTCTGCTCTTTGCTATTTACTCGCTCACTTTTTCCCTTCCAACCCTTTTCGGTCGCTACTTTTAAACGTGTTTGTAATTACATAAACACTTTGCCCAGGAGCGCCAGTTTAGTCGGTTTAGAAATATGTGCACGTATTTTTGTTTTGCCAACTAAATGCCTTGTTAGGAAAACGAGAAAATGCATTCATCGAGTGCGGAAACTTTTAGTTTCTCTCTTCCACCTTGCCAAGGAATGGCAAATAAATTGCCCTCAAGGAAATGCAAATTGTTTTTCAAATTATATATCTACAAGGAGGAAGTTTTATGTCTTTGTTGGGCGTTTAAGATGGTAATCAAGAAGTGAGCAATAGCTCACAAACAATTTTGATGGATGGTATTTGGATATTGTTGAAGATGGGAATTATGGATGAATTAAGATGATCCAGATAAGGGCTTTCACCAGAAAATCAATTAAATATAATATTTTGACTTGGGTCTCCTTTTAGCTCTAAATTATTTAAACAGAAAACATATATGTCCAACATGGCGTATGATTGATTTTGCATACTTCTTAGAAAATCAATCATACGCCTCATTGGCCAAATCAGAGTTCTGCACTTGAAGTCCACTCTTTGTTATTTAAGCTGACTAAAGCTGTCATAAACTTATATAAACTTTTAGAAATAATGTATATTTCTCTGTAACGACCTTGCAAACAGTAACAACTATTTCTTGGGATTTAATCTGTACATTGTTTTAAAAAGCTTTTGTCGACACGTGCTATCCAGATTTCACACATTTCTGGGCCACTTAAAAATGCTCAATGCAAACATGTAAATGTCAAAAGCAGTATCTACAATCTACAATCTGGGTAAGCGTGCCCATCAACGTCAGCAGCCACACCTCCAATCTGCATATATCTGGCATTTGCCTTCATCATCATCAACATCATCGTAAGTGCTAACAAGACCAACACCACCGACCAACCGCCATCATTGTGGGCGTTATCATCCTCGAAGCCAAACACATCTTCCATTATTATTCCCTTTGCCTCCGCCGCCCACTTCATATTCCACTTCTGGCTATTTTTATGCCATTTCTGCATTGTTCATTGTTTAGCGCGCATTATCACATTTTCCTCTTAAGGCATCAGGAGCAGATATTACAGCAGCCCATATCCTCCCACGCTGCCACCTATAGCTTCTATGTCGGAGAGGCAGCCATCATCTGCAATTGTAGATGCTGCCAAGAGGAATATAATATGGGTACGAAAGATATATACCCTGTAGAAAGAATTAAAAGAAACTAGATTAGTTGAGGAAATTATTAAGAATTAGGAAAATCGGGAAAGTTGTATGGGTTCCTTTTATTAAATATATTTAATTTGGCCTAAAATTTAGTTTGCTAATAAATAATTGCATTGGTATATTTATCCTTAAGCGTAACTTACCCTTTCGGTTATCTTTTCTGTTGATGATTTTAGGTTTGTTTAAGTTTTCGGTCATTTCCTAGTATAAATCTCTGTATAGATGCATATATATTTTTAGTGCGGAAGCCGCAAGCCCATCGTATACCCTTTTCCTGGGCAAATCCTTGTGATGTGGGTTGGAAAAGGGAAAACTAAAACGATGATTCAGATTGTTGCCGCACTTGGCTCAGTAAGCTGCTACAGCGATTGCCGTATGTGAATCCAGTGGCGTCTCAAGGGTTAAAAAAAGGGGTTTTTTGGTATCCAAAAGGGTTACTTTTTAATACCTAAAAAGGTTCTTAAAAAAGTGAGCATTGATATCAACTATTTTAGCTTGCGTTTACCCCCTAAAAATCTTCCTCAAGGGTTAGCCCCTGGCTTGTTAGATCTGTTGGGTGGGTGTGTGGGGCACTCTTTGACGGTCTGATATCTCTCTCGGGCATACAAACACTTGGATGCGGAGTGGCTTTCGTGTGCGCCGCAGTGCACTGGATACACGGGATTTCAGTTGGCGATGCCACTCTGCCACCAGGATGTCGTCGGCTTTGAAACCGAAAACAATGGCCCTATTGTGGCAGCTGCCGATGACGCTGTCGGCGCCTCCCCGCTTTGTTATCCTTTCGCCATTAAACAATTGTCGCCATCGCCATCGCCAGCGCCGTCGCCTGTGCGCATCAGTAATTAAGTGTCTCTGTGCATTTATGTGCACGAGTAGAGAGTATGGGGACGTAATTACTATTTATAGATGCCATTGGTTCTTTCAACTAAGTAGAAAAACAAAAGGCTAAATGCATTGAAAGGTATTTAAGCCCCTTAAACTATGCAGCAAAACGCTTAAAATTTAGAATTATTCCAACTTTTGTTTGGTTCCATTTTAATCCATCTTTGGCACATATTTTTTCAGTAAAGATACACGTTTTATTTATTTTTTTCAAAAGCTCTTCAGCTTACCAACTGTATTTACTCAGCTTTGCTGTCAGATTTGTAATTAGAAAATAAGTAAAGAAACTGTTTTAGCCCACAACCTCGAGTAGCTAACGTTCGAAATTATATTGCTTTTGTGCTTTTACTAAATATTTCGATATTTCTGGTTTAAGAAGGTTAAAATTTTTAATTTTAAATTAACCTGAACGCTTGCGGTTGTTAACGGCAGCGTTGGTCCGTTTCTGGGCAGCCGCAGGTGCCTTCTTAACAGCAGCAGGAGTTTGCTTCTTAGCCGCCGCAGGTGTCTGCTTCTTAGCCGCCGCAGGTGTCTGCTTCTTGGCGGCTGCGGGTGTATTCTTCTTAGTGGGCGTGTTAGCAGCAGCCTTGCGCTTGTTGGCAGCATTGGTTGCTCTTCGTTTTGGGGCTACAGTGGTGCGCCTGCGTCGACGACGGGCCGCGTTCTTCTTGCCAGCATTTGCCGCCTTGGGTGGAGAGTTGCTGGCCGGCTCGCTGGATTCACTGTCATCTTCACCGGAATTATAATCGACGGAGTCTACAGAACCCTCATCGTAGTCTCCACTTAAAGAGTCATTTTCGTCATCATATTCATACTCATCCGAGTTAGAGCCAGAATCGCTGTTGTCATTTCCAGAAGTCGCAGGAGGAGTGGCTGAAGGAGCCGCCTGAGGCGTTGCAGGAGGATCCGAAGCACTACTTTGGGTGGTCGTTGTAGAAGTTACATCATTACTTTCAGTGGTGCTGCTGGGTTCATCCTCATAATCATCATATAAATCATCATAATTGTCTTCATCATAGTAATCTTCCTCATCGTCAGCTGCTCCCGCCACGTAAGCAACTAGCAGGAGGGATATAGATAAAACCAGCAACAGTTTCATTTTATTTGCCTTCAGCGAACCGGTAGAAAAGTCGTTAAATACACTTCTGAGGTGAAAAGACTTGAACACTTGAGTATTTATAGTTTTTCTCTTGTCAGTCAAAAAATAATGGCCACATATAAAGCTTTCTACAATATTTATCTAGATAGATATTTGCTTTTCAATTATATAATTTCATTGTTTGCAGACAAAAACACCTGTGTTGCTTCTAGTTTTGTGTACATTTTTTGAGGGACTTGAAGGAGTTTTTTGTTTTTATGAATATTAATTAAAGTTAGAGAGAAAATATAATGTACAAAACTGACTTAAACAGAAATAATTTCAAGCTATAGAAACTATATGTATATTCATGCTTAGGGCAATAGTTTTTAAAGATTTTGTATGGTAAAAAAAGGTAGAGATGCTAAAGATCCTATTACAAAAATTCTTAAATTCATAGCTTAGTTTAAAATTGTTCAAGATTTTTATTTATTTAATTATAATTTATTTATATTTTTATATGGTTTTTCATATATTGGAATATTCTCCTTGTTACCTGTGCTCAGGTATTTCAACTGATAATCTCTTAAGTAACAACATACTTATACCCCAAACAATCTTCTTAGCAGACATTCCGCTCGCTATATATACCCAAAGCAAATAAAGACAGTAAAAATCAATTAATAAAAATACAACTTCTTAAATACAATAAACAAAGACAGTTTTTAATGAGCAAATTTTAATTACACATAATTTTTTGAACATTACTTTTAAGTAGTTCTGATTGAACTTAATTAGCCAGAACGACGGCGTTTATTGGCGGCAGTACGCTTACTGGCCGCAACAGGTGTCGACTGCTTCTTGGCCGCCCTTTTCTTGGCCGCACGGCGTTTGGCCGCTGCGTTGGTGCCCCTCTTGTTGTTGTTGCTGTTCTTACGGGCTCCATTCCGTTTGCCCTTCTTTGTGTTGTTGTTGTTCTTCTTAACCGGAGCAGGAGCAGGAGCAGCAGCGGTATCGTCCCCATTGGAGTCTTCGGTATCATCACCGGTATCATCACCGGCATCGCCACCGTTGTCCTCTACATCAGTTGCGGAGCCTTCGTTACCCGAATCGTTGTCATCAGATGAACCGCTTCCAGAATCGACATCGGTATCGTCTCCACCCTCAGCTTCATCATATTGACCATAATCAGGGTCTTGTGCCACGGCAACGTGGGCAATGAGTACAGCCAATGTGAATACCAGTAGAAGCTTCATTTTCGCCGTCAGTGAAGTTTGTGATCTAAGCGATGAGTGCCTGAAATCGCTTGTTTTTATAGACGCCCGCCATTTGGTTTATTTTCTTTTGCCCAAATCCAAAGTCAATGTTTTTGAATGCAAAATAAATAAATGTATGGAAATGTATAGAGTCAAATGTTTCGTTAGTTTACTTAGTGCCAGCTGTTTATGGCCTTTCTACGTTATTAATTTATTTTAGATTTTATGGAGGCAATATCTAACGAAAGAATTAATGTTTACTCAACACTCTGAGTAAGATAGCTTTAATATGTTGTTATCAGAGGTGACATTAAGAGTTGTTCTAGACTTGAAATCAATGGGAATAGTGTCTAAAAGTATGCTAAATAAGGGAAAATATTTAAACTTTCCTAAATCCTTTAATAAACTTAGTTTCATATATCGTTATTTCGATTATTTAGATCAAGGTGTTCTTTATTATTTTATAATTATTTGCCACCATTTAGAATTGCTCTACATTCACAACACACAAATAATAAGCAAACATTTAATGCAAGCGATTATTTGAAGCGATGGCACGCATTGCTCAAATTATTTATGGCCATTTTAGTATATTTTAGTACAAGCTCTATTGTGTATATGCTTGACCTTTTTCGTTCCGTGCGATTTCAGCTTGGGGCTAACGAGCGGGAAGAGCAACCAAGAGAAACCAACCCAGATTTGAAAAGTTCGTGCCATAAATCCTCGCCGCCTTGCATGGAATTAATGCCCACTAACAGCTAGGCGGGAGCAAGGGAGTGGAGCGGCAGAGCTGCACCACATGCAACACACATTAGTGGGTCACTCGAATAAGATGATGATGATGATGATGATGATAACGACGACGCTGTTGACCGCAGCAACGGCAAGCGTTCCGTGGCAGCGCGGGGAAATTATATAAAATTATCATGCCGGGCAGGCAGCTCTCAAGTTTGCCACTCGACAGCGGCAGGCAGCGGGATAAGAAGGCTAAACATTGCCACCAGCAAGGGCGTCGGGTGTCCGGCGACGTATACGTAATGTGTGCCATGACGTATACGTAATGTGCACCAGGGCTCGGCCAATTTGTCGCAACAACAACAACAACAACAATCAATGAATCAAAAACAAAAGCAAAAGTAAAACAAAAACTCGGAACTTGGAAACTAAAACACACAAAACTGTAACTGAAACCCTCAACTGCGAGCGACAGCGGAAACTTCTCTCTCGGCCAAATGGCGAAAGTTGACAAACAATCGCGAATTTGTTGAGAAGCCCTGCAGCCGGCGCGAAAATGACAAAATGGCGAAGTTAACGCTGCCCCGTCTACTGCGGCGACTGCAGCTGATGGCCCTGCAACTGCAACAGCAACCGCAACAGCAACAACAACAGCAGCAGCAACATCACTTAATGGCCATGCAGCTGGGCCAGGCCATGCTGCTCTACGGCTGCCTTCTGCTGCTTCACGCCTCCGTATCCGGCTCCGTTTTGGCCTCGTCCTCGGACCCCTCTGCCGTCGCGATCGCAGTGAATCTCTCCTCAGGAATAGCCTTGGACAGACCATCAACACCAGCAACAGCAGTCGGGGCACAGGGGGCCAATCCGCTCGAGAAGCAACCGCGAAAACGTGATGCCGCCAATGTGCCTGACGATGACTACGACGGCAGTTATCCGGACGACGTCGACGACCTGGAGGCCTTGCTTAATAATAAGTCAGGTAACAGAAACAATTTAAAAGTAGAAAGTAGAAGCATGTTTAAAGTTTCTCTTTACGAACAGTTTTCAAGTTTAAATATTCTCCATTTTATTTCGGAGTTTTTGCCCAACGGAAACTTATCTGGCTGCTCCACTTAATAATTCTATTTACAAAATGAATATTTGTGGCCGAAAGCAAACACAAATAAATGGATATTTTTGCTGGGAAAGAGCTCTCTCTCTCTCTCTGGGCCAGGACTTCAGTTCGTTAGTTTGCATTATTGACCTTTGGTCCCAGAAGCGAGTTCCCCAGAGACCATGAAAGCCATAAATTGCACAACATCCACTGGCTGCTGCTGTATTTAACTTTCATTTTTGGCATCCACTGTCCACCTGGCACACTGGCACATCCGCCGCAGCTGTACATGCCGCTGCTGCTGCACTTGGCTTCTGTCCGGAGCCTGGTGCGGTATGATTCATGGTTTCATCCATTTTATTTTGGCCATGATGCGGGAATTACCAAATAGGGCATGGCACACGGAGTGGGTTGCTTATAGTATTACGTGGCAGCCAAAAAGCCCGCATGTGCTGCCAGATAATATTGGATTTTAATGGAATTGGTTTTAATATTTGTACAAAAGACAAGATTTTATATATGTATGTACACGATACATACAGAAGCTACGATTGAATGTAGTATTTGTACTGTGATTTTTTCATGGCTGGGATTTAGTTGAATTGCACTTCCGCTTTAGGAAAATTTCTAGTTAAACCTTTTAAAAATGTTTGAAATTATTTATCTTTTCAAGAACTCTGTTTTTATTATACTATTTAAAAAATTAAATTAGTTAAAGTACATAGGATGTTAATTAAATATTAATCCAAAATCTCTCACTTGCCTCATTTCAGCAAAGGGAAAGTATATCGGGGCACCGTGCAACGAGCTGAGGTGTGACGTCAAGCTGCTGCACGTGTCCTGCGACAAGGAGACGCAGACCTGCACCTGTGAACGCAACTATCCCGTGCAGCTCGGACTGATTAAGGGTTGCGCCAAACGTAAGTATCTGATAAATAAATTAGTTAATTAAATTAAATACTAATACTCGCCCCCTTTACAGCTAAAAAACTGGGCGATCAGTGTTTCTACGATGAGACGTGCATCTACAACGACGAGAACTCCCTCTGTGTTCAGGTGCGGCATAACGCGATGTGCCAGTGTGCCAGCGGCTTCCACTCGGTCAGCTATGTGAAGCCCACGCGTCGGGTCTTCTGCACGCCAGGTGAGTGCCTCCATTCGCTCTTAAGGGAGATGAGAAATTAATAAATAATATGTGACAGATCTCAGCGAACTGAGCTCGGATCTGCCCACGCTGCTGGGCGTCTCCACGGGCATTGCCGTGCTGGCCGGGCTCATCTGCATGGTGCTGCATCTGTTCAGCAAAACAAAGTATCCGCGGCATCGAAATTATGGGGATGCCAGCATTCCGCCGCCCATTCTCTACTCCAGCGATACAGGTGAGATATTGGATATATGCCCCTTTTTAACAGGTATAAATTAATATGGTTTTCTTGTGTGTTATTTAAATACCTAATTGCACAAATTTTTTAATATTTATTTATATAATTTAAATATATAGTCATTTATCCACGTTCTCATTATTTATTCACCTGATTTCAGGGATACCGCTGACCGTTCATTCGGCGCGTCCATCCTCGCGTTCCAGCATTCGATCGACGGGATCCATTGGCTCCTATGGCCACCGACGCGCCTCAATGGGTGGAGGAACTGGCGGTGGCAATGCCGGCGGCGGGGGAGGAGGAGCTGGAGGCGGAGGCGGTGGTGGGGGAGCAGCTGGCGGCTCTGGCTCTGGCTCAAAGGGCATCCTGGTGTCGACGTCTCGTACAGGTGCGGCTAGATCGGCCGCCATATTGCTCATATCGTGTCACATAGCGGCGGTGTCCAAACAGAATTCTCGCGCCTCGTCGCGTCACACATCCGGAGCGGGATGCAGCCAGCATTCGCGGGACGATCTCGATGAAAATGGCAGTGGCAGTGGAGCTGGCGGTGGCGGCGGGAGTGGGTGCCGCAGCTGCGAGAGCACGCTCTCGATGAACCGCCAGCTGCAGAAGCAACTGAACCACCAGCGGCATCTGCTCAGCTTCGAGCTGTCGCCGGCGAGATCGAGGAATCAGGATAGATTTAGAGCGTTGTTGGGCATGAATGGCATTGATAATTGTAGGAGCCATGAGGATGATGAGGAGGACGAAGAGTGCGGTCCGCATAGCATAGATCCTCACAGCACAGTCCCTCATCATAACGACAGCGATCCGGGTGGCGCCCATGGCCATGGCTATGGCTACGGCTACGGTTATGTCAATGCAATTGGTGGTTACGGCGATGCCGACACCAATGGCGTCGACTCCAGCGGCGGATATGCCACTGGCGCCGAGCTGCATCACCTGCAAATTGGCGCACTGCCCACGCCGGCGAGTGAAACGCCCCGATTTGCGGTAAATCAAACATCAAACATCAGTCACGGCGCATCCGCATTCGCATTTCCATCCGCATCCGGTCGGGAGCATTTCCTCATTCCTCAAAGCCATCCTCATGTGAATCATTCGTCCAGGAACAGCTTGCACCACCACTCACACCAGAAACAAACCTCATTATTTGCTACTCGTATCTGTTCCATTGTTGCATTCATCCTGTCTCCCCCTGTTAGAGATACTTTGAAGGCCAGTCCACCTGGTTTATTTCGTCCTTTGACCATTCTTAAGGTCGAGATCTTGTTAATTCGGTGATAAATGTATATCAAGTTGGTAGAACCCAACATTAAAACATTCAAAATGTCTTGAAATTAGGGTCTTTTTGGTTTTGTTTAATTTAAAAATATATTTTTACATTTAATATAGAATATCTAGTTATTTTTCCTGTCTTTCAGCAAATGAGAAAATTGAAAAGGCTAATAAAACATTTAAAAAGCTAACTTTTGTTATTACAACTCGAATGAAAAACATTTCACTTTTCCTAATAAGAATTCATAGCAGTGAAATACAATTGGCATTAATATTCCCCCTTTTACAGAATGTTTGTTTGTTAATTAATGTAAAAGTTTTATCAGTATTTTCCAGAGAATTAATTGCAGAAAAACTTGCTCATAATTTACATTCCCATTTTTCTGCGTTACATGTCCAGGAAACTAACTAAATATATAACAAAAGGGAAATAATGCTTTTTTTTTATCAAAGAATCTTCACCGCATAATTAATTACCAGAAAATGTATTAAAGCCATGAAACAACTCTCGCTAAATTGGGTCCATTGTCTGTCATTTGCATTCACGTAAACTTTAAACTAACTTTAAAATTTAATTTGTGTACATTATTGGCGTTGGTTATTATCCCCATTCCCCTTCCCCTGCTTGTATTAATTAGTGTTTTTAAATTGAATTTAAAACTCTGTCTCTGTTTAGATGAGAAACCAAACTAATTTTGCGTTGAACTTGATGATCGATGTTAAGTGTGCCTATCAAGCTCCCCCTCTGTTTCCACATACAAAGATGTGTTACCAAATACATTATTTTACTTTCCCTATCGTTGCCAAAAAAATAAATAAACACATACACCACCACAGACACAGCGACATCAAAGACTATATAACAAATAATATGTGTAACGCCTCAAAAATTCGAGTTTGTATGGCGTTACTCATCTTATTTTTTATATTGTTTTTGGCAAAACACCCACACACGCGCACTTTTAGCCAAAGATAAAATATATCGAGAATATTTTGTAAGCAACTCCACAGACGACAATACCGAAATGCCTAAGATTCATAAATAAAACCGATTAAATTAAGGATTGAATTGAAACCAGAGCTTCTGAGGAATATAATAAAAATACAAATTTCGACAAGATGATATTGAAGCAATATGGCGGTGACTATGTTCATAGAAAATCTTCCCCAACTTCTTCCACATACACGAACTAATAATAATAATTATAATAATATTTAAAGCATATAACTGAACACAATATTCTAGCTAATGCAAATTAAGAAAACTACAAACCAATTAGTAACACAAAGAACACACTCCCCTCACACAAACACACACACACACACACACACACACACAGAAACCTAATTGCAATTGCATGCAGCCTGACAGCAGAAAAAAGGACACTTGTCTGCTGTCAGGATTCGCCACGCCACTCTCAACCTTCCGGCTGACCTTTGCCTGAACTTATTCGGTTGAGTTCCCAAACACAGAAACACTAACACACACAATCGATAAACGATATGAAAATTTCCTTCTATATAATATATTCTATATATATATATGTTAACCCTGCAACTTTATATGTGAATGTCCTACGCTTCTTCTACTTCTACCACTACTACTACTTCTTCATCCTAAACTTTTCTTCTTCGCGAGCGCCTTGAATTTCCGAACTTAAGATGCCTGCTGCTGCTACTGCTGCATCTTGAAACAATCAAACTTTGTTATGTAGGAAACACTCGTGTTTATCTTCGTTCTTATCCTGTAAACTGGTACGAAAGTCCTTGAAAGACTAGAAAGAAGGGGTTACAGGCCGGTACCACATGGCGTATGAGTGATGAGCGTATGATAAATCTGTGATAACTATTGATAGCTTGAAGGTATATTCGACTTGATAAATATTTAAGAACTACTCTTGGTGGTATAGTTTATGAGATTAATATATTTATGACTTTCATTATAAGTTAGCTTACTAAATAAAATGAAAACATTTAAAAAAGGAGAAAAGTTCCATTCTTAAATGTAAATATTGATTTATTTAAAACTTTGCATAGACATTTAATTGACTTAATTCAAGACTCAAACAAGGAGGTCAAAATAAAACTTTTTATTTGCCTTTAAATTATTTGCATAACTTAAAAAAGGGTCAGTAATTGCTGCTAATTTGTATATAGTCTTATAGTAAAATTTTCAAAAGGAAAAACCCATATGAAAAGTTACAAAATACTTGATAAGCTATACTTGTTTTTCTTTTAGAGAAATTATTAGGCAGTCCGCGTGATTTTCTCTTAAAATACAAAACAACTTTTAATATTCTGCGAATGATTTGGCTGCTTGGGAGCACTGCTGCTCGCACTCGCTTAGCTTGCTTTCCAAACGCTTTGGAATGAACTTATGCTGTGGCTATGCATCTCTCTGTCTCTCTCTTTTTCTATATATATATTTATTATATATATCTTTCATATATAACTTACTATCTTTCTCTCCCACGCCGATTCTCCCAACGAAAACGCTTCCGATATACTCACTCAGTTTTGATACAGCAACCCCATCCGCACATTTGTCCTCCAGCTTGATTCACCTGTGTGACACCTGTCCCGTATGTTTTGGTCTCATCCACAGGTTCTCGAAGACCAAGTCTAGCGTCGGTGCACAGCACTAGTTCCTCGGTGCGCAGCTACAGCATGATGCGCTTTGAGAAGGAAGTGCAGCAGAAGGAGATCCGGCAGGAGATGAAGCTGCGTCTGGCCCGGCTGCAGCAGCAGGCTCATCTCACCCAGAACAAGCCGCAGATTGTCATCGGTGAGGCTCTGCTCCAGCATGGCGCCCTCAGCCGGGTCACCATGCCGACGCCCAGTCCACTAACGCCCAATTCGCTGGACGAGCTGCTGCCGTCGCTGGATGAGAATCAGGAGGTGGGTTCTATTTATAAATATTTTTTACAAGAGCTGAAAGAAAGATTTCGTTGGGAATTTAATCTATATTTTCTCAGAAATGTAATGGACATTTGCAGACTCGGGTTTAAAGTGAAAAAGGAAGCTGAGAGCCATTTTTTGGGAAATTTTATTCAATATTTTTTAAAGAAACTTGATGTAAATGTTTTAAATTAAAAAAGAACTGAAAGCGAGGTTTTTGGGAATTTAATCTATTTTGTCTTACAAAAATTAAAGTCTAGAAATTTACTAATAGCAGAAACGGGCTTCGAAAGTCAATTTTCTTATGGAATATATATGTATATATTTAATTTATTTTTTAACTAATTTAATTATTTCACCCACAGTATCCACCCAGACTGGAAACAACCTTTAAGCAGCTGATACAGCCTCAGTTAACCGGAGCAGGAGGAGGAGTTGGATCAGGAGCCGTACCAGGAGCTGGAACAGGAGCCTCAGGAATGGGGGCCGTGTTGCGGGCAGCTGCCTCGCAGTCATCTCCTGGCAGTGCTAACGGATACCACGGACCCTGCAGCTCCTCGACTGAGGCCCTCTAAAGTTAGTCGTTGCGTTGTACTTAGCTCGTAAGTAATCAAAGATTTCTCGTCTAATTTGCGTCGTAGTCGCAGTCGCAGTCGCAATCTGAGTGGAGTTGATTTAATTGAATTCAAATTGAACGTCAAACGTGTTGTAGTCGCGACAGCTTAGATTATGTGTAACATAGTAAGTAACCCCAGAGCTAGGCTAAGTCTAGGCTAAGTGAGTTCTCAAATTAGACAGCCTTTGTGTATATCATATACCTACGTAGAGAGCTAGCTAATCGAAATCGAAAATGAATAAGAAACCAACATTTTATACGTGTGTGTATATTGTCATACAATTTTTGTAGAAGTTATACAAGCGAAAATCGAATGGATGCCCCCGGCTAGAGTATTGGCAACGCCACTTGGCTTTTCACTTAAATGTACTTATATGTAGAGATAAACCATGAATTGATTAGTTTAAACCTTAGTCTAGTGTTTATCGTTAGTGGAGATAGTACTGATACAAAATACGCAAGATGAATTTATACAAAATCGGTTTATACAAGCAGTAAGTACTCGCGATGGAACACTGTATCGGAATAAATACGCCAGATGGTTCTAGCTAAATCAATAATTATGTTAAGTCATCGCCACGAAAATAAATAATAACAAATCAAAAGCGTTAATAGCGTAATAGGAGGAGGCCAGTGATGCCGGTTCTTTGTAGGAATAGGTATAGAAATAGGAATAGGAACAGGATTCTCACTGAACGCTGGACGGAGGAGCAAGGTCAATTTTAGTTTACGATTTACGAATTTTTCTACAAGAGGCGTTTCAAGTGAATACAATAATCGAATATGTGTAGATCAAATGTACATTACTAAACTTACTCGAGATGGTAATATTATCATTTAATATTTGATACCAAGGTTGTTGTTGACCGTAGTTGATGTTCTCTATCTATCTACATCGTTTGGTTCCATGATTTATCGTATCCTATCTATATAGATCCGTTCTCGAAGCAGCTATCTAAAGATCGTTACATAAACACACCTAAAAAGCATCTATGTGCATGGATAAATGCGTATATTTGCTCTTAACTATGCTATACATACGATGAGTAGACACACATATCTGGAGTTCAGTGTTGGTTGAAGTGTTCGGGAGTACATATATATATACTATATACTATATATAGAAATAAATGCAATTTTGTGTTTTCAACAAATGGTATTCTGGAATTTTAATTGTTTGTGAATGGGTTTAGTTTATAAGGAACATTTCTTGATTTAAAGTTCACAAATTCTCTGTGAAGACCTTAAAATTACCTTAGAGAGCTCTAAGACTCAAAGTTAGCCACCATTCCCATCCTGAACTTGAAAAATATCCCCCAAAAAACCTCAAACAAGTAGGATTTATTTGCATGAAAAGGTTTGAAAATAGATACCTAAAACTCTATAAAAGATATTTTGAATTTTCAGGGCCAAACTAACAAACAATTTTCAATTCATCACTCGTAGATGTGAGCCGAAACAGGATATTAATCCACCTCCTCGATGGTGGGGCCAGAGCCACCAGTTGGCCCCGGATTAGAACCACCAGTTGAAGGAGGAGACGTTGGCATGCCGGCGCCCTGATACAGCCGCGTGATGATGGGACTGCAGATGCGCTCCAGCTCCTGCTGCTTGTGCTCGAACTCCTGCCGCTCGGCCAGCTGATTGGCATCCAACCAGGCAATGGTCTCGTTGCAGTGCTGCTGTATGGTTCCCCGATCCGTGTCACTGATGCGGGAGCGCAATTGCTCGTCATCGAGAGTGGAGCGCAGCTGGAAGCAGTAGGACTCCAGCTGATTCTTGGCATTAATCCGGTCCCGCTGCTCCTCGTCCGCCTGTCGGTACGCCTCCGCATCATTGACCATTCGCTCGATGTCCTCCTTGCTCAGGCGACCCTTGTCGTTGGTGATGGTGATGCGGTTCTCCTTGCCCGTTGACTTTTCCAAGGCGGTCACATTGAGTATTCCGTTGGCATCGATATCGAAAGTGACCTCCACCTGGGGCACTCCTCTCGGAGCCGGCGGAATGGCTGAGAGCTCGAACTTGCCGAGATTGTTGTTATCCCTGGTCATAGCCCTCTCGCCCTCGAACACCTGGATTAGTACGCCCGGCTGGTTGTCCGCGTACGTGGTGAAGATCTGCGTCTGCTTCGTGGGTATGGTGGTGTTCCGCTTGATCAGCGTGGTCATCACTCCGCCAGCAGTTTCAATGCCCAAGGAGAGCGGTGTTACATCAAGCAGAAGCAGATCCTGCACAGCCTCCGACTTGTCGCCATGCAGGATGGCCGCCTGGACGGCGGCTCCGTAGGCCACCGCCTCATCGGGATTGATGGACTTGTTCAGCTCCTTGCCGTTAAAGAAGTCCTGCAACAAGCGCTGCACCTTGGGTATCCTCGTGGAGCCGCCAACAAGGACAATGTCATGGATCTGACCCTTGTCCATCTTGGCGTCGCGCAGCGCCTTGGCCACCGGCTCCATGGTGCCCCGGAAGAGGTCTCCGTTTAGCTCTTCGAAGCGGGCACGTGTCACCGCGGTGTAGAAGTCAACGCCCTCGTACAGGGAGTCGATCTCGATGCTGGCCTGGGTGGAGGAGGACAGCGTTCGCTTGGCCCGCTCGCAGGCGGTGCGCAGGCGCCTCAGAGCCCGCTTATTCTGGCCAAGATCGCGCTTGTGCTTGCGCTGGAACTCCTGCACGAAGTGATTCACCAGCCGGTTGTCAAAGTCCTCGCCACCGAGATGAGTGTCCCCGGCAGTGGCCTTCACCTCGAATATCCCATCCTCGATCGTCAGCACGGACACATCAAAGGTGCCGCCGCCCAGGTCGAAGATCAGGACATTCCGCTCGCTGGTACCCTGCTTGTCCAAGCCATAGGCAATGGCCGCCGCCGTCGGCTCGTTGATGATCCGGAGCACGTTCAGGCCGGCGATGGCACCCGCATCCTTGGTGGCCTGGCGCTGAGAGTCGTTGAAATAGGCGGGCACAGTGACCACCGCATCCGTTACCGATCCACCCAAATACGCCTCGGCCGTCTCGCGCATCTTCGTCAGCACCATCGAGGACACCTCCTCCGGATAGAAGCTCTTCCGCTCGCCCTTGTACTCCACGCGGATCCTTGGCTTGCCGTTCTCGGAGATCACCTCGAAGGGCCAGTGCTTCATGTCCGCCTGCACGGTGGCGTCATCGAAGCGGCGGCCAATCAGCCGCTTGGCATCTGCAAGTCAGAAGTCACTCGATCAGAATCCAACAAAAAGAAACCACTTTAAGGAGCACTTGGACAACAGATTCGCTTTATTGGCTAACATTTAGGGTCTGGTAATTGGTAGTTTGGTATTTGGTGTTTGGACTTGTGTTGGCTTTGTTTATGTGTCTGGGTGCAGGTCTAGGTCACAGTCTAGGCTAATCTAGCCGGACTTCTAAGCGGACCCTGACCCTGAAATGAAAGTACAAAAATAGAAAGAAAGAAGACTCGCATTAGATCTGCTCAGCAAATCTTTCGGGAGAAGGCAGGGGAATGTCTGAGCATTTTTTACACAAATGATGGGAGAAGAGGTTACTTAAGAGATCTTTCTATATAAGAGAAATATCTATAGTTTTTTTATATTTTAAATTTCATGGAAATTTTCAATAAAGTTTAATATTTTAAAACTATAAAGTTAAGAAGAAAAATAGGTCTGTTCAGGAAAACACTTGTAAGTATAGGATCATAAGAAAATTAAACCAGAACAGGCTACCTAGGGTTACTTCCTCTACCTTTTTTATCCTCTAAATACATATATTTAAATTTAATTTAAAACATTATTATTTATTATATCAAATAAAAATAAATATAAGAAAACTAAGGGTAAAATAGTGTCTACGAGCTGTTTTATGAAATTATATTTATGTTTACCTCATACTCTAAGCCTTTTTGTCTTCTGCCAAGGTATTTAGTTATATTTATTACTATTTCGATCTTCGCTGCCTTTCATTATTAGCTTTGTTTTTCCGAAATCAAAGACATTGACGCGAGAAACCTGCGACATTCCTCCACGCAGCCAACGTAAAAAGTATTTATGCAAAACCGAACGTTTTTCTTGTCACGAAAACAACTTTGCACTGAGGAGACTTATTCTCATTTATTTGGCCGACACAAATGATGCCAATAAACGCGACAGCCAAGAGAGCTTGGTGGCCAAGCAGAAGGAGGAGAAGAAGATGCCTCATCAACCTCACCCCGGGAGGCGAAAGAACTGACACAACAAGTGGACGTGTCAGTAGGCCAAATGGGGTGGGATCGGGCGCAGTAGGGGGTCGGGTGTGGGAGGAGGATACCATACCATCTCTCGAAAAATGAGATGTACGAGGAGGAGCAGACTGCACATTTTGGCGCCAGCGAGTGAGAATTTTCTTAAAATAACCAAAGATGCGAGATGTGCGAGTAATAAACAAAATGTGCGGGCACAGTTCATTCATGAAAATGTTTGCCAGTAATTAAATCGGATCACTGCATGGCCGAGATCCATGAGGGACTGGGGGACAGGGACGACGACTCACCGAAGATCGTATTGTTGGGATTCATGGCCACCTGATTCTTGGCCGCATCACCTATGAGACGCTCTGACTCCGTGAACGCCACATAGCTGGGCGTGGTGCGGTTGCCCTGATCGTTGGCGATGATCTCCACCTTGCCATGCTGAAAGACGCCGACACACGAGTACGTGGTACCAAGGTCAATGCCAACCGCTGGTAATTTGGGCATCCTCGCTGCGGCTTTAATTAGACCCTCAACGCGCCAACCACGTCAAGGTCCACGTACCCAGAGAAAAACAGAGAACGTCGGCGAGCGGAATCCGACGACAAATCGAGATCGAAAATAAAAAAAAAAGAAAATGAAATTAAAATCACAGTTTCCCTCACATCAGGCGACAATGGTTACACAATCTGAGGATCCTCTCACCCAGTCCCGAAGCTAAGCCAAGCTAGCTTCACGCGACTCCTAGAAGGCGAAGCGATACAGATACAGGGAGATGATCAGGAATAGCAGCACGAAGGTCAGGACTCGGAAGAATTCGAGCGCCTTCTCTCTTTGCAGCTCCACAGCGTCTTCCGTTTGTCCTCACGTTGCCACAATGAAAACCAGTGCGATCCTCTTCAGGGGACTCTCGGCTTGCTCCTCTTGGTATTTGCTCTCTGCAAGATTAGATGATGCACGCGCCACGACGGCTAGCAGACAACTGGCTGGCCGAGTGTGGCGACAACCGATCCCTTGCCAAAAACGTTCGATCATCGATGATGATGATGATGATGATAATGTTGCTCTGCCAACATCAGCATAACAGCGAGGTGCTCACAGAGAGGCGACTGCAATGGATGCATTTTGGGAATCGGAAGGCCTCACCTCAAAGAATCTCTTTATGCTGATGGTATTTAGTCTTCTTAAATTTATTTTTTTATTAGAACGTTTGTTGTTACATGTTTTACAATGTCAAAGTAAGTAATTGATAATAATGCATATAAAATAAAGATTTCAATTCATGTAGACGCCAAAGAATCAGGGTTTCCTTCCAGCTCCCTTTTGGTGCTGCAAGATTATAATAATACAATCATTTGTATTAAGAATAATGTTAATCCCGAATGTTACTTACAATTTTCAGGTGGTTTCTTTGCGTGTAAGATGATCTTCTGACTTTTTACACAAGTCTAATTTCAAAATATTTTATTATATCTCAAGGAGCACATCCTCATCAATAACCAGACCATCATCGGCCATCAGCGGCGAGTCGAGTTCCAGATCTAAAAATTCATCATAATGTGTGGCGGTGGACACCAGTTGCGGTGTTACCACCATTGGCGGCACGGTTATCAGTGGCGGCATTTCCTCGTCATCAGCTTCGGATAAGAGTTCCATCTTGGGCATGGAAAGGCTCAGCTCTTCAACAGTCTGCTCTAAAGGATCAATAATAGATGTCGACTCCGTTTCGCTTTCACTATCCGAGATCTCAATGACAGAGTTGGGATCCATTATAAGCTTTGGCAAGACCTTAGGTGCAGAAGTTGACTTCTTTTTCACCTCCAAGATGTCAATGACTGAGCTGGAATCAATCATTTCTTGTTTTATGGCCATAGTAAGCGGCGCAATGGGAACCTCTTGATCCAAGTGGGGAGAAATTACGCTCAGCATATCGTTGGTTATTAGCCAGCCAGCATGGCCCTCGGCCCGATGCAGCACAAAGGTACGCTGAAATCGTCGCTGCTCCCAGCCCCGGGAGGTCTGCTCCTTGAAGAAACCCGTCAGCGCCAGGATGCGCAGGCGGTTGGTAAAAATCAGTACGTCCACGCTGGCCTTCTGGATGTTCGTCAGCATTTGGGGAAAACGTCCCAAGGCCTGGGTCAGAGCCAAGCTGCCAACCTGTAGTTTGCCGTTGCGCGCGAACGAAGACTGGAGGGTCTGATGGTTGCGGTTGTACAGGCTATAGACGCCCACACGGCCCAGCTGCTTCGGAACGCTCAGCGAGAACAGAGCCTGAGTGTCGTAGAAATTGGTGAGCTGGTGGCGCTGGGCGGGATCGTCGAAGCTGCCGTAGTAGGACACGGCAAACCGTTGAGCGAATTCCAGGCCAAGGGAGCCGGATCCGCCGCCTTGCAACTGCTGGAACTTTGGCTGATTATTCAGCCGGAGAGCTTTGGGCTTTGACTGCAGGCAGCCGTGTATTTCCTTCAGCTGCGGCAGGATCGCCCGAATGTCATCAAGTTCCAGCTTGGCTACCTCGTTGCCGCTCAGCAACAGCGTCTTGATCGGAAGCTTGCTGAGATGCTTTAGCTCAGCTAAATCGTTGATCTTGTTGGCGCTGATATCGAGGCGCTCCAGAGCGCTGAAGTCCTCAGCGGAGAACACAGCGAAGGCCTTAAGAGAGCAGAGATAATTGTTGCTCAGGACGATTCCTGTCACTTCCTGCTGGAGGTCGCGATGCGCCACCTTCAAAGTTCCCTCTAGGAGCTTTACAACGTGAAGTGGACAAAAGTGCTCAGAAAGGTGAGGATCTGCGTGGAATCGCGATAGATCCAGGGTGCGGGAGGAAGCCTTGTAGCGTCCACGCAGGGCCGCTCCCAATGCGCTCTCAAATTCGGCGGGGACTGCAGCGCCAATTATGGGAAGACCGGGTTTCACGTGCACCTCCAACGGCTGACAGGTGTACATGGTCATTACCTTGTCGCTGAGGCGCTTGAGTCTGTTCGCGGATAGGGAGCTGTCCAGCATAAATTGGGCGCAGTCGTTGTTGTCCGCCGGTCCGCTACGCCTGAAGTCGAAGATGTCGACCTGCAGCGGGACCATGACCCAGTTCAGCGCCATGTAAATGGCAGAATCCGGCAGGCCGGCGCATTTGGTCATGTTCACCGTATACCAGCCGGTGACAGTGGCCGGTCCCTGCTCCGACGCACGCGACAACGTGTCCATCACGGGACGCACGTCCGAAGTGGTAATTAGCTGGCGCACGTAGGTCTCGAGATCTCTGCGCTCCTGCAGGTTCTTTCGCAGATCGTTGAGCGGCAGTTGGGCTTGTGGCTGCGCCTTAAGGGTGGTGCTGAGGCGTTTGCCCCCAACATTACTGTTAATATTTTCCAAAAAGCGCATGGTGTCACTTGGTTTTTAATAATGACAAGTAATATAAATTAAGAGAGTCGAGCTGAAACTACGCAGTGGAAAATGCGACGCCAACTTTTATCGTTTATGCAGTGCTGTCAAACGACTGCAGAATTTAGTGACAGGTTGGGTTTTGCAACACTAAAACTGAAAGCATTTCCGGAAAAGCTATGTCCAAAAGATTGATAAGCAATATTATTTTTTATAAATAATCCCTTTTAGTTGGAATTCCCCTTACTTTAACGGCCTTAACACGCCCTAAAGTACGCACCTTTCTTAATTTATTGTATTTATACAGTTTCCTAAGTCAATCAATTTGTTATAATTATTCAGGCCTTTAATTTTTGTAGATAACTTTTCTTAATGATAAATTTGTATTATATTCAAGTTTTAAAGATTTACTTTTATTTTTCAGAAATAAATCCGTTTAGTTAACTTATTAAATAATGGGTACTCTATTTTGCTAGGCAAAAGTACTTAAGAACATGTTGTTCTGCAACAAAGGTTGCTAATAAATAAAAATAATATATATATTGTATATATATGTACATATTTGTGCCATCTGTTACGATATGCACATAAATATGTATAAATATCAAACATTCTAGCCAAAGTCAAGGGTGGACCTTGGCAATCTGCTTTATATTGGGGTAAGCCAAGAACTAGATGAAAACCATTTGTCTTGGCCTTGGCAGCAGCTGTTGAGCCAACATATTTGTTAACAAACTTCATGAAACTTAACCGGCGGAGAAATCATTTAAATACCGACGAACCCCAAGACATTTATGCTATTACCTGCTTCGTGGTTGATACAAACCAGTTAAATCCCCGCAATGAAACACCATTTTGTGCTCTGCGCTCTGGCAGCTCTCGTCCTCTTCCAGGCGGCTGCGTATGGATTCAAGGTAAAACGCGTTATCTACGTGGTATCACAGACAAACACCACTACAGAGGCACCTGCAACCAACTCCACCACCGTTGCACCACCGGTGATTGTTTACTGCACCTGGAAGAACAACTGGTGTCGCCCCGCCTCGAATGCCATGAGGAACTGCAAGTGGGGCCTCTGCAAGTTCTACGGCTAGATAGTCACAATAAAGACACATAAAGATTACCACCATATGTTGTTGGCTTTTATTTGAAAGTCTGGCTTTTGGTAAAAAAAAAACCTTGCTGGAACGGTTTCAATCTTAACTGGCGTTAAGGGTTCTTCAGAAAGCTTTAGCAAAAATAATTATCCATACTAGTCTTAGTAACTAACTAAATTCGATTCAAGCAAATCATCACCTAAAGCGGGTTAAAGCTTAATGGGTTAATAGCACTAGGATACAAGGATATACTTATGTATAAGGAGAGCACTTACAGAAATCGCTTTGGATTTGAATTTAATTGAAATAGTTGCAAAAAAGTATGCAATAATATAATGTAATGTTTTATAGCATACTTTTCGGTAGCATTATCAATCATTTCAAATCTACAGCTCCTTCTATGGTGTTCCTGATAGGGTTAGTTGTATGAGTAGTCAGTTTGGTGAGGGGTAAAACCAAGACCTTGTATTAACGCTCTTGCTTGATCTTTGAAAGCATATTTTATTTTTACATTTTCACGCGGTCAACAAGAGCTGGAAATTACTCGATTTTGATTTTTTTTCGATGAGTAAATCGATTGAAATCGAAACTGGAAATAATATCGGATACATAAAATGTATAACTTTTTCGATTAAATTGATTTTGTCATCGATTTTATTTCCAGCTCTACTAGCTAGCGAACGAGACGTACATTTTTCTCTTGCTGAAAATTGCGGCTTGCTATTACAAGGTCTTAGGTGAAACAATACCAGGTATTTGGATTAAACTAGGACTACATACTAGGGTTAGACAATGCGGACTAATCTTAACTTAGGATATGCATATGTGGTGGACAAAGGCTTCTCGGATTGAGGTTTATAATGTATGTAGTTTTATTAAGAAGTTTTTCGTTTTGGCAACTCAAACATAACTAAGAACTGAAAGTGGGTTCACAAGTATTTATTTATTATATACTTATATAGCACTCAAGGGGAGCCAAAGTGAAGCAAGGTTAATAGTTGGTTGCTTCTGCACCTTGTACAATTTCGAATGATTTTTAGATCTGGAGATGATGATATAGAAAATATAAACAGGTTGCAGACCTTCTGATAAGACAATACATATTGCTATCATTTAGTTTTGTTGTATTTTATATGTATATATGCGATAATATAATAATGTAAGTTCGTTCAATACTCTTATAGGTTATTATCATCAATTTTTTGTTTGGTTTTCTTTTTGTTGCGGCCCTTGTGTGGGGCCACTGAGCAGGGTCTTATGGTATATATTTATTTCAGTTGCTAGAATTTATTCGATTGGCTTAGACTTCATAACGTTCGTAGAATTTTTGCATTGCTTTTACAAAAATATACAGCTATCAATCATTTATCGCTTGAATTATCAATCTCATTCTCAATCCTCTTCTCTTTTTCTTTATGATTCGTAAGGCAAAGTTCGTGTTTATGTTTATTTTTTTCTATTAATGTCTAGCTATGTAAGGTTTATGGGTTCTGTGAGTGAGCCAAGTTCTCAGTTTGATAAACTAAATGCATAATTTCTCGTTATATTAATTAATAAACATAAATGCTAGTGTCTCGAAAATCACTAGGCAAATACACAAAAGAGCGAAACACAGAATATAAAAGGGATGGGATACATGAATGGTCATGGAAATGCGGTTCGGATCTGAGGCGCTCTCAGCGCCTAACAATGCTGGAGGGGCGCGGCAGGCCGCTGCGCTTCATCTGCGAGGGCGGACGTAGACCCGAGGGCTTCGGTATGCCGGTGGCCCCCGTTGTTACCTGTGTCAGCTTGGAGGTGAGCGCCTGTGTGTCGAAGGAGGAGGGCTGAGGAACATTAGACGTTGATCTACTGGTGTTCTCCTTGCTGTGCCCATACAGACTTCCGCGCGAGGAGGCAGAGGACAGGCTCTGGTATAAATCATACAGAAAAAGATTAACAAACAAAGAAGAATTAAAGCTTAGCTTGGACCCACCTCTGGAGTTTCCGCCTCGGGTGCTGCCTTAACGCTCAGGCTGTAGTACCCAGACGAAGGGCGAGTCAGGCCATTGGCTCCCACACGTTTAGCACCAGCCAGACCAGGGGCACGCAGACCACTGACCAACTTGGGCACCTTGAAAACCGAGTCGTCCTGGGGACGGAAAGGAGAGTTATAGTTAGCAATGAAACTTTCAAGTTGAGTAGCAATTACTCACCTCTTGAGGCTGCATTGGTCCCCGCAGTCCGCTCATCAGCTTGCTAGGCTGCCCACCAGGTCGTCGCAGGCCACCACCTCCCAAACTAGGTCTTGGCAGCGCTCCAACTCCTGCTACCGATCCACCGCTCAATGTGGAGGACAGGTTGTGAAACGATTTGGACTTGATTCCCATGGGACTCTTCAGCTCACCGCTGCCGCTAGCCGGTGGCGCTGCCACAGTGATGGGCATTGCATTGGAGGGAGTGGCGTTCAGACCAGCACCGGCTGAAGTGGCTTTGCTTACCGTAGAAAACTTTTGGAGGCCACTTATGTAACGCGGTCGGGAGAGGGATCGTGGCTGGGGAAGAGTGGGCGCGGGGGCGGGGGCTGGTATCTCCTCTGTGGCTTCCTGTTGAAGCATGGGTCTTCGTTGGAGCAGGGTCTTCTCCTTGGGTTTCTTGTAGGTCAAATAGTTGCTCCCAACATTGTTGTTGTTAAAGACCGAGTTCTGATCGCGACGCGACAGTCGACCTGGCGGCGAGCCTTGCCGCTGTGGAGGTTCAACCTGCTCCTGTTCCAGCTGCACTTCTTCCTGCTCCTCCATCTCCGTTTGCTGTTGCTGCAGTTCATCGTCTATACAAGGCACTATAATCTCTGGCTGCAGGCGCATCTCTTTCGAAATCTTTATGGTCTTGAAGCGCTCGCGGTCACGTTCCCTTCGCTCTGCCAGCTTGTAGGTGGAAGGATCCGTGTCTGCGGAAGCCTGAGGCTTCGTCGGTTCTTCCGCTGTATCGAACTGAGCTTCGACCGCAGGCGCCTCTCTCCGCTGAACAATAAACGAGGCCGAATTGCAGCTGGCATTGCTGCCATTGCTGCCGTGCATGGCGCTCAGGTTGACATCGTCGTAGAGCCGACTGCGACGACTAAGAAGACGCTCACCGCTGGTACTGCTGTTGTTACTAGTACTTAGATGGCTCTGGTTGAGCGGCGGTGTGTCCACTTTCTCGGCTGGCGACTGATGTTGATGCTGCTCCTCTAGTTCCCGTTCACGTTCCCCTTCCTCGGGCTCCGTTGGATCGTCCCGATGAAAACGCCGCCTGATAGTGTCCAGGGACTTTTGCATCTTCAGCTGGTGCTCGCTTAGGGTATTAACTTTGCCCAGTTCCGCCAACATGTGCTCGAACTGCTCCTCATCGCCCTGCTGGGCCAGCATCTCCACCTCGGCCTCGGCCAAGTCCATGACGCACTGCATCTGCTTGTGCTGCTCGGACATTTGCAAACTGTAAGTGCCATCCAGCGGCTGTTCGATCTGCTCTAGAAGTTCCATGGTATCCAGCACGAACTTCTCGCCGTTAAAGGGAGCTCCCTCCCCCGCTGCGGCTTCGGCTCCTACTCCTGCCCTAGCTGGCGGCTCGAAGGTGTTATTGTGTTGCCGTCCGTGTCCCTGCATTGCCCTCTGCGGGGTGGTGCTCACAATCGGTGACAGGTTCATGTCCACATGCCCCTTTACCGTCGGCGTGTAAGCACCTGGCTTATTATTATTATTGTTGTTGTTGGGGTGGAAATGGGAGCGCAAGTTGGTGGTCAGCGGCGTTGATTCCATGGTGAGTAAGGGCAGCTTACGATCAACATTCTCAGGCGTTTCACAACGCGCCTCCGGCGTATCACAGCCCTCGGTATAGGTGGTGTTCATCTGCCGAGCCGCCAAAACCTGCGTTTCATCTGCTGCCGCGGGCCTCTTGAAAGTGGCATTCCCATCAATGGGCAGGGATCGATCCGCATCTGATGGCAGAATGGAGGCGGTCAGGCTGTCCACCAAATTAAAGGTTGTGTCGCCAATCATCTCCTCGCTCAGGATTAGGGTGCGGTGCAGGGCGGGACAAACTGATGGAGGCAAAACCACAGGCATTGTTCGATCTGCTGCGGGCAAGGGATTGGACATGCTGTCCGTGCTGTTGTCCATGGTGCTGCAGCCGGAGGCGGTCTTGCTCAGCGTCAGCGATATCTCATCGATCTGCCCGATGTGCGAGTCCTTAATCAAAGTGCCATCGTCCTCGCACATGGTCAGTGATTCCAGCGCCTTGCGGTCTCTGATCATGTCGCTGAGTGTGTAGCCCGTGTTGTTGTCTACCGCCGTCTGGTTGTTGGTCAGCGTTGTGGTCAGACTCGGCTCCTGCTCCAGTCCAATTGTGGACTGGAGAAAGTTGAGGTTCGTAAAGTCGGCAGAGGTGATCAGCGAATTGTTCATCCGTTCCGTGTTCATGGAGGAGCAAATGGAAGACGGCGGAGAGGTGTCCTGCAGGAAGGATTTGTGCATATTTGTGGTGACCAGGCCGCCAATTTCCAGTTGGAGCATTCCAGGCGGAGTGCCGGCAACTGCTCCAGAGTCCATTCCTGCTCCATTTTGGCTCTGCAAATGAATTTTGTGGTATTTTCAATTTATTCAAATTAATTCGAATTCCAAGTTTCTACTTACGAAATCAAGGTTGCGACGCTTGGGGCGGGTGAAGGTCTTCGAGTTGTGTTTGTAGGCTTTTGAAAAATAAAAGTTGATAAAGATAGTTAGCCTCCTGCGTATCAGGCTAGACTTATTGGCGACTTATTAATCTATGGCTTATGGTCCTAGTGAGAGCTTAATTCTACATATAGCGAGATAGTCTTTTGAATCTAGATTTTTATTTCTCCGAAGAGCACTTCCTCATCGATGACCAGAGAATCATCAATAAACAGAGCTGTGTCGATTTCCTGTTCCAAGTCTTCATCGATATCTATGACCAAAGGAGCGCTGGGTACCGGTATAACCACCATTGGGGGAATTTCTACCAGAGGCGGCATTTCTTTCTGAGGCGGCTGTCCCTCGGTGACGAGTGCCATCTTGGGCATGGACAGGCTCAGCTCTTGAACAGCCTGCTCTACAGAATCAACAGCTAGCTTAGGCACGGCCTTGGGAGCAGAAGTTGACTTCCCTTCACCATCCGAGATGTCAATGACTAAGGTGGAATCATTATTTTCCGGTTTTATGGCCGCAGTGGCAATGGGAACCTCTTGATCCAAGTGGGGAGAAATTACGCTCAGCATATCGTTGGTTATTAGCCAGCCAGCATGGCCCTCGGCCCGATGCAGCACAAAGGTATGCTGAAATCGTCGCTGCTCCCAGCCCCGGGAGGTCTGCTCCTTGAAGAAACCCGTCAGCGCCAGGATGCGCAGGCGGTTGGTAAAAATCAGTACGTCCACGCTGGCCTTCTGGATGTTCGTCAGCATTTGGGGAAAACGTCCCAAGGCCTGGGTCAGAGTCAAGCTGCCAACCTGTAGTTTGCCGTTGCGCGCGAACGAAGACTGGAGGGTCTGATGGTTGCGGTTGTACAGGCTATAGACGCCCACACGGCCCAGCTGCTTCGGAACGCTCAGCGAGAACAGAGCCTGAGTGTCGTAGAAATTGGTGAGCTGGTGGCGCTGGGCGGGATCGTCGAAGCTGCCGTAGTAGGACACGGCAAACCGTTGAGCGAATTCCAGGCCAAGGGAGCCGGATCCGCCGCCTTGCAACTGCTGGAACTTTGGCTGATTATTCAGCCGGAGAGCTTTGGGCTTTGACTGCAGGCAGCCGTGTATTTCCTTCAGCTGCGGCAGGATCGCCCGAATGTCATCAAGTTCCAGCTTGGCTACCTCGTTGCCGCTCAGCAACAGCGTCTTGATCGGAAGCTTGCTGAGATGCTTTAGCTCAGCTAAATCGTTGATCTTGTTGGCGCTGATATCGAGGCGCTCCAGAGCGCTGAAGTCCTCAGCGGAGAACACAGCGAAGGCCTTCAGAGAGGAGAGATAATTGTTGCTCAGGACGATTCCTGTCACTTCCTGCTGGAGGTCGCGACGCGCCACCTTCAAAGTTCCCTCTAGGAGCTTTACAACGTGAAGTGGACAAAAGTGCTCAGAAAGATGAGGATCTGCGTGGAATCGCGATAGATCCAGGGTACGGGAGGCAGCCTTGTAGCGTCCACGCAGGGCAGCTCCCACTGCGCTCTCAAATTCGGCGGGTACTGCAGCGCCAATTATAGGAAGTCCGGGTTTCACGTGCACCTCCAGCGGCTGACAGGTGTACATGATCATTACCTTATCCCTGAGGCGCTTGAGTCTGTTCGCGGATAGGGAGCTGTCCAGCATAAATTGGGCGCAGTCGTTGTTGTCCACCGGTCCGCTGCGCCTGAAGTCGAAGATGTCCACCTGCAGCGGGACCATGACCCAGTTCAGCGCCATGTAAATGGAAGAATCCGGCAGGCCGGCGCACTTGGTCATGTTCACCGTATACCAACCGGTGACGGTGGCCGGTCCCTGCTCCGACGCACGCGACAACGTGTCCATCACGGGACGCACGTCCGAAGTGGTAATTAGCTGGCGCACGTAGGTCTCGAGATCTCTGCGCTCCTGCAGGTTCTTTCGTAGATCGTTGAGCGGCAGTTGGGCTTGTGGCTGCGCCTTAAGGGTGGTGCTGAGGCGTTTGCCCCCATCATTACTTTTGATATTTTCCAAGTAGCGCATCGTGTAACTTGAGTTTTATTGATAAAAAGTCGAAGAAATCGCCAAAGCCAAGCCTAAACTACGTTTACCGTTTTAACAGTGTTGTCAAGTGCCGGCAGAACTTGGTAAAAGCTGAGTTTTGCAACACCAAAAGAAAAGTTGCAAAAAAGCGCAGGGCTTCTTTGATAAGGACATGTTTATCGGTGATTCTTGAGCTTAAATAGGTATTTAATGTAATGAAAATATTGGATTTAGGGTATATATTTTATATTTTTTAGATATCATTACTGATACGGCGAAGAAATGACATTTGCCACATTTTATCAGTGATATGTTTATGTCGTAAATTTGTCAAGGTGAAGTCATAGCTTTAAGTTGTGAAAATATCATAAATAGAATGAATAATTGGAATATAGGAAGCTTTTTCGGCTACAATAACTTTTACCAGGTAACCATCATCGAAAAGAGTGACTACATTTTCAAGGCTATTAAGTGACTTAATCGATTTTAGATCCTCCCGGTTACCAGTTCGATAATTGCTACGCAGAAGCGTAATGTTTCACGCATCGCTTGATTGACTTTCGCTGGCTGGGCAGGAAGTAAATCGGATTTATATAATTCTCAGCTCACTTATTATGCGGGATTCTTGCCATATTTGCATAGCCCGTTTTCTGTGACCGTACCACGCACAGCTGTTCGCGACCACTGAAACGCGAGTGTGTGTGTGTGTGTGTGTGCGCTTGATTAATTACCGTAACAATAACATTGGCGCTGCTGGCCAATTATGGCCACAGCCACTTGGCAGACTTAAGTAACAACGGTAAGTACCAGCGGACTGTCTCCTGCCCACGTTGAACGCGAACTTTGTCAACGTAGCCGCCGCCGTCGCCGCCAGTTTAACCCAAATTTGTTTTAGAAAGCGCAACTGCAGGCACTACTGCAACTGTATGTGTGTGTCTGCATCGGTATGTGTAGAAAGGCTTACCCTCGTTGTTGTACGGTAACTGTGGATGCAGTTGCAGCGGCTGCGTCTGATTATTCGATTTCCACTGCTGCAGTATGTTGGAGACATCATCGTGGGTCTTGTCCGCCAGAAATCTGCCAAGGAGTACGAGTACCCAAGTACCATGCATGAGTATTTTTAGCATCGATGCCTGTGCCGTGCCAGCAGCAACAAAAACAAGGGTGCATCACTCACATATATGAATCATCCTTTAGTGCCTCATCGATGTCCAGGATATCCATGTCCAGCGATGGGAGAGACTTTATGCTTAGCTTAAAACACTGAATATGTAATCCTAAATCATTGCGAGAAACGACAACAAAGAGACCTTCGCGAGTTTGTCTGTGTTTGACCAATACAAGATACTAATTTTGCTCAAAGCTGCTAGAGATGAGCGTTATCTCGTGACTTGTCACGAGTACTTTTAAGCGATAACTGTGACTGTGAATGGCGAATTTGTAAAATATTTAAATTCAAAATACTGTTAAAAAATTATAATAATAATACTATGAATACAGTTTTGACAAAATCATGAATAGTAAATACAAAAAAGTTTAAAATGTATACAGATAATGAAGCATGAATTAACATCACTGTATAAGGGTAACAAGATTAATATTCGCTTTTGTAAGCTACGTAAAGTATAAGTTTACTTTCAAAATATTATTATTATTAATAAATCCTTTTATTTATTAATCTTCAGGTAGTCACTATTTAAATAATCAATTTCCAGCTAGTCTAGAGATGCGGTACGTAACGATAGCAACTATCGCTTATTCGCGCACAGCTGACAACCCTGGTCGAGAACGTTCACATTGACTAGTTTGCATGAAGGTGCCCACAATTTCTTGGATATTTTGAAATTCCGGACATCTGTTGCTGCGGGGATCACAGATCACAGGAAATGGAAAGATTGGACGGCACCAGCATGGAGAAGAGCTGCAGGGTCTGTGCCGGCCACTCGACAATCCTGGTGGACCCCTTCTCCTCGGAGATATCCGATCCGCCGATTTCTGAAATGCTCAACTCGATTCTGGCCGAGAACTGCCGCGTCGATCGGGATGCCCTGCCCCAGAAAATCTGTCCAACCTGCCTGGTGGCCGCACAGCAAGCGTTCCACTTCAAGCACAAGTGTGAGAGAAGCTATCGTTACTTTTCCAACCTTGTCACGGCGGCCACATGCGACGCAGTGATTCTGAGTAAGAGGCGAGGCAGAAGTGCTGCAAAGGAACCGGTCATTGCCTTCGAGATGGTGGGCTGTGAGGATCCGCTGGACACCACAGAGCTGCCGAAAAGCGAAGGGGAAGAAGATGGAGTTGTTGTGAAAGATGATATCGATTCCGAACCGGCGGAGAGCCTATCCAACGAGAGGAAGATTATTCCAGAGGTGCAAGTAGCTCTTGAATGTATGTATATATAAGATAGGTACCCATTACAGCAGGTGTTAATATTTACCTTTTTACAGTGGCTGTGAATGATGACATAAAAATAGAAAAGGACCAGATGTCAAATGGGGCTTCTATCGACGGTGTGGATGATCACGACAAAGAAGAGGACGCGGAGGACTGTGATAAGGATGACGACGAGGATGAAGTCGATGGAGATGAGTGGTCCGACGGCTGGTCCGAAGACCAAGATGAGCCCAAGACGCCTCGCAACTCAAAAACCAAGTCGCGAGCTGTAGAAAAGGATCTATCGCTGTTGTGCACCGAGTGTGGATTAACCTGCAAGTCGCACAAGTTGCTGACCAGGCACATTGCTCGCCACAAGGAGAATGAGGATCCGCAGCGACCGCATTTGTGCGACACCTGTGGCCGGGGCTTTAGGACAAGGGCACAGCTCACAATCCACACGCGAATGCACACGGGAGAGCGACCCTTTAAGTGTACCATCTGCCCAAAGGCGTACACGCACGGTCCGACGCTAAGGATGCACATGCTGACCCATGAGACAAAGGCCCACAAGTGCTTGGATTGCGAGAAGTCCTTTTACAGCATCTCCAACCTGAGGGCCCACCAGCGATGGCATTCGGGCGACCGACCTTACCAGTGTCCCGACTGCCCACAAACCTTCACCAAGAACTCGGGATTGAAGCTGCACCAGCGCCTGCACACGGGTGAGCGTCCGTACAAGTGCCACCTGTGCGATCAGGGGTTCGTCCAGAACCATCATCTCGTCACCCACCTGCGCGTCCACAACGAGGATCGGCAGTTCAAGTGCCCTGACTGCGACAAGTCCTTCTTTGAGAAGTCCAACATGAAGAAGCATCAACGCACCCATTCGGGCGTGAAGCCGTTCCAGTGTGAGGAGTGCGGCCGTGGCTTCTCGCACAATCATCACCTGAAGAACCACCTCCGCGTGCACACCGGCGAGAAGCCCTACAAGTGCGAGAGATGCGACAAACGCTTCTGCGCAAATCAGTCGTTGGCGAAGCACATACTCTGGCACGCGGAGAACCAGGATCGCGCCTACAATTGCTCCAAATGTCACAAGGGCTTTGACAAACTGCAGGCTTTGCGAGCCCACGAGAAGAAGCACAGGAGGCAGGACGAACCGAATCAGCTGTACCAGTGTCCGCATTGCGACGTCAAATTCGCCCTGAAGAAGACCTTGGACAAACACATTGGCACTCATAAAATTAGGCCATATCCTTGTTCACAATGCCTGGAGGGTTTCTTTTCCCAAAAGAGCTACCAGAAGCACCTGCGGCTGCATAATCTCCAGAAATAGTAGCTCATTTTTATGAATCATTCGAGCAATATCATGTCATTGTTACCTATGTGCAAAGGATTGCTTTGAAAGCAGGTGTATATTTTAAGAGTAAATAATAACTATGCAATTTGTACATTTTTTGTTTTACGTAAAGTTAAGTTTTCAAAGTACTTGATAAATATATAGATTTAAATATAAACTTGACTTGTTTCGTTTTATAATTTTCCCCATTATTAGTATATAAGATCCCCTGGTAAAAAATCACAATTGCAATATATTTGTAAGTTTATTGGTAAGTTATGTTTTATTTAAACAATCTAAAATTTCATTGTCCGTTCAATTAAGGCAAGTTTTGTGTCTGTTGCACAGTTTTTTTTTGTGTTTTCTTTAAACAATTCCTGCGCTCCTTTCCATTGCCAGCATAATGAATAATTCTTTAACGCTATTAACATAAATGCCTTGCTCTTACACATTACTTTTTTTTCACTTACGTACAGATTTTGATTTCCTTTTTTTTTATTTATAATGTTTCAATGAATCGCCAACAGTTTCTTCCGAGAAAGGAGAAGGCTTTTCAAGCACTTCACCCAAAAATAAAGGCGCGATATGTTTCAATTTTTTGTTTTTTTGATTATCAGTTAACAAGTTAAGGCCCAAAACGGACCCAACAAGTAATCCTTATACCAAGTGTATATAGCTTTCCTGGAGGGTTACTTGTGAGGTCCATATGTGGTCACTAATAAAGTAGAGAGACGCTGCTTAGACATAGGTACGAGTACGAGTTCGTTTAAGATTACATTAATTACAAGTAGGTACAATAAACATATCGAATATGCGGTAAGTATTTAAAATTAATAAAGCGTAATTAGAAAGATTTCACTACGAACAGAAGAAGGAGAAGGGCGATGATGCTTCAGCTTCAGTTTACAAATAACAATTAAGTACAATTCGCTCTCCTTCGATTTGTGTGTGTCTGTGTTTGTTTATAAATATAAATATTAAAAATATATAGCTTCGCGCCGTGTCCTACATCAAGAAGATCAGGGTGGCGTACACCTTCCAGCGGGCGGTAAGGTTCGGCGTCCAATTACCGCTGAAATAAGCTCCAGAGCTTATAGCTGGACACGCGCTTGGCCAGATTGGCGGCGGCACTGCTGGGCGGCGATGGGGCAGACGATTCGGCGGCCAGCGCCCGTCGATTGTTGATCAGCTTGGAGCGCATCTGCTCGTCAATCAGCTCCTGCATGTCCATCTGCCACTGTTCCAGTTGCTGCGACAGCTCAACCTTCTGCTGGATGGACTCCAGCAGCTGGCTGTTGGCCTGCATAAGCTCCACCCGCGTCTTGGCCAGCTCCACCTCGGCCTTGGTGCGACGGCTGTTGGCCGCATCACGCTCTGTCTGCGCCTTGGACAGCAGCTCGTCCCGATCGGTGGTGTCCTCGAGATCGCCACGCGCCTGATCTCGCTCTTCCTTTACGTTCTGCAGCTCCACATCCGTCACGGTGACCTTGGCCTCTAGCTGCTGTATGAGCTGGTGGCTGCGCTTGATCTCGTCCTCCTGCTCCAGGACTAAATTGCGCGTTTGGTCCAGCATCTTCTTGAAATTACCTGCATCCAGGTTGAGCAGCAGCCGGGTCAGCTCGTCAGACATGGCCGACAGCATGCCTTGGCGGAACTCGATGGCCATGTGACCATCCTCGTTGCGCTCTGAGCTTGAGATGGTGTTGTCCATTGACTCCAGCTCCAGCGATATGTCAGAGTTGAGACCTGTCGGGGGAGGGGGAAAGGTTAGAGGTTTGATTTATGTTATCTCTTGGTTATATGGCACCCACCTGAGTCGTCATCGTGGCTCACTTTTAGCGAGTCCACCAAAGACTTAAGCTGTATATAGACCGATCTGGCCTCGACCCACATATGGTTGGGCTTCCCCGTTTCCGTATAGCTGCCATCGTCCTCGTCGCACTCCATTTCAAACTGCAGACTCTTTTTGCCCGGCGTGCTCGAATTTGTATCCTACAGATGGGGAATCCAAAATAATTTTGTTTATAAATATAAGTATACTTCAGAGCTTCAAATAAAGAAAAGAGTGATGTTAAAGGTAAAAGCTGGTTGATTTTGTTTTAATTTCCTTTTAAATAGATTTACGAATTTAGCATAGCTTTGTTAGTTATCCTTGAAGAGCGCTTAATGATTGGTTAGTAGATGAGGGATTTATTGAAAATAAGAAAGGGACAACTTACGGCACCCAAACGTTCACTGAGTACATTATTTTCGCGCTGGGAGCGTTCCAATGCTTGTAAGGTGGTCTAAAAAGGAAGATTGAAATTCAAATAATTATTAACAATAAAAAATACTAATTTCAAGTTCAAATTCAAGTTTTTTATTTCCTTTTTATCTTTAATTATTTTTGCCAATTTTTTTTGCTGTACGAAATTGATTAGATTTCATTCAATAAATTTCCTCAAATCATCGCTAATGAATCCATGTTGGTAAATATTTATAGAATGGAGTTTAGTCTTGGCGCAAAGCGGAGCAAAAAGAAAGTTGTTGTCGAGGAGATAAACTTGGCAGTGGCACTCGAGAAACTGCGCAGTTGGCTCCGTTGGCCCATAAATAATCTTCATTTGCTGGGTAAATCACGATTCCGTTGACGCGACGTGATAAAGCCAATTCTGGGCTACCTTCGCCTCTACTCTTTCTCCTTCTCCCTGAAGTTCTGGCTGACTTACCTCTAATTTGGTTTCCTGCTCGCGGGCATGGCGCTCCAGCATGTGGATTCGGTCGGAGGCCTCCTCTAGCGACGAGGTCAGGCTCTCCTTCTCCTCCTGGGCATGCTGCAGGCGACGCTCCAGCTCCTGCCGCTTGCCTGTGGTGAGGTTGAGTTCTGTTTTGATGGACTCCAGGCTGTTGACATGTTCCTGGAATGAGAATTTGATTTTAATTAAGAAAATTATCAATTATTATCTAGGTTTTCCATTAAAAGGGTTTAACCTACCTGCAGGCTGCTATTCCTGTAGTGATACTGGTCCTTCAGCTCCTGGATCTGGGCACTGAGCTTCAGCTCGGTGGCATGCGCCTCCTGGATCTGTTCCGTGAGCCGTGTGTTCTGGTGCTGCAGCTCATCGATGAGGATGGTCTTCTCCTTCTCCGCCTGCCGGATGGCTGTGTCCTGCGTCTGCAATTTCTCCTTCAGCTCGTTGAGATCGGACTGCAGCTCAAGGACGCGCTGGTCGCTCTCGTCCTCGGCTATTGCCAGCTTCTGACGCAGCACATGCTTCTCCTGCTCGAGTTTCTGCAAGTGAGGGTGAAAAAAAAATGAAAGTTAATTGTGTGTGCACTATATGGTATTGTTTGTTCTATGACGTCTTGTCAATTATCCGACTGTGGAGACAATGAAAGCCACCCAACAATGGGCCCTGGTACAGGCCCAGGCAAACCGCAAGGTTAACTCAGCTCTCAGCACTCGACTACTAATTGTTTGCTTTTATTTGCATTTTCAATTGGCTGCCACCGAAATGCAAAAAAAAAAAGACAAAAGAGTTGCTAGTCCCACCTCTCACTTAGTCCGATTTGCCCCACTGTGCCGGCGGCGGCCAAAAAGACTCGAGTCTCTCTCCCAAGCCCCCAAAACAATGCCAACGACTTTTGACACCGACGGCTGCTAAAGTAAAGCCAGCCGTCAAAAGAAACAAATTCCCATTATTCAAATTAAAATGCAATTGAATTTTCACTTCTTCGCTCAAAGCTGAGATGCGGTTTGCAGACAAATGGTTGGCAAAAAATACAAAAACATAAAAAAATAATTAAAAGCGCATCAGTCAGAAAGTGTGGAGTTTTCAGCCAATTGCTGAAAAATTTGATTTTAAAGTGGGGTTGTAAAGATTATTTAATTTTGTTAAAAACAACTGTTTACTTAATAGTTTCTTAGTATTTTATTTAATGTGGTTAGTTATTTTCTAATAACTGTATTTTGCGGTTAAAAAGGAATTAATAAGCTGTTATGTATGGGATTTTATGTTCACTTAAAATAAAAACTGAGTCATGTAAAGAGTGGTTGCCACAGTTCTGTATTAATATGGCAAAAAGTTCATAAATGTTTCTGAAATCGGACTTGGGAATTTTAGATAAGGTGGGAATTTCAACCTATATAAAGTTCAAAACTGTATAGATGATGAATTGATAATATTATATATAGTGGCTCGCTATATATAACTTTTCTAAGCTCATAGAAGATATAATACCCTTTTTAAAAATATTTCCAAATTCACTCTCCCTACTTCAACACCTAAGATTGATAGTTATTTTAAGATCGTTAGGTCTTGAAGCCACAGTGATCTAAGCCCGGCTTTCGACTGTCAATTTTGAATTATTGGCGCGAGAAACAGCAGCGAATAATTTGCATAATTGACAGGCGTGTGTCAGTCTTGGCCAAGTATAAGGCATGAGGTAAGTAGATATGACTAAGCGGCGCTTGCTGGGGGCTATTTGTGTTTTTTTTTTTTATAACCCGACCTTTTTGGATCAAGGCTTGCGGAGACATTGAAAATTGCATGCAAAGTTTAATCGATAAGTGGACCTTCAATTGGCAAACACTGGTGGCTAGCACTGGCAAAAAGGCCTGCGAAATAATAAAAAAACGTCAAGAAAATAGAACCCAAAGTCAAGCCTTGTAACCAATGCAGTCAGCTTCTTTTTTTCTGCTTTTTACCGCGATAGCGATGCGGAAAAGCTAATGCGACCACGTATCGGGTTGGAGAAATCACGAGTTGGCAATAAATCCGAGTAGTCAACGCGATTGTTTTGGCCTATCAGCGAAACAACTGGGAAACCGAGCGAAAAAGCAACAAACAACAACAAACTAATAAATTGGAGCGACAAAACTGTAAATGAAAAGCTTAAATAAAATTAAGGGCAATTTGCATAAAATGCAAAAGACGCTGCCAACGATGCCGAAAAAACCACAAAGTAGTTGTCGCTGCTGCTGCTGCACCAACGCTCGAGCCAAAAACCAAACCGAACCCAAGGAAAACTGCAACAATGGGAAAAACTTTAATAATAATAAAGCACAATTGCTGGACTCAAACGCGGAGGAGACTGCGCTCGGCCAGAGATAAAGCCAGGCACAAATAAAAATTATTGTACATATTGTTGTGTACTTTCTCTGTTTCCATTTCACGCTCAATGAAATGTGTTGATGATGGCAGCAGCTCCACTACTTACAGCTGCCACCAGCAGCAGCAGAAGCACCACCAAGCAGCAGCAGCAGCAGCAGCAGCAGCAATAGCAAAAGCAACAGCAACAGCGGAAGTTGCCATCAGCAGGTACACAGAGAAGTAAGAAAGACAGTTTATATTTTTATAAATACATTTAAATATATAAAACGTTTTTTAAATGCCAGCGACTTTTGGTTTTTGTTTTCTAAATAAGTTTTAAAATTTAGTTTAAAGGAAAGAACTATTTATATTTGTTTTTTCAAGCTCATTTATGCTTTGTTAATATAAATTGTCAAAAATGGGTTTTATAAAATTAATCGTAATATTAAATGAAATGTAAAGTTCACATAAACTTTTCAAGATCGAATTCAGCACCTTCTGGTTGTGGTTTTAATAGTCCAAAAGAAACTAGTCTTTAAAATAAATTACTCACTTTTAAGTTAATCTAAATTTATTTAAATCTGTCTACAATAGTGTAAGAAAATAAATTGCTTTCTGCAGATAATTTTGTGAGGAATTTGGTCTCGTGGCCAATTCCATAAATGATTTAGCATTAAAATAATTTCTTAAAAATTTGTATATATTTTACATCAAACTTTTGTCTTATAAAAGATTTGACTTATTTATTCCCCCTCCACTTTAATATAGCAAATTGATTTTTTAAGAAAAAAAAAATATAAAATGTTGACTTCAAATTTATGTTATTATTTATTTCGAATTTTAACAACTTTATTTAATTTTTTCTCTCTGCAGCCCACCGCCACAGCAGCCGTCGCTGCGCCGCCGCAAAAAATGAGTTCACATATTCAAAAGCAAAATCATGTGGCAGACTTTAATTGTAGGAAAACTAAAGAGGCAACAACAAAAGAGAAACAAACAAAAAACATAAAAAACAAAGCACAAAAACCAAAATCAGCCTCAAATTTCATGATGGACAAGCCAGTTTTGTTTTTGCCTTAATTTTATTACGTATATTTGTATTTCGAATCTTTTGAAGAAGAGTGCAGCGTCAGCCATGCAGCAGCAGTACACCGCCCCGCTGGACCTTAAACAATTCCTATTTTCCAGGAGACCCTACGCCAAGCAAGCGCAAGAGCCAGCCCAGTTGCCGAAGAGAGTATCCTTCCTTGGATCGACTCGTTGCTTCTTCAACGGGAATGATTCCCAAGAGACACAGCAAGATAGTGGCGGAGACGGGCGCATTTAGCCCAGGTCCGCCGGGGTCTCCGATCCTGGAGAAACCGGAGATCGCGGCGGGGCTAAGCACTTGAATGTTGCCGTGGAAGAACCGTTGCCGACCAAGCGACATCATCGCACAAGCGGGTCAAAGACGCATCGGAATGCACCCGGTCCCAGCCTGCGCCGCAAGGACATTCCGGCCCCTCCGCCGCCCTCGCCAGCTACTTATTCGGACCTCCAAGAGCTGAAGGCGAATATGGAGGGTCTTCAAGACGATACCAAGTCTCGAAGCATGGAGGCAGAAGCTAGCGAGCAATCTGCAAAGAAATTGAGTTCAGTGCAGCCAAAACCAGTGGCGGAGGCAGCTTTGGTTCCGCCTAAAGTACCAGAAAGTCCACCCACGGCAGAGTGCAGCATGAATGCAGCGGAGATGGACGACAACGACGTGTTCTACGACGCCCGTAGCGAGGACTCTGGGGGTGGCATATTGCCCTTAGAGGCCAGTGATCGTTCGAAAAAGGTGAGCTATATTTTCCCATTAAAAATATTTTTATATACTTCCAAAAATACATTATATAGGCGTAATAAGCTCTAAGTACCTTAGGACTAAATAATTTAGGTTATGTTAATAACGTAAGAATTATCGATGTCCAATTATCGATGTTTCGATTATCAATCTTTTCTCCTCCCCGAACTGTTATAAACTAAAACTTAATTAATAAAACACTTAATCTAATTACGGTGCAAAATTGGATGTAAACCCTACAAACATCCGAACACAACAAAACATACATACAGAAAGAAACCTGCATTTATTTCAATCGAAAAGGAAACGTGAGCCACGTGTCACGACGCTCAAAAGTATCGCTTTACAAAATTATCGATAAGGTGCCACATGCACCTCTGAAATCTGAAAGCACATTGTGAAATTAACAAGCGTCGGTTTTGGAATATCGCTCTTCGTTTTGGCAAAATGGACCAAGTTGAAGGTATAGCTAGAGCTGGAGGATCTCCACAACCGTTGTACATGGAGTTGATTGTCTACGCAACAACCTCCTGCCGAATGTTTTACATCCAAGACGCTTCCGCCTGGCTAGAGTGGTCCTCGGAAGACCCTCGTGGTCAGAATCTCACCGCCCAAGAAGCGTGCCGCATGTTCCTGACAAAGGTCCTGCCCCACATAGACACCTATCAGCTGCCGGCAAGTATCAAAAACCGCTGCAAGCTCTGGAATTTGCATCCGTTGTTTCGACGCGTCGCCGAGGGTTATCTGTACGTTGGGGAAAGCAGCGGACTAACTGCCCGCTTCGTAGTGGAGCCGAACCGAGATTTTCGTCTAGTCAGTGGAATATCCGGGGTAAATATAGACATGATTCGACTATGATAACGATGGTAATAGCTCTTTGTGATCCCAGCAGAGCGAATCCGCAGAGAGATCCCACACTGTGCTTATGGATAACGAGGCTGTAGAACACCAAACTTGCACTGGGTACAATTTTAAGATTAGCGTTGAGATGGCAGCTCTATTGTCAGTCATGGTGTCCACCGATCAGGAGCTATCCATTGGCCAGATGCACGATCTGGCTGAGATTCACCGCCGCTTGCGCCTTGCCAAGCAATCTTTTGAAGATACTGGCAGTCTGGCTCCCTTTCGTTCTGAAGTCGACCACCTCGTGTACAATATGAATATATTTGTTAACATAAAAGAGAAGCTTTGTCGCGTGATGAGTAATTGCAAGAAATATTAGAATCTTTGGATTCAGCTGTATTTAAAAATATCTATTATATGTTATTAATCGTTCTATAATCCTGTATTAACTTTTACTCACCCCTAAATACGCGAATATTTGAATACTTTTGTATATGTGGAATTTTATCAATCTTAATTTGACTATTTAAGTCCAATTATATATTAAGTACTTTATCAGCCTTAATTTTCTTGGTAATCTAACTAAATTTGAATACTTTATCAATTTTTATTTGGTTTTTAATACAAAAACTATTTTAATCCAACGATATTTGAATAATTCTGTCAATGTTATTACTTTAATTTCAATACAAATACGCGATTATTTTAATCTTAGTTTATATGAAGAATTTGTACGAATTTAATTTAGTTTTTAATATAAAAACCCAGAAGGGGCACTAACCACTCAACATGTAATAATTAAATTGAGTTCATTGAGCTATATGGGAGGTATAGTTTTACATCATTTGAAAGTGAAAACAAAGACACCATTGCTAACGAGAATCAAGGCAAGGCCGCCGCTGACAGCGAAATGGCGCACTCTGTCTAGGATATTCAGTACCCGCCTCCTGCTGAGGCTGCGCCGTCCGCCATCGCGGGCAGACCGGAAGGGAATGTCATCAATATTGGCAGCGACGAAGCGGAGTCCACAAAGAAGCATCGAAGCCTAGCTGAGGAGGACATGTTGACTTCAAATGCAAAAAATGAGTTCACATATTCAAAAGCAAAATCATGTGGCAGACTTTAATTGAAGGAAAACTAAAGAGGCAACAACAAAAGAGAAACAAACAAAAAACAGAAAAAACCAAAGCACAAAAAACAAATGCAGCCTCAGATTTCATGATGGACAAGCCAGTTTTGTTTTTGCGTTAATTTTATTACGTATATTTGTATTTCGAATCTCTTTTCCATCCACAACTAATTGCATTGCATGATCGCCATTGCCAGCGCCCGAAATGGGATATAGTCGCTGCTGCCACGGATGGCTGTAAGCAAACACGCCCCAGCAGCCGCTTATGTTGCCAGCTTATGTTGTATGCTGCCACAATGTTGCCATGGCTTATTTGTCTTATTCAAATCGCGATGTAACTCGACCCACTTTCGAACCAAACGCTCCTTTGTCGAGGTATGAAAATTATAAATATTTTTGTGCAGCGAAATTTTTGCGCAGGAAATGTCGAAGCAATTGACACGCTTAGCGACAACGACTGCCGACAGAAATAATACAAAAAAAAAAATAATAATAATAATAGGAAAATAAACTAGGCAAAAACCCCGACGAGCGACAGGTGCGCACAGGTGACTCATCAATGGGCCAAGTGCCATCGGGCGAGTGTGCACTTATGCAAATACCTCTCTAATGCCGGCCCAAAGTGAGCCAGGTAAATAAGGGGAAACCTATTCACGCTCGACTCGAGTGGGAGCGAGGGTTTCGATTAATTTGACACTTAAGCTTGGGTTAAGTAAATAGGGATTGCGTGATTTAGGGGATAATTGGATGGTCTGGATGAGGAGTAACCACAAGTGGATAGCTTTTAATTGGGCAAAACCTTTAGATTTGACATTCATTTAGTGATTTTTTACTGGTTTATTAAGCCAGCAACTATTATTAGGGTTTTCTAAAGACAAAACTTGCTGATCTTTAAAAAAAATCGTAAGAAATTTTGTAAAGGGTTTTAACTTATATCTAAAAATTCTTCTTCCTTAAAATGTTTAATTTCCGAAACCAAAAGTCTGGTCAAGTGTCTTTAGAGATACTTCCCCCGAAGTGGTAATTATTCTTCTTCTATAACCTAAATGTTAACTCTTAAAAGACCACAAAAAAACAATTTTAAGTTGCTAATTTTTGTAGATTGCAGAAGCATGTTTTTTGTCCTCCCATCGAGTGAGTAAAGTATAGAAACCAGCGGCTTCAATAGCTCCACTGATGGGTTTGGGGAGTGTTGAAAGCGGCGTGCCGCCATAGCTGCAGAATGCATTCGATAATTGCCGTAAAATAATTAACTAAATTGCCGGCCCAGTCACGTTGGCCCGGCTAGAATCGTGCCATAAGGGGTTGGGGGTAGAGAGTGACTCGCTTGAATGCTCATTGGCAAGAGCGATGAGTTGACAAGGCTCACTTCTTGCGGACGGATGCAACAGGTAAGCAGGCAGCAGATTCGAATGTCAAATGAATGGGAATTACCTTAGTAGACAAAGGTTTACACAGAAAAAAAAGTATACTATTAATTGAATTTTATAAAAAAAAAATTTTAAATTCCGTCTTTTATCTTCAGTAGAATCTTTTAAATCTTAATGCCTTTGTTTTTCTTATATCTATAAATATTTTATGCATAATTTTATACCAATGAGTATTCATTTATTCAATAGGAAAATTAAGAAAATATTAAGACACATTAAAGCCGGTTACAGTGCATTAATAAACCTTCGGCTGGCTAAGCATTTTGAATTGCTAAAGATTTGCTCAGAGCCATGACTAAGACCGGGTGAGCTGAGCTCAGCTTGGCTTAACTCAATCCGGATTGTTTTGGGCGGGTGAGTCAATGGCCCAGACAGCATTTCCAAATGCATTTTCCACATGCTTTTGCCTTGCCTTGCCATGCATTTTTCTGGCATTTTTCTTTTGGCATTTTTCTTGGCTGTGCGTATTTAGCCGGAGTTCATAGATAAATCAACCGGACTTCGCTGCACAAAATGCCACTTTGGGGGTGGAAAGTGGGGCCTGTCCGGTGGCGAGTGGCAGGAAAAGTTGCAACTTTCCGTTTTCCCAAGACACATTTCCAACAATTACACTTTTAATTAGCGGCACTCGCACATAATTGCTAATGCCATAATGCACTTTATTGGCATGCAAAGCGAAATGTGGCTCACAAATTATGCAAATTGCACGTTTAGTGGCAAGCGTTTTGACTAATTTCAGCTCATTTAAATGGATTAATGATCATCGCTGATAACAAAGAGGGAAGTCTTGTGAAAAGTCTCTCCTTCGCTGGCTTAAATTGTTGCAGCTTGTCGGTTGGCCAAGAAGCGAGTGTGAAATGCAGCAATTAGCGAGGGGGATTTCCCCACACTGCAATGAGATTGCACAGCATGGTTGTCGACAATAAATCAATTCGACTGCCAGGCTCTCTGGCTCTGCTCTGGTGGCCAGAAAAGCAATTGAATTGTCAACAGCCCACAGGGTTTGGAAGGTGGCCAAGAGCTGCACTGGGAAATTTATATAGAAAATTTATTCAACAAGGAACAATAATTTAAATCAAATAAAGGACCAAAAACCATCGAACTTTCTACAGAAAAGTTCACAACGTTTCACAGACATGGTAAAAAAAAATATATAAATCTGTAAAATTTATAGTAAATATATTTTATTAAAGAATACTTAAGATTTGATTGTTTTCTTGGCTAAATATTGAATCACTGTGAATATTTAAAACCAAAATCTGATTAAGGTTGTTTAATGCATGTCTATAAAGCAATATCTTATCACCTTATAAGATAGGAATTTACACTTTTGATTACTTTTGGGTCGTTCATGTGAGAAGTGATAACGAGTTTACTTTTTAAGAGATATAAAAACTCGATTTATCATTTTATCAAAGCTTTATCATATGAATTGGTGTAATTTTGGCAGAGTTTTTTCTACAAACTCTAGAGTCTTATTAATACTTTTTTTCCCAGTGAAAAAACCACATGTTAAATTAAATCAAACTGCAATCTAGCTGTGTTTTTGTCACCCGGAACACTTCATAGTAACTCCCCATAATACAAAACCATTAACAATGCACCAGGCGAGTAAGTGCAGCATTGACCTCCTCCCCCCATTTTATGACCAAAAAACAGACACACACAGACGACAAGCGTCGCGAAATGAACTGATTCTCAACTTTGAAGCCATAAAAACAGATTATATAGACCAAGTCCGAAAACACAGACGAAGTTGTGGGCCAAAAGTTTGTTTATGCGCCTAAGGTCATGTCGCAGTCAGCGGGGGGGCGTGGCAGTACTCACTTGGGCCTCCGCCACAGTTGACTGACTGACTCGACTCGTCTTCGACGGCTCGACGTCCAACTTTCAGGGCTTAATAAGTATAATAATAAAAAATAATGCCACAATCAGGCAAAAGGCGAATCTCTGCCATTGTTCGGTGCTGTTCGGTTTGCTCGGCGGCAACTTCAGGCAATGCAATTTCGGTTGCCCTTGGCTCTGCGAGAGTGTAAGCCAAGTGTGGGCCAAAAGCCGCAAGCCATGCAAGACCACTGCTGCCAACTTGGTCATGGTGAGTGGCGTGGCAAAGGGATGATAACAATTGGGGGATTTATTTGCCATGATTATTATTGCTACACACAATCGCTAATTAATTCAGAGGAAATCAATATTAGCTTGGAAAAGTGTCAACAGGAATGAATGGAGTTTAAAGTAGAAATATATTGTTGTTAGATAATACTTAACTTAAGTTAAATCCCATTTTATAGCCACAAATAAAGGTCCAATTAAATTATTGAAAATAAATAAAAGCGTATTTATAAACCATTCGTTTGCGTTTCAATAAAAAACTCTACAATTTGTATTATTTTATTCCACAGCTTAACTTTTAAACACCCAATTTAAAAAGCTTAACTTCAAGCAACTAAATGTAAAACCCTGGCAAAAAAAAGGTTTATTGGCCCAACCCCTTTTGAAACCCACTTCAAGTCTCAATAAGCCGGCATTATTTTGCCAAACATTTTCTGCTCCATATTTTTGTGTACATTTTTGTGCAATTTCATGGCAAAGAAAAGCCCTCGGAATTACAAATAAAATGCAATGAAATCGACATTCACCGTTTGTAATTTCAAGTGTTTGGCATTGACAATATTTTCGTGCCCAGACATCCCCCGTCATACCATTGTTAAGGAAATTGTGAAAACGCCGAAGAATTGGGCAAGCGAATTTATATTTTTATCTTCGAGACGAAAACGGTTTCGAGAGCAAAGTTAATTAAACCAATTTCGGGATGAGGGGCAAGACGAAGCATGGCAAAAACTTAAAGTGTCGCAATTTTTTTTTAGGCGGCTCTTCAAATGTGACAACAACGACAAAATGTGACGGCAACTAGAGTCGGAAGTGGTAATTATGATTAATTAGCAGCTCTTTGCGAGTTTAGAAAGTGTGGGTGTGGGAGACATTGTTTACAAAATACTTAATAAAGATATAAAAAAAGTTCCCATCCCGTCTCTGAGCGATGATTCATGGAAGAAATATAAAAAATCGCTGCACTTGTTTCGTTTTTTGGCCATTATCTTATCGCCGGCACATGCGAAACATGGCCAAAATGAAGTGGAGAACTTATCGCTGGGGTAGAGATAAGAGCCATATTCCGATAGCTGACTGCCAGAATGACACAAGTTCTGTGGGCGGAATGAGGTAAGCATTCGGCAGAGTGCACCGAAATTAACTAACTTCTAGATCTGATTGCAGGCCAAAAATTATTAGGCCATAAATATGTTACTTACGGCAAAATGTAACGCCCACTGCGCATGTGCACACACCTGAGACGATCAAATGGAGAAGAATGTGTACAAAAAATGGGGAAAGGTTTACATTTGAGCCACAATTTCTTTCAGTGGGCCAAGCGTGGGCCAAACTCTGGTGGAGTCAACGAAACTTAATAGAAAGAAAGAAAGAGAAGCTGCTGCCCAGAAGAGTCACCTGCTGGGAAGGTGGGCTTAACAATTAGTCACCGTTTGGGCATAAAGAGCTTACAGGGTCTGTGAAAGAAGTAGGCGAAAAATATAATTTAAAAGTTATTAAAAATACAGTAAAGCTTCCAAGAGAATTATTTTTTCAAGTATTTATATCATTTACTTTGGATTTATTGTTATGTTAATTGTTGTAAAAGGAAAATAAGTTGCCTGAATTAATTTATTTTATATTTGAAAATAATGATAGTTTATGTACTTTAATATTTAACATATTTTTTGTACTAATTTCTTTAAATATATATTTAAGAAAAAGTAGTAATCAGTTACAAAAAACCTTCATAATTTTATTTTATTAACCCACCCTACCTTGTTTTGGCCCTAACTAACAGACATTAACTTTTTTCTCATTATAGAATAATTCTCTCCCATTAATGTAAAAAACTATTAACATTTTTAATCCATAATTAAGCCTAATTTATGTATTTTAATAGCCCAAAGCTCTGCTGCCATCACTCGGCACACAAAATCCATAAAAATACGCGTATTGTCTTAGCCATTCTAATTCCTCAGCAACAACTCATTAAATATTTCAAAATAATATACAACTTGTGTTTTTCAGTTGTTGTTCTTTGTATTGTTTACACAATCTGAGGTCTCTTGTTTTTGTTTTTTTTTTGTTTTAACCACAATTCTTTTGTCTCCCCCCGCAGGTAACCTCAACTTGCTGGCTAAGAGTTTTTTAATTATGCTGCCTCCGCTAATGACGCGCTCGGCTAGAAAAGATTGCGAAAAAATAGTATTAACAGAAAATATATATATAAGAAAAATATACCTGGCTATATAAAAACAATTATCATTGTGGCACAAGTGCCCAAGTAAATGAACTCCAAGCCACACAAAGGCAAAGTTTGTATAAACAGTTGTTAAAATACAACCAAAAAAACGGCTGATTATTCAATGGCCAGAAGAGAGTCTTATTAAAGCCCTGATGAATCTTTTTTAAGCAGATTTGTTTTATTTTGATTTCATTTTGATTTTTATTTTTACCTCAAAAAATAAAACAAAAAGTGGTCTAATTAAATAATTATATGGCGTGTGCTTCCTACTACACCTTTATTTCCTCCGATTTCCTTTTATCCGATTTCTTTTTAGCTTTTTTATGCATATAACTCCAACTTCCGATTCAGATGTTAATATGATGGGGGACGCTCCCCTGTCAATAAGCTGAAATTAGCACTTGTGAACCCTCTGCTAAATTTCACTTTCCCACCTCAATAAATGGGAGAGTTCGTAAATTCCATAAATGAAATGTTTAAAAATATAAATATACATATATAATTCTTGACTTGACTTCCTAGTTGTATGACAGATGTTTTCTGTTTGGGAAAATGTCATTAATCTTGCAATGTCGCGCTTAACAAGCATACGAAAATAAAACTATGACACAGAGAACCCCGAAAATTGGGCCCCCAAAGACCATTAAGACACAAGAGACCAGCCAAGCGGTCAGCTCAGGGCCTTTCGCAGTGGCTTAAAGTCTCTTAAAAACAGAATCATCGGATAACTAAGCTTAGTATATGGCCAATGATGAGTGCCGTGCCTCTCGGAGGGTAACTAGTTGGAGGAGATTTAAGATTACGACTCCCCGGCTACTGTTGGTTGATGATGTGAGCTCAGAGCCCAAGAACAATGGCCTCGCCACTTGCTAAGAGATTATTTCCATATAATTCCTCGAGGGAAAATCTTTAAATTTATGGCTCAATTATGTACGGGGAAGACATGTTTTATTGCTGCTCTGGTGGTGTCTTTGACTTTGTTTATGTTTTGCTCGTCATAAATACAAGTAAATAAACAATTTTTTGTGGCTGTGGTAGCCATGGTAAATCTGGTTGGTTAGGGGTAACATTTTCAGTCGATATTGATTAATTTGTAGGATCTTGAGGAATTTCTGGGGGGCCTTGTCAGACTTCTCAACTTAAGAGACAGTTTTTCTTACTTTTCTTTGGTTTTACCCTAATTGCAGCAATACTTTTCCAGTTTTCCCAGGCAATATATTCACTGTTTTTATGCATCTTCCCCATTTAAAAACGTCAACTACATGGGTAACTTTTTTCGGCCTGTCCAACACCTTGTAGCCTCCTTAACTGAACAAAAAAAAAAAACAAAGAAAAATAACCACAGAGAAAGACTCCACTTACAGTTAAAGAAACACATGTGGCAATCTGTCCATAATTCAAAGTGTTGAGCTTACATGATACCCGCCAGCCGTGCTCTGCTGCAATAGTGCCACCTTTTACCGGGCCAAAGCCAAATTGGAGTGCAACAAGGCGACCTGGGGAGTGACAGGCGACTTAGTTCTCAGGCTGCAATGCTAAATGGTTTCCTGGGACCCCATCCACATGCACAAACACATACCAGTACGAGGAAAAAGAGTTTTGTGGGTGAAACATTTACGCAAACAATGGCGGAAAGCGGCGAGAGCGCGCTAATTGCAAAGGCAGCGTAAGGTGCCAGCGAAAAAGACAGCGATGCAGTGCCTCGTTTGGGGGAATTCCAGTCACTAACTCGGGAGTTTGTAAGAAAATATATACCCTACTTTTATTTACCTATTATTTTTACTATTGTTATGATATTTATAAAGTATTTACTGCGATTTCATTTGTTAAAAACCCATATAAAAAGCATAGTTTGCTCTATTATTTTTATAGCTTGTGACCCAAATTCGTTAATTTTTGTTTTGGAAACCAATCAATCTTTTTAGTAAAAAACCATTAAGTTTACAAGTACTTTTTTAATGTTAACAAATTACTATAAATTAACTAAGGCAAGTGGAGTTCCCCCAATAAACTCCACCAAACTAGGCAAGACACTTCGAAAACTTTAAAAATTCGCAAAGAGCCGTTGCATAATACCAGCACTTGGGTACACACACGCCGAAACTCACACTATTTTAAACAATCGGATACTAAAACTGTTTCAATTGCAACTTAAAGTGGTGATACACTCAGAAAAACTAGTTTTGTTAAAATCTATTGAATAATTTAAATCAATAATAAAATAGTTCATATATTGACTTGGTATAATAATAATATTCACAATAATAAGTTCCACTAAAACATATTAAATTATATATATAATAAAACATATTCTAATTTTTTAGAAAATCTTTCCTTAGTTCTTTTATGTTTTGAACCAAATACTAGTACCTTCAAGGCACATTTCTAGACTGTAATCCTTTTAATATTTTAAAAAATTTCTTTAATAAATATACAATTTTTGTTCAGTGTATATGTACTTCTCTCTCCCGTTTCTCTCTCTGTTTGTATCTGATTGTCGTTGCGCATGCTTAGTAGAGTAGAGCGATCGCTTCGCTCCCTTGTTTCTCTGTCTCTGTTTCTATGTCAACCTCTGTCTCTTTCTCAATCCAAGTCTCTGGGCCTGAGTCACTCACCAAATAAGTCGAATTCGATTTGTGCGGATGCTCAACTAATTTTAATTCGGCTTATTTATGCGATTGAGTAAGCCGATGCCGCGGCGCTTGAGGGAAATATGTGTAAATAAAATGCAAGGTTCGTCTTGAGCTATCTTTTGGCCTGATGACACGATAATTGGGCATTAAATTGGCTTTTAATTGTGCCTGTCAATGCTGCTGACCTTGTTAATTAGAGTTTTCAATCGGCTTAAAGCTGATGTCTAATTATTCAGTTAGATAGAGTGAGATATGATCAACATTTATTACTAAATGGAAGGTTGAACACTATTAAAAAGATCTAAATAGTTTTAAATTAGATAAAATTAGTTCTGAAATGGGAAATATAATAAAAAGAAAGAATATAGGTTGTCATCTAGTGGGGAATTATATAATTTAAATGTTTCTTATGAGCATAAATCGACACTCCAATCTTTACACGGTTATATACCAGCATGTCCCCAAAATCGTACTTGGGAATTTTAGAGAACTTCTTGCCACAACTTTTACTAAGCTTATCTTTGCATATTTCTCTAATATTTAGGAAATAATTAGTTTTAGTCATTAGTTTTCGACAAATTTAAAGCATCTTATTAGCTCCTAGGCCATATAATGCCATTAAGGGACTTAAGATTCCCCATCCTCCCTTCGATTCTCACATTTCAATGGGCGATAACACACTCAAGGCGGACAGCTTTGCAATTAACAGATCCACCCCGACCACAGTTATGGTTTAGCCATTTGAATCGAACGCCGAGTGCATAAATTACTGTCATCAGGAGGCAGGAGAAGCCACTGGAACCTCCAACTCCACCTCCACCCTACATATCCTCTGAATCTCCTCCTTGGTCGATGGGGCGGCACATTGTTTATGCCACTTGGCCTGACACTCGAATTCGTTATCTGATTTGCGTGAGCCTCCGAAAAAGTTTTTGCCCTGCGGCATGGCCCGACTTCGACATGGCCGGGATGGGCGGGGGTGCGGGTTAGGGCTTTTGGCTATATCGTATTTTGTGAAATCGTCTATTATTGTCATCATGCTAACGTTCGATGGCCTTATACATATGAATATATTTTTCTGTATATTTATTTGCATTTGTATTGGCCTTTGAAATTTGCCAATTGGCCGTTTCAACGATGCCTGCCTCTTAGTCACTCACACAAAAAATATTTATATGTTGGATTGTTTGTATATATGTACATATTCTATATATTTATTATATTATTGCAATGAAAGCTGGCCAATTAGCGGGGTACATATATAGATATGACAGGCAGAGATATGACAGGGCGGTGAGGGAGTGAATACCCATATACAGGCGGGGAGATATTGTTAATTAATTGTCAATGAGTCAGCTGGTAAATAAAAGGGCAAGTTTGGGTCTTGATTTTTGGGTGGTTTTTACCTACATTGTACCTTGACTTTTAGGGATATATTTTAAATATATAAAATAGATTTATTTTTCTATAAAAGTAAGTTTCGAATTCTGTAAAGAAACTTAAAGAACTTTTATTTTGTAGCTGCATATATTAGCCAAGTTAATTTTTTCTCTCTTCTAAAATTAGCTACCGAAATGCTTTTTGATTTAATTTTTATATTGACTTGGCTGGAGACCTGAGAGACTCCGGAGACAACTTGGGGGCTTCTATTGTTCCCAAGCCTCGCTTTGACACCGAAAATTGCTGTTGGAAAGTGAAAATGCTTTCACCTTCTGCAAAATTCATTAAAAATCATCAGAGTGTGAGTATGTGTGTTGGGCTGAAGACAGCAAAAACAACAATAAATTTAATAAAAATTATACACATGCAACATATGAACATACGTGGGTTCACAACAACAATGGGTGAGTACTGGAAGATGACACTATACCATATCTATTTCAGAGGCCGCTCCGCTCTCCCTAAGAGCCCAGAGTCGTGGCAATTTGCTATAATTTACTTGCTGCAGTTATTAAATTTCAATTGTCAGCTGCAATTTGCACATCAATGGACTTTGACAGTGAGGCAGTACCGTTGGCTCACGGTCTCTTCGATTATGTAATGCTTTAAATCAATATCAAGTGTAATTTGCTCGAGATCCGCTTCCTGTCGATTAACTGGCATGTGGAAATGAATCTCCATGACGGCCACAGTTAGCCACTTCGGTGGAGTACGCCTACCAAACTCCCCTTGGTCAAGTTTGATGGCCAGGCACTGTGACAATTAAATTGGATCTACAAACTCCGCCTTGAAGATGATGGGAGCAGCCCCTTGTCAAGCGTGAACCATAAATAATATCTTTAGAGTTTCAATTGGATTTCTAAAATTATAAAAAAAGGAAATGTTTCTCGAGTTGGAAAGCCTAAAATGGGATGCCTGCCACAAATGAAAAATGTAGTATCATGGGTTCAAACTGATTTCTTGTTTGTTTATAATTATTTTATTCCTAAACTTTAAGCCCCTCTTGATATAGTTTCAACATTTCATAAAGCTCATTACCAGCTGGAAAAGCCAAAGGCAGCCTCTGTCGCCCCCCGGAAAATCCGCATTAAAAACTCAAGTTTCCCCGATGACACAAGCGAAAACCAAAGAAGAAGAAGGTGGAAAAATGTAAGCTTGGCCTGGCCAATACGGAAAGTAATTTGCCTGAGCAAAAAAAAAAAAAAAAACTGAAGGGGAAAACAAAGCACTCACCGTGACATTTTGCCAGCCCATCCATCCCACCCAACATGGCCAAAGAAATGCTATTACTGGCCAAGAGCCAGTGGCAACTGCGAATAGGGTGACGCTGGCGACTAATGTCCAATAATAATCGTGGCAAAACTATGTCGAACGACCTCAATTTGCCACCTTAAGGGGGGGGGCCAGCCCAACACACCAGATCGTACAGCCCCCCGAATGGGTTCAATTCTAATTTCCAGAGAAACCAAAGCCAAAAAGTTAAGCCAGAATTCCCTCGTGTGCGAATGAATTTGCATACCCGTCCGGTGGCGGCGGCAAATGGGGCCAAAATATGTGGAGGCGTACTCCGTCTCCCAGTTGGGGTTAAGAGTACTCCCAAAAAATGGCCAGCAGGTAAATGAGCTCCCAAAAAAAGCTCCACTCGGGGTCTCTGACTCACCAAAAGAAGAAGATTACATTAAATAAGCACTTTTTTTCATTGCTGTTTTGAAGATCGATCAAACTGGTTTCCAGCACATGAGATGGACACGATACATATACACACCCGCTGCTATATAAACCCGTATTATTCGCATGCAAATTAGTTGATTTTGAAATTTTGTTGTTTTGTTGCAAAAAAAAAGAAAAAACAACAATGTGTTGATGACTTCACCTCAAGCCGAAAAATAAAAAAATACAAGTGGCTCGCGAACGTGAGGAGAGTTTTATTCCGATCAGCTTTTTCTTTAGGTCTTAACTCTTTTCGCATATAGAACGCGTTTGGTTATCTAACCTCAGATTCAGTAGGTGTCTTGACAAGTAGGTGGCTTCGATTGAGAGGTAACCATTGAGAATAGTGAGTTCTTGGTCCGCCCACTGACTGGGACAGGGTCAGTTCGCTTAAGTGAGACGATGGACATGGTGGGCGTGTGACTCGCTCGAAAGGCGGAAGATACACTCTTAAATTATTATTATTTATGTGATTCATGGAGATTGATGAATGATAAATATAGCCTGAGTGGTTGACGGTTATTAGAAAAGTATGGGAGCTTTAGAATTTTCAATCTTCAACTTTTTTGGGGTTTAAAAAAAGAGGAGAATCAATAAAGTGTTTAATTTTAAAAGGTTTTTGGGGTAGATTAAGGTTTTTAGTATACATGTACTTTAGTTCTTTTATGAAAAATAGGGTACAAATATGAATAGCACAATCGTGCTAAAAATCCTTAAGTGTAAGGTGATATTTCAGGTCTCAAAAATTAACCTTTTTGGATTTAAAAGGATCATAATTTCCCTTAATTCTTCTTTTTTAGCATCAAAAATGAATCAACTCAGTTAAGAACCTGCCTCTCCAACCATTTCCTTTACAATTAATATCCACAATCATTGAAACACCCGTAAGGTATGTAAATTCAACTCCCAGTAGCCCGAAGCACTTCCTTTCATTAGCCACAAAAACCACAGTTGTTCACTTCCATTTTCTGTTGTTAACACAACCACATCCTGTTGAAGGAAAGACATAAACTAACAGCGATCAAGGCTAATCAAAGAACGTTTAAATGGAATTACCTTTTCATTAGCATTCTTAGAAACGCTGTAAGCGGGCTGAAAGTTTCAATTTAATATCGTAATTGATCAAAGAACAAATTGCCAACGATTGTGAGTGGTCGTTCTAAGCGGGCAAAAGCGCTTAAATTTATTATAAAAACTTTAACTGAAACCAGTTGTTGACCAAGCCAATGTCAGTCGCACAAACCAAACAAAAGTTATTAAAGCAATAAAAACGTCGACGTCAGGGGCGTAGACTTTCGAAAAGGCCAAAGGGGGCCAAGTTGGCCGAAAGCGATCTGAATTATTTAAATGCCTAACCGTAACAGACGCCTACGTTCCAAATTATAGACTTTACTTTCGGCTGCCATTTGCAACACTTGGAACGACCAAGTTGGGCTTCAATTTCCTAACCAGTAATAGCCACAATTGTCTGCAGATCGTGATAAACGAGCGACTTACAGCCAGGCTTACAATACCTCCGCCAGATGCCAATTGATTTCCCCTCCAATTGTTCTCTGTTGGGTTCGAAGAAAACACGTTTTGGTAGTCAACAATGGTCAACTATTTTTGGTCGATTGTCTGTGAACTAGTTAATAAGGAGTGGGCTTTAAAAAAAACGTGAAAAATGAAGTGAAATATGGCTGAGAACGAGCAGAGAATATAATAATGATTCAGAGCGCTGTCTTTGTTGTCAATATAAAGAGGAAAAGCTGTTCTTGAGGAGATTGAAAGGGTGAAAAAGTGTGGGTTTTCGTTTTTAAACCAGAAACAGTTACTTGTTTTATGCCTTAAAATAATTACCATACTTTCCAGAACCTTGACTTTAATATGCTCCTTCCTCATACCCTTAACCTTCTAAGGGAAAACCATCCTGCTCAAGGAAAAACCCCTGAAATGACCAATACAAGGCCTTGGAGCTCATTAGCATTTGAGAATCGGGCCGCAGGACAATATATATACATATATATAATATTATGGCGCATATAAAAGTTAATGCAAAAACAAATCGTAGCTAAAAATAAAAGGCAATGCTCGTAAATTGGCACACACGCTTCAACAGACCGCGAAATACAACAATAACAAAAAAATGGGCTAGCTTCGGACCAAAGCTACTGCCATTTTAGCCACAGCCAAACACCTACAACACACAGAGAGCAGTCTAATTACGTCAGTCGTCGTCCACAGAGTATATATACTAAGCATATAGTATAAGCTTAGGATGGGCCCGCTGCTGACCACTCATCCATCCAGCGGGCGAAGTGACATTGTGCGCTCCAAAACGTTAAAGAAATTAATTAGATACACGAACAACAAGTTTGCATATTGCCAAAAGCACGCAAATAAAAGTGAATCTAACGAATATTTCGGCCTCACGTCACTTGCTATAATATCCAAAGACCAAAAGGTAAAGTCAAGGTGACAAAAATCCAAAAATTCGCTAAATTTATGAGCCAGCCGCACGGCAGACAGAATTCACTAAAGCGATTACCATGGCTAAGAGATTAAAACAAATAATTTAAATGACAATTGCCCGGGTCAAGCTCTATTTTGTGGCGGCCCAATTTCATTACGGGTAAAGCGATTTTCATTTAATGGCTCTAATGGAAAATGGAACATGGGAATTCTCTGGTCATTTTTATTTTGGGGTTTTAATTGGAACGGGCTTGGTAATAAAGTTAATGGTTTTTCAGTCGAAAATGCAAGTGGTGGGGGAATATACATATATGTATGAATTGAGAGGGAACCTTTATGACTGGTCTAACTATGAATTATTAAAAAGTGTAAAATGAAGGGCTGGATTTGAAAAGTTAATGACTTTTCTCTATTAATTTATACTACCAACAGGCTTTAAAATGGTGTTATTAAGCTAGAAATTAAACTTAATTTTAAAGAGTTAAGAACTAGAATTGTTTGGGAGAAATGAAATAGAAATTTTAGAGGGTTTTGTTCGAACAATAAATGGATGCTGCTATTTTATAAGTCTAAGATATTAACAATACTATTTTATAATTAAGAAAAATACCCTATAATATTAATATTTATTAGGGTTTTCTATCTACTTTTAAGATTTTCCATTGCTTTTGAAGAAACTTCAACAGATACACAAATGACACTCGCTGCCTTCCCCAATTAAGTCTTCAAATATTTACAATTTCAAACAGGTTAAATTTATTATAACGACTCTCCCATGACATCATCGTGACAGTATTAACAGGATATTACGCGGTCAGCAATTGGCCTTCGCACTTTCATTTCCAAGTGAAGATGAAGTCACTCCTCAACGACGCTTTTAAAAAAACAAAACAAAAATGGGGAATACGAAGCCCAGTTTGAGTGACTAAGCCAACTACGTATAGTAAATACGGCCCAAACCCCTTGGAAAATATGTACCAACGATAATATTCAAGTTCAACGCATTGCTGTGTCCTCTGTTTGGGTTACTGACACCGTCGTCGGCTCAGGTGGTGCGTGGTCTCTCTCCCGGCATTTCCTGGTAATTCCGTGCATTGGATTGCCATTAATCGTTCGACGGGGGCGGCAAGCACCGTAATTGATAAGAACACACCGTGTCGGGGGTTCGGTCAACAAAAGTACATTAGCCTAACTATCGGTTATGGGCGGAAAAAGGTAGGAAATCGGTAGGGAAATTTCGAGGGAATGTCGTTGCTACCAATATGCTAATGAACGGCCACGAACTTGAGCCGCGGCTTGAACTTCACTTGGAGCGATAGCGTTAGCTGAAGCGGAATGGTTGTTTACCCATAGGAAATTCTTTCTATTGTCAGTTATAGAGTAGCTATGTGTATGTGAACAGGTGAGCAACCACCCACTGTAGCGGTTCAAGGTCGGACGGCAGACATAAACTTGTGAAGCATTAGGCAAGGTGTTATGCATAGACTCCAGGGAAGAGCACCTGATAAAGCCACTTTGTTTGTTTCCTGAACTTTCCACATAATTTTTTACTGTAGAACAAATGTCAATGTGTGTGACAAAAACTAAAATCGATTGCCTTACGTGATGTACTATATAGTTCAGTAGTTTACTGCGCAGTGACATGACCGCGGGACAGTCTAAATAGTTAATGTGTCCACTAGCCCTCCTCACCTGTCTGCGTCTGTGTCTCTATCCCTCACTGCCATAAAATTGCAATTGACAGAAGTTGCTGAGCTCTCCCAGAGCTGCATTGGACAGGCGGACAGACAGTTGTGGTGTTTCGTCAAATAAAAAAATCAATATCCATATACATATGTATTATTTAACTCTCGTCCTGGGAATGCCAGCAATGCGTCCGTGCTGGGAGGTCGTATGGCAGATAAGTAAAGTACAGCCACATGTCGTGGCAATAATCAATGCAAATCACCAGGTGCGTCAATCAAAAAATCTCAGGGAGAAAGGGTAAATGTTAGACCCTTTTATTAGTTTATTAATAAATATTTGAGAAGAGAACAATTGAGAAACTATTCAAGTGAGAAATAAGCACAAGCTCTTCTTAAATAATTTTAAAATTCTAAACCTCCTTTTATATATTTTAAAACTCTTAAACTCAGATTGATTATATTTTAAAAACCATTAGGATCTTCTCAAATATATTATACAGTTTTTAAACTTTAAAATAGCTCATTCTCCTAACTTTAAAATAAATAAATAATCAATATAACAACAAGATGGGAAACACTTTATATAAGTTTAAGTCCGAAAATGTAATATAAATAATATTATTCAAAAGACTCACCTCAATTTTTGTTGAATAGTCCTCAATGAGCTTCTCCTGCTGCTTCACCAGCTCCTCGTTCTTCTCCAGCAATGCCTTGCCCAGCTCGGCGGCCAGCAAAATGTCCGACTCCTTCTGCTGCAGCTGGGCCCACACATCCGGCTCCTGGTCGTGCCTTCTGGCCTCCATCGCGCTGATGTAGTGTTCTAAATCAATCGAATCCCCAATTAGTGACGAGTGGTCGAGGTGGTCGAAGCCGGAGTCGTCCGGCCGGAGGCTCGATGGGTGGCCAATGCCGATGCCAAACTGGCGTGCCCGCTTCGACTGGCTGCCGGCACTGTTGTGCTTGCTGCTGCCGTTGTTGTTGTTGGTGGATATGGATGAGGCAATGGCGGCGGCGGTTATAGCATTCGCTAGCTTTGGTTTATGCATGATCGTTAGCGTTTTCAGGCGGCGGCGGCGGTGGCGGGTGTGGTGTATTATTACGGGCACAACAACGAACGAACCAGATTTACAGACATAACACACACAACCACACACGCACTCACACACACACACACACACAGACTTTGGGTAGTTTAAGATGCAATTTGTTTAAGTTTTTGGCTTTGGGATTAATCTGCAGATCTGCAGGTCTTATCTCGGGGTGTTAGGTATTCAGATGACGCCGTTGGAGTAGTAGGTGTAGTGATGGTTCCGAGCATAGTTCCATGGACCGCGTGCTGCCCCCAGGGAGCAGCCCAGATCGAAGGGGGTTAGAGAGCGGATGCGATGATGTCTGGAGCGGCAGTTGGTTTCGGTTAGATATAAATGTTATATGCATATAGTAAGTACGCAGCCGTAATGGAAATTAGCACTAAATGAGGATTACATTCCGAGCCAGAGTGGCCTCTAATCGCTTGGCCAAAAAGGAGCAACGTTGTTGGTCACGTTGGCACGTTTTCAGTTACTTGTTTCTGGGGTTTTCATTTCGTTTTAGGTTTTTTGTTTACAAGGTGTGGGTTGTGTTTGGGTTCGGGGGGGATGACATACAACTACAGGGTTGAGCAAGAGGGTTAATATAAAATGGAATTTGCCTTTAGCCCGACTTAAGTAAGTCTTTAGTTCGTCTTTAGTTAAGCTTCATGCGGTTTAAGTAGCCAAAAGAAATGGTTTAGGTTTCTCAAAGGTTGTGGAATATGTACAAAATGTTGGGGAATTTTTAAATAAATTTTTGCAGGCTGTTAAAATTTAAGTTAAAATTTTTTAAACATATTAATTAGACAATTTACAAGGGTTGCTTTAGTAGATATGGGCTTAATGGATTCCGAGGGGTTAGTAAGTAGCTCCGCCTTGGGGTATGAGTTGTATTTACAAGATATTTCTCACTATTTTAATTCAGATACTTTAAAAAAGCAAACCCACTTGGGGTTAAAGTCCCTCATAAACCCACAATTATCGTTGTAATTTTCAGTTTAAATTTCTAACTGATTTATAAGTATAACTTTTTTCGGTAGCTTCGCATTTGTTATATAGAAAATCCATTTGGCAAGCACTTCACGCCTAGCTGCATTTGCCAGCAACTGTTGTTTTTTAAGCCAATATATATATAGTTATATATTATACGCTTCAGGCAACACTTTTGGCCAACATTTATTTATTTATTTATGTACTTTTTGTGTTTAATTTATTCGTAGCAACACACACACAGAGGCACTGTTCACAGAGAGACACACCGCGGAGTTTCTGTTATTATTGTTTTGCATTTCCGCTATACTATATATTGTATATATAGTGTGTCAGATTTGGCAGTATTATTGACAAAACAACAAAAATAAATGCGCGCTTAGCATGGGACTTTGCTCTAATTAATTCCCCCAAGCGGAAAGTATCCGAGTATCCAGCAGATACTTTCCACTTTCGCAAAGCGCGCCAGAGTTTGGCTCTACTTCTCCGTTAAACGTTAAATACATGTAGTTATCCCCGTATTTGTATCGCAAAAAGGGCAGAAACCTCGGTCACGACGCTGCTCCTCCACTCTCCAAGCAGAACTTCCGCTGTCCGAGTCCCGAGTTCGCGTTCGAGTCCGACTCCTATACCAAATCTGAATCCGATTCCGATTCCTCTTCCGATTCTCCGGAATCTACGCACACTTCGCCTCGCTTCGTTTGGCTTTAACTTGGTCCGATTCTCTTGGTTACGATATTTCTGAGAGCTTTAGATTTTCTGGCTTTCCCCAGTTTTTCGGGCGGCGACGCGACACGCGTTTCGGATACGTCTGGCTGGCGCGAACGTTCGTTACTAACTGAATAGCGCCGTGCTACGAAAATTGGCAAAACAAATGAGTAACCAAGCGACGACGATATGGCTAAACCTCGTATCTTGGCAACAACAACCAACAACGGTGGCTCTCTTAATTTATAAAGCCAAAAGAGAGTCATGAGAGCACAGGCAGGGTAGTCGAGTTCTCACCTGAGCTGATTAGATTGCAATGGAGTAATAACGGTTACAAGGTAATACAGATAATAAACTGCATTGGGGGGAGCAGAGATAAAGGTAATTAATTGGCTTTCTGTAATGTGTGAGTTATCAGCAAAGAAGCCATATGGGTCTTTTCTCTATAAAGTGAGTCAGAGAAATAATAAAACAGAATTTTACTAGGGTATAAAAGTTAATTTTTGTAAGCAAATTGTTAAATAGCCTCTACAAGTACCTCATAATTCAGCAATTAATGATTTTTCTTTAGTTTTAAAGTCTTATTTTCAACAACTAGACAACCCTGCTCAACTCCAAGCCAAAGGTAAGCTCCACTTGGCGCTCTCTGCCGTCGACTTCCCCCTTGTAACTGGCATATGGCTGATGGCGCTTTCTCTTAACCGACATTTGCCTTGTTTGTTCTCTCGCCTCTGGGCCGCTCTTTGCCGTTTGTTTTGCATTGGAAGTGACTTACGAAAGCGTCCAAGTGAACTCTCAGCTTGGGAGGAGTGAGGTCGAGGAGGGCCAGAAGAGACCTGGACCTCCAAAAACCACATGCACCCATACGTACACAGACTTCAATGCAAAAATTTACATACGGCAAGAACACAAACAGCAACAGAAACAATGGGCAACCAAGAACGGCAATAACAATGGATGTGCACTTAAAAAATAAATATTTAAAGACTTGCTAAAAAAAGATATAAACTTAAATAAGGTAAAAATGATTTCAATAAAAATATATAAAGAATATAATTGATTAATAAATTAAATAAATTTAGCTCACCCCAATCAATCCTATTTTTTCCAGTGCCTCAAGTACCGACGATTTCTAAAGAGTAAAGATAGACATGGTCAGACTGTCGAGTGCGTGGTACTATGCCCAAGTCTTGCCCCACCTCTGCTCTTCACTGCAAACACAACATGCACAATGAGCCCCTCAAGTGGGGCCAAGTGAAGATGGAGATGAAGATGAGCTCTAGACCGACACCAGACCATTGTTCTTGGTGGCCATGCCCAACTCCTCCGTCAGCGTATCCGCCTCCTCCTCCTCCTCCTCCAATGTGATCCATAATGCTGATGTTGCGTGGCCGCTTGTTTATGTTCGACGGTGTCTATGGCCACTGTGTTGGCTACTGTTTGGCCATTTGGCCATTTACCAAATTGAGCTCTCGGATGGTGGCCTAACCAGGCGTAACTAACTCTTTGTATGCCTGCCAGGGGTTTTTTTTTCCCACTGGTTACCAGTGAAACTTCCGTGCTTCCGCCGAAGATCTTCTTTTGGGTTGCCTGATGCCCCTCTAACTAATGAGGAAGGTTTTTGGGTGCCTTCCTCGTACATTTGTGGGGCATCCGCATGGAATTCCTACTCGTGGCTGTTTCATCTCCGGTTTCCACTCGGCAGTTCACCTGCAATCAAGTGTTCTTGAGCCGCTTTATCGTCTTACACTCTCGCTCTTGTTGGGGTCCATGTCCATGTCCATGTCCAACCATCCATTCATCCAGCCATCTAGGGTGTTCTGTACCAAAGATACTATACTATATATACCCCACCCAAACTGGTTTCGGTTTCTTGCTCTTGCTCTGCATTGTCTCGCAGTTTTTTCTTTAATTATTTCTGCTGTTTTTTAGCTTTGCTTTTAAGGGAGGTTGATTAGTTTTTTTAACAAGTTGGTTTATTTTTTTTAGGTAATTTTAGAAATTTGTGGAGCACTTCTTGGCCATTAAGATTGTTTTACTTTAAAGGGTGTAATAAATTAAGTAAAACAACGAAGCAAATAGAATTTAGAGAGCTTTAAAAAAATTATAAAATATATAATAAAGATAGTATAAAAAGTTTTGCTTAAAGAATAGAATTGATATTTAAAATCTTTTAAAGAGTTAAAGTACTCTTTATTCTGATTTTAATTTATTTTATAATTTTATAATATTTTAGGGCATCCCATAGTCTACTTGAAAACCAGCTTAATGCACACATTCATCAGTCTTATTATATGTACAATAATTATGTTGTTTTTAGCGCTCGGCATGAGTCAACTCAGCAACAAGTTTTGGGGCATTACCGGACGCTTTCTGGCCAAAAGCTGTTGCTAGCAAAAGAAGTGGACTTAAAAACTGGAACTGCAGAACAATATGTAGTTACGTTACCAGATATGTGTGTCAGTGGCAGTTGTAAACTACAGTGAATTGGAGCTTGGAGTTGGGAGAAGGATCTGTCACTTTGGCGGTCGCTGCAAGCAGAGCGAGAAGCCCGGCTCTTGGCTCTTTGTTCGAGCCGAAAAGGTAAACACAAGTAAGGCGTATTACCAAACCAAGCCCAGTGGCTCAGTCAGTGTCTGGCCATAAACAAAAGCACCGTAAAAAGGTCAGACGCTGGCCAAGAGCCGGGCGTGAGAATGGCTTTTGGCCCAGAGGGGGCCCGGAACCAAGGCGACCGACACACATCGGAAGCCGCTCCATAAATGTACAGCAATCAGATCACATGGGAGCTAATTTTATTTCGGCGGAGAAGCCTCTACGTGTTCGCACCTACTCAGTGTAACCACACAAACTACACATTTCTGGTTCTTCATTGGTTTATTATCTTGGCACGATTATTTAAGTGGATTTTGATATGCTCGTTTTTTCTTAGGAAAATATATGTTTTCTCAAAAAGGTTAAATTAGGAAAACATGTGAAATGTGACACGAATTTGTTGCTCGGTTGGGATATGTATTTTTTTAATTAAGAATATTTTGTAAGAAGCTGTAAAGTAACTTTACTAAAGTTATTAATTTCGTAATCATATATTTTAATACGTTTAAAAAACGCTATAATTTTAATTTGGGAAAACTGTTCTTTGTAAGAATATTTCTTCATTGAGTTGCTATCTTCTGATTGAAATTAAAATAATTTGCAAGGGTTTAATAAATTGTTTTAAAATTAAAAAGTTAAGAAAAGGGTTCCTTATTTAGAATGATATTGCATTTATAAATATTAACAATTTTGTATTTGTATAAAAGTAAATTAATTCCCAGCAATTTATTTCACAATTTCTGTTGATTTTCCCACCTGGAATAGCGAGGCATTGCTGCTTCCTACAGAGGAATTACTCGACAAAGGCCAAGCCGCAGAATGGGGTCAGAAGAAGCAATGATTCTTCTGGTTTCTGTCCAGTCAAAGGGGGCAAAGGAAAAAGGCCAGTAAAAAGAAAATTATTTTCAATTTACATTTCAAACAGAAGGGCTTCATGTTGCTGGACTTAGAAGTGGAATAATGGGGGAGAGGAGTGATGAGGGAGGGTAGAGCAGGGGCTATTTTGGCCATCATGGTTTATGGTCGTAGTTGTTGGTTTTATTGTTGTTTCTGCTTTTGGGCTAATGTAATAGTTTCTTTTGCTATTGCAGCAGCTGTTGTTTTCATTGTTGTTTTTGTTGCTGCAACTGCGCGGCATTGAAGCATATTATTGTTGTTGTTGGGCAAGCGAACGGAAACGTCCAGAGAGGAGCAGAGCGATAGAGCAGGTCGAAGAGAACCCGTTTTGGAGTTAAGAGTGAGCTGAACTTACCCTCTTTGTTTGGAAGTCATGTTGAAGTGGATCCCATTTTGTGTAATGGTTCTTTGCTTGGCTTAAACGATTTTCTGTTGGATCTTGAAAATTTAACTGAGCTTGGCCAAAATCGTATTAGCTTAAATGGAGGAAAATTGTTTAAATGATGTAAAAGAAGAACATAATTTATGGTAATAGGGTAGAATGTTTAAGTGGAAAGATGCTAATGCTTTGAAAAAACAAAGAGCGGGAAGAGGCCTTTTTCTGGGACCGGAATGAAAAGTGTCTCTGGAAAAGTGCTCTTTCTGGGACCCAATAGGTAAGAGTCCCAAGGAGAGCGCTTATCGTGGAACCCTTTTGAAAAGTCTTTAAAGGTGAGCGGTCTTCGTGGGACACTTTGCAATCAGGTCTCGAAAAAAAACTCTTCCCTAAAAAATGTATAATTAGAAATATTTAAATTAAATAAAATACTTATTTATTTAATATTCTTTCTGAAAAAATAAGCTAGCTAAGGAAGAAATCAATAAAGGAAGAAATTTATAAGAAAAAAACCGTCATCAATTAAAACGCACTGGTATCATTTGTTATACAACATCAGCAAAATATATATTTACTTTATATGGTATATATAATGTTTTTTCTTTATTCTCGTTTATGCAAATTAGATTTGTTTCTCTGGTTTAGTTGTGTCTTTCACATAGTTTCTTCTCCCCTGCCATTGAATTCATAGATAATACCGGTATTAGTTCGCTTGAGTTTAGTTTCAGAGTAGGCCATGTTGGAGTTAAACACAAAAAGTTAGTATTACCATATATATATTATAATCTTTATACAAAAAACATAAATTAAGTGTAGAATTATAATGTCTCGGTTGCCCTTTTTGTTTAGCTATCATGATTAGGTCTCAGATCACAGGAGCAGGGAGTTCTGAATTCGTGGATTTTTGGAGGGTTTTTGGGAAGCCGCTTGAACTAGAGTGGAGAACCGAAATTGTGCTACGAGTTCCAAAATTAAGTTCTATTCTAAGTTACCTTGATTGCCCCTGGCCCCCATGATACTTTCCCGGATTCAGATCTGCAGAACACGCTTCACATCGACGGTGGGAAACGAGGCAAACTCGCCGTGGGCGGCGCGATGCGGCTTGCGCTGGAGGTACTCCGTCAGGATGTCGGAGGCCAGCTGGGAAGCCTTTGTGCTGATCTCGCCCCTGGCCGGCTGCGGCTGGTGGCGACGTTGCAGGGCCACCGTGTTGATGCCGCCGGCACGCATCGAGTCTTGAGATCGCACCTGCAGCAGGGACAGCACCCAGGCATGCTTCATCCTGGTCAACTCCGATTCCAGGGCGCTAATGCGCTGATCCTGCGGCTGGGGCACATACAGGGGCTCGAACTGCGACAGCTTGGCGCGCATATCCTGGGCCTGCAGGCGCAGACGCTCGTTGCGCTCCTGGTTGAAGGCGTTCTTCAGGAGTTGCACCTCCTCTGCCACCACGGGAGCAGTGCCGGCCGGCGCCGTGTAGCTGGTATTGGTGCTGCCTTGGGCGCCTGATGTGGAACCAGTGGCAGACAGATTGTGCGGGGAGTGGGTATCCGAGATGGACTGGTTCTTCCCAGTGCTTGTGTTGAGCTTCAACTTGTCGCGCAGATCGCTCTTCTCGCTCTCCAGGGCATCGATGTCGCTCTGCAGGTGGTCCATGGTCTCCTCGAACTCCTTCTCCTTGAGCTGCAGCTGCTGGCGCGTCTCCTCGAACTGCTGCTTCCACTTGTCCGCCGCGTGCTCGTACTCGCTTTGCAGCACGCTCAGCTTCTTCTCGGCGAGATCCTTGCGTATCTGCATCTCGCTCAGCTCGTTTTGTTTCATCTTGGCGGCCAGCTTCAGTTGCTTGATGTCCGCCTCGCGATTCTCCAGCGTGGCGGCCAGCACGTTCTTCTGCTCCAGCTGCTTCTTGATGAGCTGGGCACGCTGTGTAATGGGTGTGCTTTGGGCCCCGGAACGCTGTTGTCCTGCGGCTGTGTTGGCCGTCGACATAATCTCGTATTCCTTGTCCAGCAAATGCTGGGCAATGTGCTGCAGGTCCGAGTTGGCCTGTGTCAGTAGGGTCTTGAAGTTGTGCGTGGGTCCGCGGTCATCCTGCTCGTAAATCCTCTCGCAGGCGGAGGACAACAGAGACCAGTACTTATCCTGCGGCAGCGTGTGCTCCGCCGCATTGTCGCTTTCGATGGTGGCCACAATGGCAGCCAGCGACTGGCGGGTGGCCTGATGCATGGCCGACATAATCCTGCTAATGTTCTGGGCCAGGGCACGCATGGCCTCCACCTTGTGCTCCGATAGACCGCTCTTGACCACATGCTGATCGCTGGGCAGGCGGCGCTTGATTAGCTTCACCTGCTGGCGCACGCTTTCCATGTTCTCGTTGAGGAACTGAATGAGCAGCACCGAGTCACTGGTGGCGCCTGCCTCTTGAATGATGGCCTTGGCAATGGCCGTGTCGCTGAGAATGCTCTCGCAGGCAGCTCCCAGAGAAGCCACACAGTCGCGGATCATTTGGATCTCGTTCAGAAGTTGCTCGCCAGCCAAGAGCACCGAGTTCATGGCATTGAAGAAGGCCACACACTTCTCAATGTTGTCCGTGGTGCTGTTCTCGTCCAGTTGGTTGGACTTTAGCAGCTCGATGATGCCGTCGACTATCTTCTCCTGGGCCACCATCTCTGGTAGAGAGCTGCCAGCTCTCAGCAGAGTGTCCGGTTGGCAGCTGTTCAGGCCATAGAGGATCTGGTGCAGGGCACACTGGAGGCTATGAACGTAGTGCAGGAGACGGCACTTGAAGGCATACTGCTGGACGGCATGGCCTTGGGTAACGGCCTCCCTGGTGACAGTCTCCACGGCTGGGAAGCGTTCCCTTGTCTGCGACACCACAATGCCGCACTTGAAAACAATGCGGGAGATGAGCAGCACCACCAGAATGGAGTCGTGGTCGCCACCGCGACTCATGAACGACTCCGGCATGAAGGCCGCGAGCATCTGGACATGCTCGTTGGCCTGGCTCAGCTCGATCTGGCGCAGCTGGACGTCAATGGCCCGGGTGTAGGCCTTGGATTCGGCAAACATTTGCTTGTAGTCAATGGTCTCGGTGGCCAGTTTCAGGCTGGGATCCTGCAGGGATTCCTTTTCGTTGCCGGAAGTGCGCTCCCGCATCTCGGTCAGTTGGTCGTTGAGCTTCTGCACGAGCTCCCTGAACTTGGTGATGGTCTGGTCGCGATCATAGATGGTCTCTATGGCCGCATCGCGTTCCCGCAGCACCTCCTTCTTGGCTCCATTGGCCAGGTCCAATTCCTCGCGCAAATCCAGCTCCAATTCGTGATTGCTCTCCACCAGCTGCTCGTGCACCTCCTCCAGAGCCTCCAGCTGGGCAATCTCTTCCTCCAGCAGCTTTACCTTGTCCTCCAGCTCCATTTTCTTTTCGGCCAGTTGCTCCACCATTTCCTCGGCTCCCAGTGCTGCATCGACTTGTTCCTGTTCGAATGGGAATTTATTATTTATTTGTTTTATGGAATTTTAAATGCAAAACTTCGGTTGAGGAAAGAATTTGGAAAATGTTCGCTGGGGAAAAATGTACAGAAATTTACCTCCTTGGTTTAATTAAGTTTTAAGGCAGGCAGGCCGGCAAAAAGAAAGGCAATGAAAAAACGTTTTACTTTAGATTTTGACCATCAGCGTAAAATATATATAAAACACACAATTTACAAAATAGAAGAAAGTGGCTTAGAAAAGCTAAGAGAGTGAGAACTATAAGGCAAAGTACATTGAATATATGCTGGACTTGGGCTAATGATTTTACTTATAATTTGTATAATACAAATTATAAAATAAGGGTTTCTTTCTTATTTAATACAACAGTTTTAGAATATTTATTAATTTAATTTATTAAAATACTATGAAGCAAGCGAAATAATAATAATTATTTGTGATTAGATCGTTTACTTTAAACATATAAATTTCAATCTAAAACTTTAAATTTAAACAATGCTTCTAGCTGCTGTAATATTACCTGAAGAAAGCTTGATACAATAAGAAATATGGTTTAAATCCATATATATATATACTAAATGCCTTATAAATGCTGTAAAGTGTTTACAATTTGGCCCTAGCTTTAAGGTTTTCAATCTATAATGGCTTTCTGGTCCCCATAATAATAATAAAGAGACTTTTTACTTTTAAAATTCACGAATTTTTAATTATTATCTAATAAAGATTCAAAAATCGAATTAATATAAACCTTTTGTCCTGATTTATAGCTAATATTTCAATTTTTTAATGAAAAAACAGCGAAGCAGCCAAGTAGCGAAAGCAAAAATGAGCCAAATCAAAAAATTTAAAGCTTTGGGTGCGTGTCTAGCCGTGAAAAAAAGACGAGTGTCTAGTGAAGACTAAAGCCAATTAAAGGCGGAGGGCAGTGCTTAGATTCTAAAGCGAAAATTGATCCCAAAAGACTCACCTGCAAGTCGGCCACTATGGCCTCCATCTCATCGATCTTGGCGCTCAGCTTCTCCTTGGTGCGCTCCAGTTCGGCCACCTCCGATCGCTTCATCTCCAGCTCCTTGGTAAGCTTCTGGATGTCATGCTTGTCGTGAGCAGACAAATCCCTGAGCCGCACTAGGGTCTCCTTCAGGCGGATATTTTGCTGCTCCAGCTGCTTGAACTCGTAGGTGGACAAGCCGGGGGATTCACCATCTCCGGATATATTTCCTATGCTTGCCTCGGCCTTGTTTTGCATCTCGGAACGCAGGAGCTCCAGATCCACCTGCAGCTCCTCAATACGCTCCTTGGATGACTCCAGCTCCAGCTGCAGGGTGTCGGCCTTCTCCTCGGCCATCTCCTTGTCCAGCGTGATCATCTCCACGTTGTCCGCCAGATCGGCCATCTCCTGTGCATGCTGCTCCTTGGCCTCTATGGCATCCTTGGCCTCCTGCTTGGCTCGCTGCAGTTCCTTTTGCAACGAAGCCTGCGCCGCCATGATCTTGGTGCGGAACTCTTGCAGCTGCTCAAACTGGATCTTCATCTTGTCGAACTCGCGCAGTCTCTCCTTGTCCTCGTTCCGGCGCTGCTTGAGGGTCTCCAGTTTCTCGGTGAGATCTGCCAGCTGGGTTTGAAGTTCGGCACTCGTCTTTTGGGCCTCCAGCAAAGCGGTCTTGTCCTCACTTCCGGTGTTTGTCGGCATGGTGAAGGAGGGCGAGCGCAGCGGCTGCGAGGGAGTAAACTGCGGCTTAAGGATCTCCAGGAAGCCCGTCTCCACGAACGAGGCCCGCTTGGAGCCGGCTCCGGCGGCGGCTGCCTCCGCCAGCGAGGAGGTGCTGGAAGCCTCCTTGTCCTTGCTATTCTGCGGAGCCAGGCTCTTCCTGGGCCCAATGCTGCTGCTGGAGCCGGTGAGCTGAGAGCGCGAGCCCAATAGCGACTGGCGGCTGGAGGAGAGCGAGGTGCGCGAGCTGCTCAGCCGCGCCTTTGTGGGTTGGGCTGTCGTGGGCGTGGCCGCGGGCCCGCTAATGTCCTCGACACTGCGCCTGCTGCCAGAGCCGCCGGCCGAGCCGGGCGTAGAGCTGCCGGGTGCCGGCTCGAGCAGACGCAGCTGCGTGGGCCGCACAAACATGCCGCAGTTCTCCGCGCACTGGAAGTACTGCTGGCCCTTGATCGAGCCGCTGTTCTTGCCCTTCGGCTCGTCCAGCACGACACCAACCCACTTGCCGACGGCGAAGCTGGTCATGCCCACGTAGGCCACCGTGCCAAGCAGATCCTTGCCGGTCAGCTCGACGCGGGCGCCCACCTTGAGGTTCTTCTCGGACATCTCGCTCTTGTCTAGCTTTTACTGTGCGCTATGTGAGTGTCAGGTGGCCAGGATGCGGATGAGAATGCAGGTGCTGGTGTGAGTGACTCAAATGAATGCTGTCTGCTCCGCTGCACTTGCTCTTCTTCGTTGGCCAACAACAACAGTCGCGTCTCGGCTAGCAAAAAATGGACGTCGGCTTGGGAGAGAAAACAGAAAATGTTGACATCATTAGTCACCCACACAGACGACGACTAGCCCCAGGTGTCTCCGCAGAACCCGCTGCTGTTCCCCCCACTTTCCTTAGAGAGCGGAGGGCCTTTTCTTTGTTTCCGCTGCCAAGCTTACCATTTGCGCCGTTCTTCTTTGTCAGACAGCTTAAAATTGCAATAAAAATCGTTTTTCTAATAAATTTGCAAAATGCTTAGAAAGTGCAGTGTGCCCGCAGGGCTTTTTCGCTAAAACTCCTAGTTAGAGAGGTCACACTCATCAGCTGTTTGCTGTTTAATTTATCGGTGTGTACACACTGGTGGCCAGACCAAACAAATTTCGCAAACTTATGGAAGTTCCTTAGTTTTTCAACGAAAATGGACGAAGAAGAGCATCTGCATCGTTTTGGCACTCCCCTGGAGCCGCTGGAGAAGGGTAAGTATAGCCCGCTAAACAAGATCAGGTGAAATAACCCTTTAAAATGCCAATATCAGATGAGGTGCCCGCCAAGAAGCCGGTGGCTATCGAGGATCAAATCGTCAAGGACGAGAATGGTAAGCGGCGATTCCACGGCGCCTTCACCGGCGGCTTCAGCGCCGGTTTCTGGAACACCGTGGGCTCCCTCGAGGGCTGGACACCGCAGACATTCAAGAGTTCGCGTGCGGAGAAGGCTACTCCAAGGGCCCTGCAAAAGCCGGAGGATTTCATGGACAAGGAGGACCTGGGTGAGTTTGGTATTGCTCCCCAGGGTGTGCGCACCCGCGACGAGTTCGCCAAGGAGGATGAGCAAGAACAGCGTTCCGGTCAGCGGCGCAGGAAGCTAATGCAGCCGGAGCTTGTGGGGCCTATTCCTGGGATGCCAGTGCTGGAGCAGCTGTTGCGCCCGGTGCGCGACAAAGTGGCTGTGCGGATACTCAAGAGCATGGGCTGGAAGCCTGGTCAGGGAGTGGGTCCGCGGCAAACCCGGATGGAGAAGCGTCTGGCTACCGCGCGAAACCAAAGGGAACAGTATCTCCTAGAGCACTATGGTGCCGAGGGATTGCCCTCGAAGTCGGTTACAAATGAGGGTCACAGCAGCGGCGGCGATGAGGGGGACGACGACGAAGACGATGAGGACATAACCTTTGCCCCGGATGACTACGAGCCCATCTTCTACACTCCTAAAGAGAATCGCTTCGGCATGAGCTACTCCGGCCTTAGTCGCGATCCTATCCTCTCCAAATCCTCCTCATCCAGCTCTGCCACGCCCATGCAGCACATCAATCTCTTTGGGCAGCTGGAGGCCAAGGCCAGGAGCAAGCAGCTCTCCATTCGAGGTCAGGCCTTTGGAGTGGGGGCTTTCGAAGAAGAGGATGATGACATCTACGCCCGCGACGACATGACCCGCTATGACTTCTCGCTGGCGGACAAGAAACCCAAGCAGAAGAAGCAGCAACACGTCCAGGAGCGCCACGTCATCGAGGGCTTCAGCGAGGACAAGTCCGGGGCAGCTCTCCAGAAGCCTTACTCCATAGATCTTCCTCGTGACTTTCAACCCAGAAACTGGATGCAGCGAAAGAGTCGCTTTGCTCCCATGGACAAGGAACAGGCTAGAAAATTGGAGACAAACACAGAGTACAAGCGCACAGGACTTGGCAGGCATGATCTTAATCCTGACCAGCGGGCACGACTGCTGGGCGAGCAGAAAGCCGAAGAAAAGCGAGAGGAAGAGCCACCCAAGGGTAATCCCTTCAAGGATCGCGGTAAATCCCTGCTAGAACGAATCAATGCCAGAACAGAGGGCTTTACAAAGGGCGGCGTTATCACTGAGAGTGGCGAGGAGCAAGCCACCGAAATGGCTAAGGAGGTGAGGGAAACCAATGCGGTCGTACAAGAGAAAGCTGCTCTGAAGACCAAGGATTTAGTTAGCCCTGCTTTATCCTCCGGCACCTTCAAGCCCTTCCTGGCGGACGAGGCTAAACAGCTCCGCTATGATAAGTTTGTGGCCGCCAACTTAAAAGACGACGCAGCAATAACTGAATTCTTGGCCACCCTGCAGCCTGTCACACTCTCCGAATGGGATCGCGAGATGGAAAAGAAGGAATTCATTCAGGCAGCCAAAATTTATCGACCTTTGGATGGCCTCATGAACGATCGATTCGTTTCGGAGGCCACTGTTCAGGCCGAGCAGGTCAAGGAGCAGCAAAAGGCACCGGAAGAGCGGACGGTTGTGATGGAGCGAACGAAAACCATGTGGAAACCAGCCTCATTGCTCTGCAAGCGTTACAATATCGCGGAACCCTTTGGCGGTGACCTTCTGGAGCCGGAAAAGGAGCTCAAGGCGAAGCCTAAGATTTCCGTTTTCGACTACCTCGAGACTTCTGTAAATACCAAGGCCAACTTCCAAACTCCCACGATTATACCCAAGCACATAGAGAAACCAAAGCCTAAGGAGGCGGAGAAACCAGCTCCCGCTCCACCTGCGGCAGTTCTTGAACAGGAGAAACCTCCACAAAAGGAGGTGGAGCCAGTCAAGTCCACTTTTGTGCCCAAGACGCCGTTGGAACAGGCAGTAGACGAGTCACGAAATAAACCCATTTCCGAGAAGGTTGAACTGTTCAAAAGCATCTTCGATGACAGTGACGAAGAAGAGGAGACAGTCAAGGCTGCTCTTACAAATCCTGTTCAGGATAAGCTGGCTGCCCTGCAGGAGGAGCTCGGTCTGCCTTCCAGCGCCTCCACTTCAGCAGCAGCTGTCAATGTACTGAGGAACACTTCGCCACCCAGAGGAATATTTGCGGACTTCTTCAAGCCTGCCGATAAGCAGGCACCCAAGGAGGCGGCCGCCCCGCCCAAGTTTGCTCCCATTGAGGGAAACAAGATGAAAATCTCATTTAAATCCCGCGAAGAGCGCCTGAGAAACGACAAGGAACTGGCCGAAGTGCCGCCTGAGGAAGTGTACGGCCCAAAACTGCCAGAAGCAGCGCCTCAGAAGCCGGTGCCACCAGAGGATCAAGCGGAGGCCAGCATAGATGCCAAGCTTCAGCAGCTTTGGCAGCAGCATGCTCCGAAAAAACGAAAAGCTGAAAAGTGGGTGGAGAAAAAGGTAATCTCCAGCAGCGAGGATAGCGAAGATAGTTCCAGTGATGACTCTTCCTCATCCTCCTCCGACTCCTCTGCGGTAAGCAAGGCCAAGAGATCCAAGTCCAGCAAGGCAAAGAAATCCCACAAGAATTCCACATCGAAAAAGTCGAAGAAATCCAAACTGAAAAGCAAGAAAAAGTCAAAAAAGAGCGACCGACCCAAGCACAAGACGAAGAAAAAGAAGAGTAAGCACTGAATGTAAATATAAATATTTTCTTAAATAAATAATAGGTAATGACTTTGTCTTAAATCTATATTTAGTTACTTAATGGTTCATCAATCGTAGGGTTTGGTCAATTTTTTTTTGAGAATCAGGGAATCTAGTTGCTGTAAAGCTTTAGAAGTTTATATTACAAGTATATTCTATATTTTTACAGATTTATATCATTTTTTTTTATGTTTTGTATTTATAATTTAATTAGTTTATATATTTTTTATATTTTGTATATTGTATTTCATAGAGAACGGAAATTGCCCAAAAGTATGCCACGTTTAAGAAACGGATATTCTGTGGTCGAGGGACTCCATTTTACAGTTCCTTTTAGTTTTAAATTGTATCAAAATAGGTATGACAATACTTACTAATCATAGATACGTAATCTTAGTTATTTCTTACCTTTTATCACTGATTTATCACTTATTCAGCCGTACCTTTTGCTTCATTCGCTTACGATATTCGCTAGACCGTTGCTTCCAAAGCTAAATATCGTTTGGTAAAAAATAAAATCTGAGCTCAGTAGCCGATATCTGGCAGTATCTCTTCTTCCACTCTCTCTCTCTCACCTTTGTTCGCTCAATACTCTCTCTCTCTCTGTGTTGGCCTGGCCAGAAGACACCTCGGCAGCATTGAAACCAGCTTCAGTTGTGAGTTTTTTTTCGCTCACATCAGTCGCAAACTACGTGTAACCAAAGATAGACGAGTTCGTACCGGGCTTCCGATTCCCGATCCGAGATCCCCACAACAACAATATAGCCATCGTATATCGTAGAAGGGGCGCGCTGAGTGCGGATTACGGATGCGGATAGAGGAGGTCGGCGGATGCGGAGCGTGGCTCGTAATGTCTGCCAAAGCGTAACGAAAATTTCCAAGTGCTCAAGACAACAACAACAACAACCACATCGTCATAGTATCATTAATGGCATTTTCTGTTTCGAGTTTGTGTGTGAAAAAAAGGTGCACAAAAGTGGCAACAACCATCATCCGTCCAGCAGCATGAAAATCTAAAAGGTATACAGAGCGGGAATCCCTATCGAAAATGCCCAATCAAGTAATTACAATTAATTGCGCAAATTACACGAAAAAATATATATATAGATGTAAAAGTGGTAACAAAAAAAGTTAATAATACATTGCACCAGTGAAGAGATAAACTCCACGAAACAAAAAAAAATTGGCATTTACACACCTGCAACATTTGTTTGCTTTGGTGTTGGTGTGTCTACCTAGACGCTCACAGGTGTTTGTATACATCCGCGAGTGTGTGAGTGTTTGCCGTTGCATAGCTGTAAACCAGTTGCCAATTGCAACGTGTTTTTTTGAGTTGTTGGCCCAAGAGAGACGGCGACCGCCCGCAAAAAAATTGTATAAAAAATAACTAGAAAATTGTGAAGTTGTCAAGACGAATACAACGGGAGTGAACAATGAAAATCGGTGAAAAGAGTGGCCAAAAAGCTGTTCTTAATATGTTTTAAAAGCTTTAAAACAAAAGATTGCTTTTTAAAAAGTAAAAAAGACTTCAATCCCATTAATATAATTTGTTTAAAAATAAATCAATAAAATAAGCATAAAAACTAAATCAAAATCAAACAAGAACACGACTTTACTAAATATTTCCTTCAAAAGCTTAAAAAATCTAGAAAAGTATCTATGTATCTTTAAAGGTAACAGTTGTCAATACACTTTATAAATCTTTTAAAAATGAAGTAAACATAACATAATCTTCTTAAAACTCATGTTAAAAGAACGGAATTTTCCACAACATTAAAAACGGCAGCTAAAAATCAAACTAAAGATAAATTGGTATCAAAAAGCTGGCAGTTTATAGAGCTGCTTGCGTGTTACCGCCGAAAAACACGTCCGAAACGAGTGTTAAAGTGACAAAGAAGAAATCACTGAAATGGAATCGAACAATAATAGCAGAGAAAAACAAAAAAACTAAGAATATAAAAAGATTTTAACAACGACTCCGTTTTGGCCTGTTTTTTCTTCGTTTATTATTTTTTTTTGGCTAATAAAGCAATTTGATATCGTAAAGCGAAAAACTGAGTGAGATCATGATTGCAATCGCTTGAGAGAGAGAGGCAGAGAGAAAACAGGAAAAGAGAGCAAAAGTGGTAGAAAGAGAGTGAGAGAATTGACTAAGTTTTAAGCCAGGCCAAAAAATAAATACAAATTTGTAAATATGGCCCAGCAGCAACAACAATGAGTAGCCCATATATCACCGGGACATATATAAATATTTTAATATCGTTTATGGAACCCAGCTCAGCTGTGTGGAGGTGTAAGCAACAATAAAAAGAACAAAAAACAGAAAGCAAAAAACGCTATTCGAACAAAAAACAGACACAAATTTCGCAAAAAGCTCGCCCCAGAAGCTGACAGAACAAAAAATCAGAAAAGAGAGAGCGATCGCGCTCAACGAGAGAATCGCTGACGTCGAGCAGCTTGCCTTAACTTTTGTTTAAATCTTGTTAAAAATGCTAATGAATTGATGATGTCTTATAGTTCTTAGAACTAACTAGGGGGAGAGACTAAGACAGAGACTGAGCTAAGGCTAAGACTTTATAAAGAGGGCTAGGGATTCGCAGCTTATAATTAAGAGCTCAGCTGGGCATTAAGCCTAATGCTGCACAGCAAAAAATAATGCTATAGTAATGCTATTTAAAATGTGATCAGTAATAGTTTCAACTGCTTATAGATATGATATTTGGATTCTTATTTAGTTTACAATTTGTATATAAACATGTTGTATTAAGTGTTCATTAAAATGAATATCGTTTTTATAAGTTTTTATTAGCAATTTAATTTTCAAAACTATTTGCAAGGCTGATCTGTAAAAAATACGAATATCTTTTAGCTGACAATATAGAATATGTATTAAATAAGCACAAAAAAAATTTAGGTGTTTGATTAGCTATTTGAATACTTTAACAATATAATTTTTTAAAAAGATCTCTTTTAAATAAAGTTCTTTATTAAATTTCTCGTAATATTCGTAATGCATAAGTACTTCTCAAATTCTAAATTGCTTTACTTCCTCATTAAATAGGTAATTATCTTTTAGGGATTCACACATATATGAATATTTTAATATTAATTCTGTTTTAAAATACAATTCTTTCTGTGTGCGTCTTCTGCTTGAGCTGGGGCTTTGAAAAGGGTCATTCGAAGCTCAAGATAATCAAGGTTGATGATTGTTCAAGTTTTGTTTTGTATTTGGCCAAACAAACCTGCCCCTAATGACACTCAAATGTGAATCTTAAGCTCGCTTTGAATGAAGATGTATTTCTACTTAGAAATTAAGCATATTAATGGTTGATCTTGAAAAATATTTTAATGGTAATGAGATTCTCTGAGCATTCTTAGAATTTGAATATTTAAAGTTTTAAATACCTGAAGAGCATTTATAAGAAATCCTTTTTAAAGTTTTAACATCCCAATAATTGAATAAACTCAGCTTACGATATTCGCTCACCTCAGTTTTTTAACTCCAAACCACCTGATTGACCACCATGTGCTCTCTCCAGGCCTCTCTATCTCATTAAATAATTCTCATTCAGATTCTCCATAATTCTCTGAATTCTCTCTTTGAGTTTGGCAAGCCTCTAAATACCGTCGATATTCGTCTACCTGTTCTTCGTTTGTTTTGTTTTCTTTCTTTGTTTTGTGGCCCAGGTATTGTCTGTCCAAACATTTTCCGCATTTTTTCATGTGTGCCCAAGCGGGCTATGCAGAACACATACCAAGCCCAGCGATCGAATGCGAGCCCAGGTAGAGCCATAAACTATCAAAAACAACTTCAGTGCTGAAAGAAAAAACTTTCATTAATGTTTTGTTTTGCGTTTCTTAAATATTTTTTGAGACAAGGCTGCTATTTGCTTTCCTGCTCTAAGAGGTAACAGCGATTACGGGTCGTAAAAAAGAAATCCATCATTAGGTGCTGTCAACTTCGCAGTGGCTGTCATTTGCATAGATCGCCACAGTGTGGCGTGGAGGGGTGTTCTACCCATTTAATGGCCAAAACAAATAATTAAAAACATTATTTAAGTTGAAGGTCGGTTCAAAGCTTAAGTAGAAATGGTAAAATTAGTAATAAAAAAAATAGACACATAATAAAAACCATTATATAAATTCTAGATGAATCGAGGAAATGTCAAGAATGGTAGGGGTTCCGAAAAAATTAAATTAATTAATTAATTAAAAAAAATATTTAAAATTTCCGTTGAATAATAGATCAAATACAGTGCCCTGTTTCAGGTATATATTTTTTAGAGGTTTTTATAAAACAATTTGATAACCACTATAAAATTAGTAATATCGTAAATTTTTTTTTCCAAAAATAATGCTATTAAAGATCTGAATTACAAGCATTCTCCTTAGATTGCATTTTTGGGTGGTCTCTCACTCTCTCCCCATTATTTTTCCATAAGCCCTACATGCAGTTATAAATTTACCTCAATTTTGCGCAATACAAACCACTGTAACCCTGCCATATCGCAGCCGAATATCGTAAATCAGTTACGCGCCACGTTCAAACCGCATTCATTTGTGTCTTTCTTACCCCAGTAGCCATAGAGCTCCACAGCAGTTTAGTTGTTGCTCGCCAGTTGATGGCGCTTGGTCTCCGCTTGGTCTTGGCTTCTAAGCCCCTGGAATTCCAGCAATGTGCGCGGCTTCGGTTCGGTTCGGTTTATAATAGTAGTTAGCTCTATTTTTTCTGTTTTGGACTTTTATTGACTGCTGCTGCGGCGGCTGTCGCACTTTCCATTGAGCTGAAATGGTTTTCACCTGAACGTTTTGTCGCTTTCTTACAGTTCGGTAACGAAATGGAAAAGAAAACTTGAAATTGGTGTCGATACGATTGCAAGTTTGGTCGCGTATCTCGCAGATACATCCGCTTGTCGGGCGAATTGCACAACCCAAAAAGAGAAATAAATAAATAAGTGAGTCGCGCTGCACGTGTCCGAGTGAGTGTGTGTGTGTGTGTCTCTGGGTCTATTCGAGTCTCCCCCCGTTCGTCGTCGTTAGCTGTGACCAGGCCAAAATGCCCGTATCCGACAGATACCACCAGTCATCATCATCAGCAATTGCATCGCATCTGTGTCCGAGTCCGAGCAGCACGCACCTTGAAGTAATTGCAGCATCTGGCCATCGTCAACGTTGCGGAGTATAATGAGTCAAAATGTGGCCGATAGTTTGGTGAGTAGCTAAACCATTACCTTGTACATATAATACTATATACATTTACAATATACGGACATGGTCAGCGTAGAAAGTAACGGGGAAAATGCATAGAAAGTCATTTTGAAAGTATCTCGCAGGGCCCGAACTTTGTGTGGAAGCTTTTTTTTATTTTTGGCCAAGACCGCTAATTGCTTGGTTAAATATTTGTGTAGACCGGATTAACATGAATCAAAATTGATGGCCTCAAAAAGCTATAATTTGTATTAATGATTTTAGCCTGGAATTAAAATGGATAAAAGGATTACTTAGGAACTAAAGAAACATTTGTAAAAAGATGACTGCAATAAAATCATCTTTTTATACTAGACCAGGTTTATTATTTAGTTTTGTTCTTGACTTATTACAAATCTATCTTTTAATTCGGGTTTTATCTTTCTTCTATTTATTTCATTCATATTTCAATTATCTTTGCCATTGTCAATGTCTAAGAAAAGTGTACTTGAATAATTTGTCAAGTTTAAACATAATTTAAAGTGTTGCCGCAGATAAGATAACAGTGATAAGTATACCTATCTTATCGCCTTATCAGCATCAAGAAGAACTTAAGATTCTAGTTCACTTACAATAAGTTGTGAATGAAATACTTGAGTGCTCTTGTTTATAAACCCAATACACATAGCATATACTGATTCCATTTTTAAATAATCCTCCAAATTGATAACTTCCCATGTTTCTGTGTTATCCAACTTCATCAGCATCACTTGGCTGATGCATAACACTTATCAATTTCCATCTCGATCCCATGTGGCCTTATCAGGCTGCTCCCTTTGTCTTGAGACATGTTGCATTCACGTTAATTGATCAATTGACTTGCTTTTCGGGGTCCAATGTTTGTCCAACGACAAACAAAGCCTCAGACAACATTTGATTGGCGCTTACGTAAAGGCACGTTTTATTAATATTTTCGCTTATTGATTTCCGTGCCAGCTTTCTTTTAAGTCGTTACCAAATAACAAATACCAGACGGTATTCAGGTATGCCCATTTGCATAATTATGTCATTCCAGTTCACATGTTTGGGGCCCCCTAAAAAAATATAAACAAAAGGAAAAAGAAAAATATTTAAATTTTTTCCCTGGCATTAATCAAAAATTCGGAAAATACCCGGCACCGGTCTTAAAGTTTTACGGGGAAGCTCATAAATTCCATTGATAAATGCGTGAAGATAATGAAAACAAATGTCCATTGTTGGGGTCAGTGTGAAGTTGTCCTAAAATAATACCGAAAATATACTGAATACTTGGGGAGTGAGAGCCCCTGAGAGAGTTCTGATGAGAATCCAACAAACAACGCAGTTGCTCATCAGAAAAACATAAACAGAGCGAGAACAGTTGAACCGAGTGGGGAACGTTCTGATTAAGTGTCCGACAACGGATTACTCAGTCTTTGAGTTGCTCAAATGAAATCACAATAAATTGTATGCCTTTAAAATTAATGTATTTTTATATATTTTAAGTACAATCTATTATTTAAAGCGTAGACCTACTATAAGATCATACCCTGAAGACCAATCCAAAGATAGGCTTCTAATTCTCTCATTTTGATTTTCTTTTAAAATATTCAATATTTTGTAGCATAAATAAGGACATATTTTCCAGGGATTTAAAAAACAATAGGCAGCCCAGAATTATGAATCTTTAAGGTTGATACCTAAGATTATACGATTTTTATAAAGTTTTAAAGCATAGGGCGTTCTTCTACATCATTTTCTTTTCTTCTTTACATAATTTATAAAGCTTACATTTACTACATTAATCACAATTTCATATTCTGTTACATAAACCCTCTCAAACCGCGTAAGCCCTATTAAGCTAAAACTACGGGGTATCAAATCCATAGTGGGTGCTAGAAATTCCCACGATCCTAAACCTGAGAATACCTGAGAACAAGCAAAGAGAGTGTGTAATTGGGAGAGCGTCCGCTTGGAGCAGCTCGTCAAACATGGGGATGCTACTGTTGAAGCAACCCTGGCAGCCAACGTTCTGAGAGAGAGCGCCAGAGAGTGTGGGGCCGCCGAGCCCCGCTGCACTATGGGACGAACGACCATTTTTTATGGCTAAAATACATATGTTAAAAGTCGTTAATATACTGTAACTGCCAGGAGTAGCAAGCGCTGTTAAATCGTTTATTTATTTTGCAAGTTTTAAATACCGAAATTTAAATATATATAACTATAATCTTGTGTAATTAGTAACCCTAAAAAATATATACATTTTTAGTGTATTCTAAAATAAAAATGAAGCTACAAAGTGGGTCCAAATCTTTCCATTTTTAGAATTGTATATACATAGATATTTCAGTTTTTAAAATGAAATAAAATTAAAATGAAAAGTTCTTAGTTATTGCCACAAAAAGTGTTCATTCGCCCCATAGTACGCTGGGTCGTGTACGTTCTGAGTGCCGAGGGCAGAGTGCTTTCGACAGAGTGCTTTCGACAGTCGTCGGCGGTGGTTGTGTCGCGTGTCTCGAGCTCTGTCTCTCTGTGTGTGTGTCCCGCGCGCGTCTTACTACCCCCTTACTCCCCCCGGGCCACCAGCCGCGCGAAAATCTCGAGAAACCCCCAATTGTGAATTTTTGTACAATGTTTTTGTAATTACATGGATGTATCATCTCATGTTGAGATTTTCAGCACAGCAAATGAAAATGCACGCGGGATGCCGAAATTCTGTGTTTATGCGAGTGCAGATAGTGCCTCGGAAGCAACAATAACAAAAGAGAAACAAGAGGAAAAACGGAAAAAGCGATAAAAAGTGAAAATAATAAATAGTGAGGAAGGCGCTGTGAAGTGTAATCCAGTCAGGAGCAGGGCACAGAAGGAGCCCAAAACGCAGACTATTGAACGTAGTGCAACGAACCTTTACTTTCCTTCGCGGACCAAGGACTCACCGCTTACCAAGTAATCGGTGAGCCAGTAACCACCACCCCACCAAGCTCCCTGACTCATCCGTTGGCCAGGAAGAAGCTGAACCGCACAGCGGTAGCAGCGGACAGGCGGCCATAGAAAAAGAGCAGCAGGAATATCGATTTTACTCGCCCTTACACACACACTCTACCTACCTACCACCGCCCACTTCAATGAACTGCACTTGGGCAAGAAAAACTGAAGGAAAATCACAACACACATTTAAAGGAGACGTGTAAATTAAAGGAGGAACAAAGGAAAGCAGCATCAGCGGAAATCTCAAGAATATTTTTCAAGGAACAAAAGCCAATCTCAAATGGTAAAGCCCCGGCGTAAATTATCAGGGATGATAAGGAGGAGAGAGATCGGGAGGTTCTTGTGATGCCCTTACAGTGGTTCCTACTTAATAACTTTCTAACTTGGAAGCTTTACTAAGAATAGAGTTGCTATATCCATTAGTAATCCTTTGATTTTAAGAGGAAAAATGCTTACAAGATGCTAAAATATTTCTTTATGAAAGAAACTCTTTACTCTAAAAGCTGAATCACCACTGTAAGAGTATCATAAAAATAACCACAACTTGTAGGTGGTTTATCGTTGTTATATTTACATATATTTATGTATGTACAATATGTCGCCCTTAAGTCAACTACATCGATAATACCGCCTACAATGAACCCATCACGAACCTTTTATTTACCCAAAGTTGTCTCAGCCCTGAATGGTGGTGAATCGCTTTGTACTTGATCTGGTCCTGTTTGACGAGTAATTACTGTAGTATACATATGTCTTGGTGTCAAATCACAAGAAATGTCAACAAGGTTTACGGGTAAAAGCCAATGGCCTGGAAACTTTACGCCTTGGTGGAGTCCAGAAATAAAACTCGAGTATGGGAAAGGATTAGGGGGAATCGATAAAAGTCGAGAATGGTAATCAGTTATAATCAAAGCTTTCTTATAGGTATTTCTGGAATAACCATGACCAGGCACATTATCCTATCTATTTTGATGGTTTTGGGGGTTTTTTTTTGCCCAGATAATTAACTGAAATAATTTGGGTAATCATTCTCTACATTTGGTGAATCATAAGTAGGGAGTTTTTTGGGAGAAATGTTTACAATATATTCCTTTAATAAGAATAGTTCATTCTGAGTTTATCAAGAAACCCAATTTATTTGTCAATGGCATTAATTTGTTAGTGAACCATTTGAAATCTGGCCATAAATCATTCAAGTTGCTGCTGTGCCTGGGTCCATTTTTTGTTTTTGTGTGTCATCCATTTATGTGGAGAACCCCTCCAAAACATTTACCCGCGCCCATTGTATGCAAAACAAAGGCTCCGCCTCTTCCTCCGAGGAGAGTGGATGGAATGATGGATAGTGGGGAATGCATAAAAATAATTTACGTGGCGAGCTATGCTCACTGGCTCAAGCTTTAGTTCAAGTTGATATATTTTGTATTGTTTGTACATCATCTCTGCTGCTGCTGCTGCTGCTGCTGCTACTGCCCCGTCGGATGTGGTTTGATAATAGCCCCAAAAGAGGGAGAGCGATAGAGATTGGTACACAGAAAATAAATTATTATTTCTTAGAAATACTTTTTGTTGAATACTGCTGTATATTTATCATGGGAAAATATTTAGAAAAAAACCTAGAAAACTTGTTAAATTTACATAATAAATCCTCTTATCAATTTATACGAATATTTGGAGAAATGATAAGCCCTTAACCTGCATTCTTAAACTATTAAATAAATTAATTAGAGTCAAATATTACAGAAAATGGCTCCCAAAATTCTTCCAGTGCCATTGGGGGAGCAACAAATGTTGTCAAGCTGACTGCGTCGGATGCAGTCACATGTAACTGACAGTCAGTCAGAGTCATTTAGTCAGTCAGTCAGTCACATCAGAGATGAATGCGGGGCGAGTGGTGTTTAGTTTCAGTCTCTTTTTTCTTTGGCGTTTTTCAATTTGGTTTTTGCGATGTTTTATTTAGTTTTTTTTTCTGCTGCTGCTTCTGTTGCTGCAATTCACAAACTCGTGCCAGGGGTTGCCGGTGTAAAAATAGCTATATGTGCTTTACAGTTGTGGGCAAAATAATAAATGTCCTAGCAGGGCTTGTAAAAAATTCGTTAAATTTTTATAGATAATATTTAAAATATTTATTTGTATAGTAAATAATAGTAAATGATTTATTTAAACAATTCTTTATAAATTAAAATTAAAGAAATAAATTAAAAAAAAAGAAAATATGAATATAAATATAATAAAACATTTTTTATAACCTTCCCTGAAAATAATTAAAGATTTATTACTAAATATTATTACTGCTATTTTTTTAACCACACCTGTTTTCCTGTGCCCAGAAGTAGCATATTTCCACCCCAATTGGAAATGCAAAACCAATGGCCATCCGCTTTGATGTTGTTGTTGTTGTTGTTTTTTCCTGTAGTTGTTCGACTCTCCTTTGTTTTGGCTTTTGGCTATTTTTGCCAAGATCTGTAATTGAGAAAAGCCCCCCTCCGGCTGGAAAACAGAAGTCTCTACCCACGCGATTTTCTGGAGGAAAGGTCACCTGCTCTATATATAGACAGATGATGTGGGCCGCTTCCAATTAGCCGGCTCATCATCGTACTTGGATGTTATTTCTTTATAATTGAGGCGTTTGTATATACAAACACGAAAATGTTTGACAATTGCCTCCCCCCAGTTTGGGCATTATTATTATATTATAATATAATATTTCATCACTTATAATGAGTTTTTTTTTTGGCGCCGTTATGCATATTATTTCCCCCGTGTGGCGGGTATTTTCTGATGAATCATTCGAACTCGTTCAGAAACTCAGTCATGCAAATTTCAATTCCTCTCAGAGTCGGGTTCTGTTTCTGTCGTGTCTCGTTTGGCAATCGTTGTAATAATATACGTGAATGAAATGAGTCGCTCTTGGTACGAATCGAGTGCAATGTATGTGCATATTGATTAGACGCGAAGGCAACTCAGCCAAAGCAAACTGGGTTGATGTATTCGAAGGATTCATTCTAATCACTCGAAGAAGCTTTGTTTTACATTTGCGAAATGGGACAGCATATTGTCTTATCGCTTAAAGTTCAGGGTGAATGGAATATTTATTGATAATTCAAATGCAATCTTCAGGGTGAACGAGGAGGCTAGTGTATGAAAGCATAAATTGTTGACTAAAGGTTTACTTTAACTAAAACTACAATTTAGTTAATCAAACAAACAACAAATCACACATAATGTAAGCCCAAACGAAGCCTCAAGAGATTTTATGATTTACTATATAAAATATCCCTTAATTCCGCTTAACTTTAACCAGAAAGTTATGTATTTACATGCACATTTTCCGCCTTAAAAGGCTTCTCCGAACCGGAATGAATCTCACAAATTTGTAAGCACAATCCGCAAACAATTCATGCTCGACTTTGTTCAGATTGCATCTAATTTATGGCTTCGCCTTGGGGAAGCTAAATCCCAGACTTCTCTCAATGGAGGATGCATGACGCATACTGGGTTGAACGTGCCTGTATTATCGACCAATTTTCTTCATTTCAGAATATACTATATATGGGTTTTATTTGATTGCGCTCGATTTAATTTTTGTGTAGCGTATTTGATTGAACGACCTTCGATGCATTTCTTGGTTATTTAATTTCAAGGCATCAATAACCACAATTCGATACACTTGGCCACGCGAGGCACGTTCCAGATCCGACCTTTTTCCCTCCTTTCCTCACGCATGAACCAGCTCTGACCTCTCTACGATTAATTTCCCAGACGAGATTAACTGTCTCAAAGACCTAGCGACCGAAATGACATTTCTCTTCACACGAATCTGGGCAGAAACAAGTTATGTAATTGGCCATGGAGCCAGGTCGGTCTGTAGTAATTGGGCAAAGATGCCAAATGGCCTGAAGTTGGCCTAATTTATGGCTAAAACTCAACATGAAATGGGCTGGGCCGTAAGAGAAAGAGAAAGATGGAAAAAATGCCATAAAACCGCTGGAGAAAAGGAAAACGCAGCGCAGTTTCCACCACAACAAAGACAAGAAAATATTTATTTAGGCAAAAATATTGAATAGTTTTCAGGTTTTTGGTAGACGAAATGGAAATACTCTTCAGAGAGAGATTGAATTTAGAGATTTTGATTTAAATTTGATGAAGTTATGATTTTAATTTAAGCCCAAATAGTTCGCTTGCTCTGCCATAATATATTTTTGTAAATTTCTGTTGAGTGCATTTGCCTGTCTGATCCTTTGTTAGAGTATCTTTTGCTGGATACTTTCCTGGCGAAACCTGTGCGCAGCTGTCAATAGGCGTGAATTACTGTGGCCCCAAAAACAACATGAACAACTATAATAACTTCCTGGTAAAAGTTGAACGCATCTCGTACGGGATGATCATACTTGGGATGTTGTTTACGGGATGAACAGCGACGACGACTTGCCTAGCACAATGTAAAATTGTTAGGCATCGAGTGGCCGTAAATTCAGCTCCAGGGCTTCGTATTTAGCCAAATATGGAGGAGATGAGTGAGCGCCACTTGAAGTACATACAAAGTTGCTTGTCAAAAATTCACTTTTTGTCTGTTTGTCTGCCGGGTTGTTTGATTGTTTTTTTTTTGTTTCTATTTTTGGGTATTTTCTATTGCTGTTGTTATTGTTGTTGTTGTTTAAACATCAAATACAGCTGAACAATACGAGTGGATTGTGGTTTGTGTGTGTACGTTTTGGAGTCAAATTGTATCCAAGGTCAGGGGCTCTGTGAACGAACTGAGACGACAGCTCAAGTGGGTTGAGGGTCGTCTCTCGTCAAATCAATGAACCTCAGCCCGTGGCAACCAAGATCAAGTACAAAGCGAAGCCCCCTTTTAGAGGAAAAACTGGTGTTTTAACCCACGAAAAACTTGCAGAATTTCACAAGTCGAGCCAACTGCAAATGCCCGCATAGCCAGAAGCACCAGCAGCAGAAGCCCGCTCTCATCAAGAGTCACACCTGTGCCTACCAGCTCCAGGATCTCAGTGGCTATAACCGCGCCCTCATGCCGCCGCTGGACAACACGGACTTTAGCAGCGCCTGGCGCCAGGTGAACAACAACACCTCCAGCCACTCCTGTGCCTACCATCAGCAGAAGGAGCAGCAGGAGGACTTGAAGAAGCACTACCATCACCATACCTGTCCCAGGCAGCGGAAAAAGTCCTCGACGCCCCTTCCGCCCGTGGACATGTGCCAACAGTCTAAGCAGCAGCAGCAACAGCGGAGATCCCGCTCTGCCTCTGCCAAGCCACGCCGGAACAGTTCGTATCACTCCTATGACGACCTGGACGTCTCCTCGGCGGTGCTCAATGCCGAACGGAAGGTAGTTGCCAGCCTTAAGTACCTGTGCGCCTGCACTGGCGCCACGCTAAGGAATCTCTCCAAGAAGACCAAGGACCTGCACGCCAAAAACTATACTTACACAAAGGTAAATTTTAAGTGGGTTTTCTAATTTCCAAAAATAATTTACAGTATTTTAAGGAGTTGCTTAACTATAATTTCTGTCTGAATAAATAGTTTTTGCTTTAGAAAAATAAATAAAAGTCAATCGTTAGATATAATGTTAAGTATTTGTTATTTTGTTTTGTTATTTATCAGTTATATTTTTTATTTTCCAAATATTTAATAAATTAGTTTTGTTTTTATTTAATATTATTTAAATGAGATAAATTCAAACATTTATCGAATACAATTAAAGTGCCCAAACATTTCCACTTTTATGACTATTTATTTCATTGAATGAAACGCAAAAAAGTGAACTTTTCGATTTTCTAAAATGTTTGCCTTTCCCATTTATATTTTGCACTTGTTGTTTGGCTTTGTTTGGTGTGTGGCGGCTGTCGAGTTGCAGCCACGTCCCCTGAGTCACATCCGGCTTAATTATGTTTACCCAATTGATTGTCTAATTGACACTAATTAATTGGTTAAGTTGCATGCAAGAATTTGAGGCTGAGGTAAAGCAATAGACTACTAATTGTAGCTCAATTGTTGAAGCAATTTCCATCTATCGGTGTGCAGTTTCATTGAGAAAAACGTCGTTTCATAGAAGAGTACATTTTTAAGTTTGTAAAATTCAAGACAAGAGGCTTAAGCAGCAGCAGGCCCTTATTAAATATTTATTATTATTTTCCAATAATAATTAAGGCATTATTTGTATTATCATAAATAGCTTGTTCTTTATTTTCTATAAATAATATTTCGGCATCGATAAGGGGCAATCTTCTGCCATTTTGCAGGAGCTCCTGGAGCAGTGACTCAGTGACTCGCGTTTACCTATTTAAATGTCCACTTGCATCCCATAAATCAATGTCCGTTTATACTTGATTTAGCTCTGAGGATTGGCCTGTAAATCATTTTTAAGTAGCAATAGTAGTATTTCCTTCACTTTTGACGCAAATGGGGAATCGAACTGAGCTGCCATAATGCGTCATTAATTAAACAACAAAAAGGCAAGTGAACAGCGCGTATAAGGCATCAGTGTTTAACCAAGAAAAAAAAACAAGACAGAACAAAAAATGCCAAATAAATAACAAATAAATTAAATAAATACGTATACGTGATACGTACATATGTATATTTGAATATATGTATGTACATTCCGCAAAGCGAATCAAGAACGGCGGAAAAAGTTTTTTTTTGGCAGATGCCGCTAAGAAAAAGTCGCTGCCGGCGCCGATGATCGTGAATCGGAATTGATTAAATGTTGCCTTCACATTGTATATGTACCATATAGTAGGTATATAACGTATAATAGATTGGGAAAGGGGAAGTGTGTGTAAATCAGCCAGCCGAAAAAATAATAAAATAAAACAGAAAGCGGCAATTAAGTTGAAGCATGCTACACAATTAGATAAAAACAATTGCAATTTTCTTGCTTATTTATATGGATTTTTAGCAGGAAGCTGTCTTAAAAAAAGAAATAATAAAAGAAAGAAACGTTTTCCCAGCTGTTGTTATTGTGAGAATTCTTCTCATCTCTGTTGCCAGCAACATCTTAATCGACGTCTAAATTTCTTCAAGTGCAAACGGATCGCTCGATTGCCACACTTGGCCGGCCTCCCCCTACAGTTTCCACATCGTGTCTTCTATTTTTGCAAGGCCATTGGGAAGTGTTTCAGCTGTTTCCAGATCCATCTCCCCCAAAAGACCCAAAGTTTATGCACAATTACACAAAACACGAAACAAATCGCTGCCTGCCGCCACTTAACGCCTGCTTCTCTTGGCGTTGTTTCATGTTTTTTACGAAATATTAAAGTACAACGAGTGCGACGAGTACTTTAATAAAAAATTTACGAAACGCTAACGAAGTAAACTAAACATTTGAGCAATTTCGTTCGCTTTTGTTTGGTGTAATCAAAGCGCATGCGGGCAATTAATTGGATCAACATGAGATTCGTGCCTGCCTGTCTGTCTTTCTGTCTAGGATGGATGACCCCAAGTACGCGTGTGTGTTAGGCCCTCCCTTTTTATATTTCCCTCCACACATAAAATCATGTTTATGTTTTCGCATTCCTTGTTGGTTTCTTATTTGGGGTCAGCTGTGCCTTTGCTGCTGTTGCTGTCGCCCTATCTGTAGGGAGAACAAAATAAAATAAATAAAATATTCATGTCCAACCGGACACACTGATAAAATTGATTTCATATTCTTGGAAATGTGCTTTAAGCTTCTCGTTTGAATATTGGAATTCTGAGCAGTAAAGAAGATTATTGTCACAAAATGTAGAGACTTGAAATTAAAGAACTTTTGATGCCACAATCAGCTTTAGAAATATAATCTGGCTTGACGAAATTATTTCATTATCAAAGAACGGGATTTGACCTTGTATATGGTTTACTTTTTAACGCTTTCATTGATTTTCTGTTGAATAATGTTTATACAAAATTATTTATTGCCCAAAAACTATCTTTATAATTATCTTATTTCTATGGAAATAAAAGCAAAATTGTTATAAAATGTATATTTTTTGTAAAATTACAATAACATAAATGATCTTCTATTTTAATAGAAAAAATATTTTTCAAAGCTTATTTATCTGAAACCACATATATTTCAATAAAAAAAAAAAAAACAATTAAAGATGTGCCTCGACCATACGATAACCCTTAACTTTGCTATCTCAAAATCTTAGTCTACTTTTTGGCGGTTGGAAAGTTGAAATACTGCAAAGATAGTACTAAATTGTAGCCTTATTGCTTATTCGATCAGGCTAAAATTGAACATAAACCAAATATATAATAATATAGAATTCAAATACTGAAAATTAAGCTATGTTTCCTCTAGAAAAGTAAAATTAAAAATTGTTAAGAATAAGCGACGTTAATTTTTCTCTGTGTTGGACCAATAGAAAATCTTTTTATAGGGACTTTTCCTAATCCACGGCTTGTTGTAACTTTTAGCTTCTGTTTATTATTGGTGGGCGCCAGCACCACGCACACCCAATCACCGACACAGATCCAAGTACCAGACACTTACCTATACCGCCGACGTGAACTTTGCGTGCCATTCCCTTCGTGGCTGCTGGTGCTGCGCGTTTATTCAACTCGCTCCGCTTATGCTTATTCATTCACTTCTCGTTTAATGCTTTTTTCACGCTTTTGGCATTGCTGCGAGTAAATTTCAATTTAAGCACTTATGCCGCATTTATGTGGGCCCGTTTGTGTGCTCGGTATTTACATAGTTTTTACATAAACACAAAAGGTATTTTGTAAAGAGAGCTCAGCGCTGGCTGCCATTGTCGGTTGCATGATTTTCTAATTAGAATTTTAATGCTTTGGCGTTGATTAAGCGCAAATATGTGTAGCATTTTCCGGGGGGGCGCACGGAAAATGCGGGGGCCTTGGGAAAACTGCTGCTAAAATACATAACAAAGTGCGGCGTTGAATCACCAACTTTTTCGTAACAAAAATATTTTCTCTATAAAGAAATTTTCTGTTTACATTTTTTAATAAGTGATTTTGCATTTACATAAATTTCGTCTTGCACAATTTTCATGTTGCCTCTCATTTTCAATTAGGCCAGAACGATTTGAAAAACATTTTAATTTTCATTTCTTTTGAAACATATTCGGTTGGGCCAACAATCCAACAAATTAGCAAAGAATTTATGTATCAATTAAAATACCGAGACTAGACAAGAACAAATGCTGTTTTGGGGGCCTTAACACTGCCAAAGATGCCACACGAAGCGGAAATGGAAATGGAAATGCCCGACAACCGAATTTCCACAAAAACAAACAGTTTTTCGTGCACAAAACACATTTTGCACAAACCCCGAATGGCATATTGTTTATATTGAGAATATTTAAAATTTCTTGGGTTCGTATTAAGGGGAAATAAATTTAAAATACGTCGGATATTGCGGCTAAATTTAGATGGATGATACATTTAATTGCCATTGAATAGGCAGTGATCTTTGACTTTGACACAGATTTCCCATTTTCCATAAATATTTATTGAATTTGGAGATACCATAAACAACAATATTTGGTTTAATTAATGGGGAAAATATATATTAAGTTGAATGAATATTTCTAACATTTAGATGAAAATTAAGGCTACAGTTTAATCCCTGTCTAAATAAAGTTTCCACACAAAGTTGAGAGAAGACAAACACATTTTAGTTTTAGAAAGTCAATTTCACCTTCACTTTGACTAATCCACTTTCCGTTTTTTCTTATTTCACAGCCCACGTGGCGCCTTTGGGGCGAAGAGCACGAGAAGAATGCAATTTTCACCGTCTACCTGAAGAAGGTGCGCTACCACCGACCAACGCCCACGGCCAGCAATGTAAGTAACTCTTATAATCAATTACTTAGCCGGATAACATCGTTGGCTGTTCAGTTTTTTAAATTGAAAATTCCTCGCCTTTATGTCCCTTGAATTTATATATTTTTCTTCTCCTCTAGGACTCTGATGATGAGATCTCCCATTTGGAGTGGGAGACAGTGCGAGTGCGCTTTGTGAAGGCGGCGACACTGGCCCGTCTGGTGGAGGCTTTGGCCACCGATGACGGGGAGCTGGAGTCGACGTTTATTAACGTGTTCCTGTCCACATACCGCACCTTCTCCACGCCAAAGCAGGTGCTTAGTCTGTTGACGCAGCGCTATGATGCGCTGCACGAGAAGCACCTGGAGGAGCTGGAGCAGGCACAGGAGAGTGGCCAATCCATGGACCCTGCCTACGATCCGCATGCCTCCATCCATGAGCAGCACAAGAAAACGCTAGTCTCGGCGCTGCATGTGTGGCTGGATGGATTTCCAGAGGATTGGCATGAGGACAACCTGCAGCAGGTGGGAATCAAAATAAAAATGTTGTTTAATATCAATTTAATATATATATTTTTTTTCAGATCTTGGGCTTTGCCACCAAGCGACTGAAACGCTCCGACCTGCACATCAAGGTGTTGAATCGTCTAGAGCGGCTTATTCGCCAGGCTTGTTATGGAAATGGCAGTGGCGGCGGCGGAGGCGGAGGTGGTGGCTTGGAGGGTAATGGCCTTTCTTGGCTTTCTGCCGCAGGCTCACAGCCGGTGCAACAGTTTCTGATTCCCACACACTATGGCTCCTCGTACGACCTCACCGATCAGTTTAATGGTCTGTATCTCTCGCCCATGGGCCATGGACCCATCTACCGTGGACCCACACATTTTCTGCAGGCCTTCCGCTTTCCCCACGTGCCCGTCCGGCACTTTGCCGAGCAGCTGACCCGCATGGACACGGAGCTGTTCAAGCGTCTGATACCCCATCAGTGTCTCGGACACACGTGGGCGCGAAGGGATAGCGGTGGATCGGAGACAGTGGTGGCCACCATTAATCAGTTCAATGCAGTGCTCTTCCGGGTGGTGTCCAGCATCCTGATAGATCGGCTGAAGCCTCAGGTGGGTTTTAACTTGCAAGTAATGTTTATTAAATATTAAATATAAATAATTTATCTTTATTAGGAGCGCGCTCTAAACATTTCACGATGGATTGACATTGCCCAGGAGCTGCGCATGCTCAAGAACTTTAGCTCGCTCAAGGCCATCATTTCGGCTCTGAACTCCAATTCCATCTACAGGCTTTCCAAAATTTGGGAGGTTTTGCCCAAAGAGAGGGTGAGTCTGTCGTAATTTGTTATATACCCAGCTTTACTCAACGCTTTTCCCAATCTTTTTACCCAGATGGAAGTCTTTACGGAGCTGGCGAGAATTTGTTCGGAGGACAACAATGCCTGGACCCTGCGAGAGGTGCTAAAGCGTGAGGGAACGGCCAAGAACCCGGATCCAGGCAGCGATCAGAGTGACCGGCACCTGCAGAAGCTTATCCTTAACCTGGGCACTCAGACCTCACATGGCACGATACCCTACTTGGGTACCTTCCTCACCGACCTGACCATGATCCACACGGCCAATCCCGACTACCTCACCGAGGACAAGTTGATCAACTTTGACAAAAAACGCAAGGAGTTCGAGGTTCTGGCGCAAATCAAGCTCCTCCAGGGCGCGGCCAACACTTATAATCTCCAGGCGGATGCCCTCTTCGATCACTGGTTCAACTCGATGCCGGTCTTCGATGAACGCGAAGCCTTTGAACTGAGCTGCAGGCTGGAACCGCCGCCGCCAGCTCCACGGAAATCGGTGGTCAGCACGAATACATCGCTCACCAATACCACCAACTCGTCGACGGCCTCGATTATGGGCCACCGGAAGACTGACTCCATACACTCCAACTCGAGCAGCGGAGCAGGATCACAGTTCTACTGCGAGCTGAACAGCAGCACTAGCTCCAGGCACAACTCCCTTGATCGGGATGCCCATCACCAGCATGCCTCCCTTATGTCCGCCTCGAGCAGTGTATCCAATCTGTCGCTGGACTCCAGCAACTCCGGCGGTCGGCAGTCTGGTAAGTTGACACACTCGCAGTCCATGGGCAACGGCTTAAAGTCCCACGGGAATGGCACCACCACGAATGGCGGCTCGCCGCACATCAACGCCCAGCTGGTGCAGCCCTCAGGCGGTACTCCGCAATCCGCGCCAGATTTCTACATCATCCGGGTCACCTACGAAACGGACAACATCGAGCTGGACGGAATTGTGCTGTACAAGAGCATAATGCTAGGCAACAACGAGCGGACGCCGCAGGTAATACGCAATGCTATGCTGAAGCTGGGCCTTGAGGACGATCCGGACAGGTTCACCCTGGCGCAGGTGCTGCCCGACAAGGAGCTGGTCATGCCCAAGAATGCGAATGTCTACTACGCGGTCAACACGAACTACAACCTCAACTTTATCCTGAGGCCGCGCAAGGAAGAGGGCGTGGCGGGCAGCTAGTCCACAGCCGTGCCCTTGTCCCAACTGTGGTGTCTGGGATACGAGGGCGAGGAGTGAGGAAGGGGGATTAGTGATTGTACATAGCTAGAGCTCGACTCGTCCATGACAAAAACTGGATATTCTACCTTAGTTAAGTTATTTATTCAAGGAGGAGAAAGGAGAGCAGATGAAATCAATTCGATTAGCGATACCGATTATTTCGATAAATGGCTTTCGATTTCAACCCCGTCAATTAGTAATTATTGTAATCTCTGATTTCTCCCAGACCTAGAGCGGAAAACCAACCCAAAACATATATATTATATAGAGACTCTACTGGAATATTTGCTGATATTTACACACTCAAGATACTATATATTTATGTATATGTACATATTATATGTATACACAACCATTGATATTCTAAATGTGGTACAATAATTTTGAATCTTGGAACAGATATTAAGTTATATCTGAACATTACTTTGAGGATTTTCCAAACACACACAAACTACATAGCGTATTTGTATACATGTTTTTACCCACTGTACGTGTATTAAAAATACAAAATACAAAATATACAATTAACGATAAGTCCGATGAGTGCACAAAAGCAGATAATGTTTTATCGATAACTTTAGCCGGTTAAGAAATATTGTATTTGAGTTTTTGTAAGTAATCTATACTGAAAAGTAACGAGAGAATGAAACAATTATACATTTACGGTCTATATTAAGGATCTGCTTAGATTTATACATACTAAATATGCTAAACTGAAGTAAGAAACGAAGAAAAACAGATTGATATTGTAAATAAATAAATGAAATTGCGATAGTTTGTGTTCTTCTGCAAATAAATTGTAACTAAAGAAAGTGAAATGTGTTTTATTTGATAAATTATTGTCAGAAATCAATATGATCAATATAAAAATGTTTTTTGATTTACATATTTGTTCTTTTTCAATTTAAGAATATTTTTTTATTTAAAAATTAAGAAACAAAAGTAAGTATAAACTAGAATATAAATTTAAAAAGACACTAACGTTGTATTAAAATTATAATACCCTGCAAGGCTATACAAATCAGGTTAAACAATATATAAAATTGCTCACAAAGTTACCTATCATTTCTAAACTCCCTATCAATTATTAGAAATCTCTAGTGTTTCCATTTCTGATTGGATTTGTAAAATCCCAAATAAATCTCTGTGGCCCGATCTTCCCCAAGCCAAGGCATTCCATTATACATATTAGTAATCCAGCGAAACTGATTCCCAACTTTGATTAGCCCGGCTAGGGCCATGTCGAAACTTGACCCCCAACAAGTCGGCGGCAAAAGTTTAACCCATTTCGAAGCGAAGCGCGAAGGGACAGTGGAAAAATCTGATTATCAAGCAGCCGATGCCAAGAGAGAACTTGGCCAAGGCTTCAAGCCAAATCAGCATCCGCAAGGCTGAAAAGGAAGGGGTTAGAAGAAAGGACCAAGTTAGCGGGTCAAAACATCTCATTACATTTGCAGGCTGGCGACACACACATACACTCTAAAGGGACACAAAACGAGATGAAGGCAGTAAAACTGAAATAAATTACTTTTTTGGCTTTTTAACAACTTTTTGGCTGTTGGAAACGAAAGCGAAAACAAGTTGCACCTCCGACAAGCGTGTGACCCTTCCCCAAAACTTTCGCTGAAAACAAATTTCGTTATCCTTTTAACCCCGGCAGCAGCGAAGCTTATAATTTTTCGGCCCACACAAACTTTAATTAGATCACTTCAATGACAAAAAATAAATCTCGGGCCGCAATAATAAAAGCCACAAAGAGCCAAAAAACAAGTTGAGACGAGGAAGAGGGCGCAGAGACTTGAAAAGCTCTCGAAAAACAAACTTTTCCAAACTATGTAGTTAGGGCAAAACGGAGAAAATCCGCATCAGGCATCAAATGGAAATGGAAATGAGTTGACTTGACGTTGACGCTGACGCTGAGGCTGCTCCAAGTGGGGGGCTGGAAAGTTGGTGGGTGGGTGGTTGGCTGGCTACATCAAAGTCGAGTGCTGACAAAGGGGGCGAAGCGGTTGTAGAGGATTCTATGTTGTAGTTTGTAGTGAAAGCTCCGGGGTTAACAATGACGTCATAGTTGTGCAAGTCAAGAGCACACACAGAGCAAAACAATAACAATAACAGTTAACAGGATATTTTATATAAAGGGATTTTTATATTAAAAGCTTTAAAAATGTATTTAAAATTATGGTAAAAATTTGAAAAATGTACAAAAAATATTTACACTGAGTTTAATACCTTCTAAAATATATTGCATCTGTTTAGACATATAATTAAGAGTCTTAAGGCCCCTAATGATTTCTGGGGACTCTTAGATATTCATAGTAGGTTTAAAAATACATTTTATTACGATTATATCGCAATTAAACACAGATTTTTCTCTGTGTATAGTACCGATGGCGGGGGAAAAGTAGAAGGTGAAAGTAGTTTTTAGCGTACAAACTCATTTCGTCATAATCGTCAAGGAATAATCAATAACCTCAAGCAGACACAATGACGCAGCCAGAATGACATAATTCCACCCACAAACACACACACACACATCCACCCAGATACATGCATACATACATACGAGTGAAATTGATAAGACAGGGTCACAACTGCAGGTCAAAACAAGAAATTCAATTAGAAAGTTCTCAAAGGAAGTGCCAGCAAAAGGGAGGGTGCCCACTAGTATCGTGACGACAGTCTTGTGTGGCCTTCTTCAAAACCGCCCAACCCAACCGCCACTCTCCCCTCCCAGGACTACACCCTCGTCCTTAACGATTCCCTCGACCAAACAGCATACCAGCGTACAAAGCACGTGTACATTTTCATCGACACCACGCGGAACCTTCGAACCAAAAAGCAGCCACACAATGAAAAAATATGAAAGGAAAATTCAGGAAAAAATAATGAACGGTCTCCTAAATACCCTAGGCATTAATATGTCTAAATAAATAGAAATTTCTGCTACAAAAAGTATATTATTTTTTGTCTAGCTTAGTTTTGGATACCATATCAATGCATTCAGTCAGAAGAATCACTAGGATTTTGATTCCTAGTAATTCCTGTTAGAATTTAAAACTTACAATTATTTTATTTTATTTAATTTTCCGATTATCTATAAATATTAAAGATTGTAGATCGGGGATCCTCTTGCAAGCTTATAAAAACATCAAGCTGTAGAGCAATCAAGCCGTTATTTTCAGTTGCCTTCTTTTGAGCGCTTTTCCTTGGGCAGGCGAGAATGCAACAACGTGTCGTGCCCTCACTCACACCAACACTCCTCTATGCTCTCGACATCTCCCACACAGGCTTAGGCACAGCTTCCCCAGAGAGATAGCGAGAGAGAGAGAGAGCGAAAATAAAGGACCTCTGCTACCTGATAAACTTGGCGTTTCCAGCTTCTTCTTCTCCGCAGAGCTGCTGCTGTCACACGTTTTTGACGTTTCCTTTGCCAGATGTGTTGAGTTCCTGCGTGGGAGAGAGAGAGAGAGAGATAACACAAGAGCGGACTCCGAGAGAGAGCGAGCTTTTCTGCAACCGTTACCTGGTCCTTTTTGGGTCCCAGCGGATGGGCTTCTTTTTGCTTTTCGGACTATTGAGTGAGTTGCTTTTGCTGCCAGCTGCCTCTCTCTCTTTGGGAAAATGGGAAGAGTGGGGAAGAAGCGTCTGAGCAGATAGGGAATAAGGGCGGAATTCTGGAGAGAGCGGGAAGCGGGGTTTCAGGGGAGGCTTTTGATGGGCGCGGGTTTTGTTGGATGGCTTTTATGGCTACACCCAGATACTTAATTGGGCGAAAGCCTCATTTATCCATTGGAAACAAAGCAATTGTATTTCGGAATTATCTTGTTTAAATATTTTCTTAGATTTAAAGATAAGGTGATAATCATAAAAAATACAATGTTGGTATTTTCAAGGTTACTAAAATTTTAGTAATTTTCTTAATACTTATTAGCATAAATTAAAATCTATTTATTAAAGCTGATATTATAAAATATATAAATATGTGCCTAAATAATAAAGTTACAATGTAAAGCTAAAACAATTAACAATTTAAGCTACAACATTTTTTACAAACTACGATTAATAGTCACACTCCCACGATTTCTCTAAAAATGAATAAGTATTTAATATTTTCCGAGGGGAAATTGTATCTCTTGAATCTAAAAATTTTCCAAGTGCACAATTACGTCTACATTTTAGGTGCATGTGGACCTGGTGCCCATAACAAACGTAACAAACGTAACGAAAACAATTACACGAAAGAAATCCTCAAAAAGCACACGGGAAACGAGACTGAGAATACAGCCCCTCAAGCTCCTCTCTCTCCCCGATTCGCCCCGCTCATCCACCTGCTCAGGGACTGCTCAGTGAACATTAAAATAACAAAATCCAAACAACGCAAACTTTGAGTGCAAAACCAACAAGAGAAACCTAGGACACGGAATCAGAGAGAGTGGCACTGGGAGAAAAGGTGAAAGTATTAATTATTTCACAAACTAATTAGCTAATTTGGGGGAATTTAAACAATTTGATAATCAGAATATTATTTTTATAATTTTGAACTTTTAATTTATCTGATTTATCTCACACAAGAAATATTACAAGTTTAGAATGAACCTTTTAGTCTTAATTAAAAAAATAGCTGCGAAAGTTTTACAGAATTTTTAGGTTTCCATAAAATACAAATTCAATAAAGTTTAAATTACGAACATATTAAAGGTTTCGTTCTAATTTATTTCATAAATTTAATAATGATTATTTCTCAAAATGTAGTCCCAGAGAGGCAGAGAGTGCGGAGCTCGCCAGGACGTCGCCAGTCAGTCTCGGCGGGGATTCCTCTCTCGCCTTCGCGCTCGCTCGCTCGCTCTCAATCTCTATCCCTCTCTCTGGCTGCGTGGAAGCCTACAAAATCGGGGAAAGCTTTTGGGCCGAGGCCTCTGCGAAAGCGAAGCCCACAAAGTAGTCGGAGGTGGAGCCAAACGGTCAGGACGCGGAGCTCCGCTGAAAAATAATAGAAAAATACAGAAGCAGGGAGCGAGGGAGGAGAAACTACTAAAAAATCGCAGCCCAAATCGCGCTTCGTGGAAAACAAAGAGATAATCATTAAAATAAGCGCAGAGGCCCCCTGCCGAGTAATCCGACCAAACTAAACGAAAGTAACCAACAGGAAAAGTGTTTCAAAAATGCCAGTTAAAGAAAAACGCCAATTATGGGCAGCCTAAGGCGCAAGAAGGAGAGAGACAGGGCCACTCTGGCTCTTCCATGTTGTTGTGTGTAATGTGTGAAACGATTTTCCTCCTCCAACATTCTGTTTCTTCGTTTTCATTTTTTTTTTTTGGGCAATATGCACGGGGTCTGTAGATACAGCCAAGACCAGGCCGAAATAGGGCCTCAGAGAAGTCCTCTTCATTAAATTGGTCGCAGAGAAAAATAAAACAGAAAAATTTAAGAAGAAAAGAGGCAAGAACGGGGAAACTTTTTGAGGAAAACACCAAGGAAATAATAACCTTGAAGGCTTCTGGCCAAGGCTCTCGACTCGCTGTTCGAGGCCCGAGGCACTTCTGGGCTCGCGTACAACATGGCGTATGGTTAATAAACCGAAAATAATAAAAACATGTGCAACAAAATGTGCGTGCGTGCGCGCTTGTGTGCGTGTAGTGTGCCAGTGTGCTAGTGTGGGTGCCAAATAAAATATTAAGCAAATAAATATAAGCGACTCCGCGAGAACTCGCAACTCTACGCGATTCCCGATGACGCATTCGAGAAGAGTAGGGCAGAAGGTTAAATTACACAAAACGTCAAATCCAACGCCACGTACGACAGCGCGTTATTCGGAGTCGCCAGTCCGAAATTCGGAATCAGTCGCGATATAAATTCGTACAGAGAACAGAAACTAATAGAGCTCCCCCGTAATACCCAGCTCTATCCGAAAATTCCCTGCAAATAAAAAAAAATATAAAAAATATACTTATGTATTCGGATAAATAATACGAATTAAAAAGTGTTGGAATTACTCTGCAGAATCTCAAGCAAAATATATTTCAAAAATTTACTCAACCAGAAAATGGGCTTAGCTCTCTTCTAAGAGAGAGAGCGAGCTTGGCCCGAGAGAGAGAGAGAGGAGAGCGCCCTGTTCGCGAACTCACCACGATAAAGTACAACAAAGGAGGAAATACTTTCACTCTCGCCACAACGTGGCGGCATCGAGAGGCAGGAAGCGCATAAAGTGACAGACGGACGGACGGACGGACGAGTGGACAACGGCGCTGGGAAAAACTCAAAGGGAAAACTTTTTGCATGCCACAAGCAGTAGCAGCAACACTAGCAGCAGCACCAGCAGCAGCAGCAGCAGCGGGAGCGTCAGTAGCAGCATCAGCATCAGCTGATTGGCGCAGGAAGCGCGGCAGCGGGACAACTGTGTTGCGGACAGGACGAGCGTCCGGTCCTGTCGCAATCAATTCAATAGGAGCCTCCAGCAAACACTGGACACGGACTCCGCCACCACCAACAACACACACACACACAGGCAGAGAGACAGAGAGGCCCCAGCAACGGCAGTTTTAATGTATCCTTAGAATTCCAAACAGGTGAGCATGCAACCCGAAAAGTGAACACACACAGATAAGGCTCAAATATGTAGAAAGCAGTGAAAGGACTTGTGATGCTCGCATAATAAATCATTGTGTTTAGAGTTTTGAATGGGGCGATAAGTTTGGATGTGTTTGCTTTGCGAAAAAGTTGTGAATATGTCACCAGAGAAGTAGAATGGATATGTTTCGCAGTTCATTTTTGACCCTTAATATCACATATATTGAAGAGAATACGCGAATTTATAAATAAGAATAACATTTTTGTAATTTTTAATTAAAATCCAGCAAGGGGAACATGATTTTAGGGAGAATTAATCATTTTAAACCTGCTTTGCTTAATGTTTAGCTCATATTTGCAACAAGTTTTCCAGTTTTGTTGGTTTATATTCCTTCTTTAAAATATAGTTTGCTTATATTTACAAAAATATATAGTGAATTCTTGGGAAATGTTATAAATTTTTGAATACTTGAAAAGCCTGTTGTCTTTAAAAATATTTAAACATGAAAAGAAACAGGAACTTATGGTGCTACAGATGTTTCACATTGTAAAGCAAAGATAAATTTAATTTCAAATTAATTAAGACAATTTGATGTTACTTAAAATGCACTTATAATTTTTTCATTGCTAAAAGGTAACTCCTCCTCCTACCTCCCATTTCAATCTTTGCCACTAGTTTTCAGTCTGGTTTCTCCAAATAATTAAGGCACCTCTCCTCCAATTGACTATGAAATCCTTCCCCGAAAGCCATTCTTGCCTTCAAGGACACGCCTCAGTTCTTCCCTATCTCAAGCAGCGTTCGCCATTCGCACCCTTCAAACGCTCTTCAATTACAGCACTTTTATTCTTTTTCTCTGCTCTTCACGCTGCAATTTTGCCTTTAATTGCAACCGCCCTCGGTGCAGTCTTAATTTGCATAAATTTTTACGCGAACCGCCCCCTAGTTCGACTTTCCACTTACACTCGTAATAACCACAACTCAGTTTCAATTAAAAGCTCAGCCATCAATTATGCAAAGCAAAAACGATGGCAGCGTGCCGAAAAATTAAGCGGCCAGCAACAAGAATGCTGCATACTTTTCGGCGACCCAGAGAGGCGGCGGAATAATAATAATAATAATTCATGCATAATTTGTAAAATTTCTGCCGTTAAAATCAATCATGCAAACGGAAAAATTAAACTCGGTCGACCACTGAAATGCCAAAAATCAAATTTTCATTTTCAATTAGTGAACGCTGAGCGCCAATCAAACAGCGGCACGTGCTAAATAGGCAAATATCACTCATACGCCGCATTGTCTCGCTAGCTAGCTCGCCCGCTCGCTCCCAATGTCCTGCCAGGCTGTGCGCTTCCGCTTTTCGGCAATTAATTAGGCGCAAATTTTAATTAAATGCCGTCAGTGTGGATGGAAATGTTCTCCCGATGACGGCAGTTGGCACTCACTTGGTTGTGTGTTGGTTCATGGCCAAGTGGCTTTGCTCAGCCTTACAGCGCCGAGCTGTGACACAAACTCATTAAATAGTTATTACTCAGCCCATGTTCCCCCCGGCAAGTGTCAACCACGAATGTGTTTTTTAGGTTATTAATATCTCACTCGAATTTTTTTGTTGACACTGTCGTTAATAATGGTCATAGTTGGGGAGACGATAAGAAGCGCTAAAATTATGGGTCAAGGTGGGTTGGGTTTTTAAGTGAGATAATGGCGATTTACTGGAAAAAAGAAAGCTATTAAGCAGATAAATAAATAAATATTAAGAAAAATTTATAATACATTATAGTTTTAAAAACTGTATTTAAAAACGTCAAAGCTTAATTGATCCAGGCCAGTTTAATAATGTTTATAATGAATTTTTTTAATTATAGTTTAGGGAAAAAGTGTCACGACTCTAAAAGTTTATATTCCTTACTTCTTCTATTATTTATTAGTGTTTTTTTGTAAATTCTTTTAAAAAGTCATAGAAAATTTATACTTGAATAAAATATGTATAGCTTAGTTCTCCCTAAACTGCCGTAATTAAATACCTAAAACTCCTATTAAAGTCTTTACTTAAGTTGTATATCCATAACAAGTTTATTGCTGATACATCTGGTATCGATTTGAGGTTACGCGACTCCTTCCGGTGCCGCAACTTTAATTACGGCCATCATAAACAGAGCCCATGGCCCAACCCTACTACGCAATCGACCGCGAAGGTGAGAGAAAGAAATTCCAATAATTGTTTTATGCTATGTCAAGGTGTGGGCAACACCCCCTCGGTCGACATTCCCCAAAGGCACCTATATCCGCAGTTTTTCTCCTTTTTTTTTGGTGTGGTTGGCAATCATTAAGTGGCCCAAACCAAAACCAAAACTAAAGCAAACCCAGTCGAGCCGAGCCCTTCCTGCGTTTAGTTTTCGGTGGCATAACAATCAATCCTGGCTTTAGGAGCCTCCTCGAGGAGGAAAAGGAAGGTGGGCCACGCACAGGTGTCCAGTCAGTCAGTCTTGGGAGGAAATCGTTAAGAGGGAGGCGGGGCTGCCATATCAAATAATCCTTTTTTTGTTCGGGCTCTCGTTTTTATATGTAGGTATTTAGCAAACTCAAACTTGAACACTTCAAGACCTCATTAAGTGGGCTAACCTTGATGGAGGACGCACAGTATGGTTGGGGGATGTCCTTAGAAATGTGGCAAGTTTTCCTCTTAATTCACTTAAGACTTTTGGTTTGAGTTTGCCAGGACGCACGGCCCCGCCTCGGCGCACACATTGTAAATGGAATATCCTTCTGCCACCGAGGTGGCAATTGAATGTGGGACTCCGTCGTCGTTCTGTCTTTCTGTGCGAGTCCTTTAAGTATCTTGTATTAAGAAAGTTTCCTCCACCTCCCAGCCATTGAATTTGATTGCAGGACTTGGCGCCCCAAAAGGAGGTCTTGATAAAGCGAGCACCATTCAGTAGTTTTCCATAGGCAAATAGAAAAATATTCATAAAACTGGAATTGCGATTTGTCCTTGCAACTTTTGTGCCTTTCCCCCTTCTACTCGTTTTTTTTCTATTTCTATTTCATTTCTTTTTTTTCAATTTCTGCCGTGAAAGCTAAAAGGGATGAAGGATAATAGATTTGCGTCTGTGCGAGTGCCTCGCTTAACCTTTTTTTCGTTGCTCTCCGTACGCCCAAACCCCGGGAAAATTGCTTTAAATGGGTTTCTTGCCTTTGGCTTTAGGCCATGTTTTGCTTTGAGGCTTCAGCAAGTCTATCGGTGACACTAATTGCTGGCTTATTATCCTTATTTGTGGCGGGTCTGGTCTGAGCGCTATCCCACGCAATTCAGCGATTATGATGACTCTGATAAAATGCTGATTAATTTATCGCAATGCGGGGTTTCCCTAATTTTAAGAGATAATTTGTATACTTATTTTAAAGGATCCTCTAAAGGAATAATATAGAATTAAAGGTAGAGGTTTTCATTTAAATTTAACCAAAAATATTAGGATTTATCTTAAATTAAGAGTATACAAGAACAGAACAAATTTTAGTCTTTTATTATAGAGAAATTCTTTTATTTTTCGACTTATATTGTAGAGTATTCTGGTGCTCATCGCGGTATTGTCTTCACTGTGTGTGTCTCTCTCTCTCTTTTTGGCCCCATTGTTTGGCCTGTTTATGTATTTATTATTGATTTTGCCTCCGGCCCCATTTGGTCTGGCAGTTTATTTTTGGTTTTTATTTTCATGACAATGGGTGGTTTATTAACTTTCAGTTAGCTGACACAATAATTAAGGGGGCTTATGAGCTGCAGTTTGGCAAGCCGAATTATGTGAAATATTCCAAAAGAAGATTTATGGGAAAATTAATGATGGCTGCTCCACACTCTCTCCCCCTCAGACTTAAAGGCTAAAAACAGACGAATGACGGGCCTTGGTTCAATTGATTCATAATAGAGATATATCGCCTGGTAATTCCTTCCGCCAGGTCAGGACATGTTACCTGTATGATCCCCACTGTCAGCGTCTCGATGTCCTCGTATTTATGATTATTTATTCCCATCATAAATTTCAATTTTCAAATGCACCAATTTTGTAGTCCCAGTAACATCATAAGCATGGCAAACGACATCAAGGAAAACAACTAGAATTCCTGCCCGGCAAAACATGTTAGCAGGACCTCCTCCTTGCCTGTAGCTTGTATCTGTGTGCGTGTGTTTGCTGGCCAAGTTGCGTGAGTTCTTCATTCAACTTGAGACTTTGTCGACTCGAGTGCTTCTTTGCTAACCTGAACTGAACTCCCGCCATTCGGCCGTGGGTACGTGTGTCTATATCCTGCTCCTTTTTGTTTTTTATTTCCTTCTTGTTTTTTTTTTATTTCGCCCTAGACCAAACTTTTCGTGACTGGACAAAATGCTGCTCGGCGTTTTGTAGGAAATGCCAGCCTGTCCTGGCTGTCCTGTCTCTCGTTGGCACACACATAGACACAGACACACACCCTTCCGCCCTTGCCTTCCCCAGTTAGTTTCATTTGCCTTTTACATTTCCACACATTTCCTACTCGTTTTTGCACATGGAGAAAACCTCAACTAAGTATGTGTGTAGTCTTTAATTTTTTACTTCCTCTTTTGCGTTGGATTATAAATAATACGGAACTCAGTTTGGAAATGTTAGAGAAAAAATACTCGTTCTTATAAAAAGGGGATTAAAAATATAATAAAAGCTGGTGTATTTAGAAGAATATATGTATAAAATGAGTTCGCATATTTCAAATGTAATTTAAATCCTGTTCTCCCGGTGTAGTTGCGTGTCTGTGCATAGACGACCTACTCAAAATAGGGGAATATGGGTGAGAAAGGGGCTGGCGTCAGGGGGGGGGACAGCGAGACGACGCTTTGCATATTTATTTTATTTGATTTCTGTTCGCTTTTTCGTATGTTACATATTTTTTTCTTTTGGGTTTTGGTGGGGAGCTTGTATTCCCGCTTATATAACAAACGCGACGTGTGATTAAAAATTCGTAATTTGCCCGTATATTTCGTATACCTGTGCTAGCTCACCTGCTGCTACCCTTCTTTGTGTGTCATGTTTTTTTTTTCGTAGCATACCTGAAGGCGTTCCACTTCCCGCTCGACTTTTCACCTCCATTTCTCTTTTTTTTTTCTCTGTCGAGCGTGTTTTGTGCCATTTTTGCTGCTGCTGCTACTGTTGTTGTTGCCGTTCTTCGTGCTTCATTAATATTTAATTAAAAAATCAATAGTTGACATGTAAGTCAACTTGGTTTGTTCCTCTTTCGGGTCTGGTTTGTCGTACCTTTTCCTCGGTTCGGACTTCTCGGGCCGCCTTTTCTTTGGTTTTTCCTAACTTATGCATGTGCATTTGTGCATATCTTATTATAACAGATTTTCTTTTTTGCCTCTCGCCGTCTACGTGACGCTTCAGGAAGATATTCTTAAGAAAAACCACACCCTCGATGTGTTGGCACAAGAAAATTAAAAAAGCCCGGAAAAAGCAAGGGAGATATGTGGAATTTAACATTTGTATACTCGAGTAGAGCTCTCTAAGATTGTGTTATACTTACAAAAGAGTTTGTGGAACGGAAAGGAGGACTTAGGGACATTTATAAAAGTTGGTTTAAATTATTAGAAAGCTAAAAATGTAGGAGAAAACTTAGAAAACTCTGTATTTATAGTATTTTCCTTTTTCTTTTAAGCTTAAGTTAATGGTATATAACTGCAACTAATTGGCAATTTCCCTTATTAAAGCACACATCTATTCCTATATTGATCTAAGCTTGATTCCCGATACTCTTTGTATATACAAACAAGGCTCTCAAGTACCCAAAGGCCCCGCGGTAATTGAGCCGCAACATTCTCGAGCTGATTAATACATGAACATGTGCACTTTGCATTATGTATGTTCGAGCTTTGTTCGCGTCACTATAGCCGAGTCCTGGCCCAAGGAGCTGCGCCATTGTTCGGAGTCAAGTGGGTGGTGTCCTTGGATTATCTTTCATCTGCGGGTAATCAATATGCTCCAGAGGAAAATTGAATTTGCTCGCTGGTTATGCAATTACGTGAAAACAAGACATTCATGATTATGGCTGAATAGCTTCAATAGCACACTTTAAAGATCCTTTCAGCTGAAACATTTCCTAAGCCTCTTTAAACTTGTCAAGAAGCCATTTATAATTGAAGCAATACTCGAATAAAGTCGTTCATTAAATATTGATTGTGGTTTCACACGGGAAGCATAACCTTAAGCTGGCTTTTCAAAATTGAAAAGGATACAAGGAGTCGCATACAAAGCTTGAAATTAAACAAATTGCAGTTCAAATGTTAATAAAACAATAAAATTCATTTCAACTAGGAATTATTTTCAAAGAGATTTATGTGCATGCAATTTAAATTTACGAATTCGCATTTTAATGAAATTATTCATCAGTAGTTTGCATGCCGAAATGGCAAGAGCGTATCTCTCATCTTCTCATCTCTCATATTTCCTTCTCCATTCGGCAATCAGCACGTTGCATTTTCTGGCTTATCACCAGCTTAATAAGAATACCAGTTTCCCAGTTTCCAAGTCTCGGAGTCTCTGAGTTTGTGGAATAAAATGAAAATGCACATATTTCCATGCGAGCGTCTTGGCGCTGAGTAAACAAGGGAAAGTCACGTAACTCAAGTCTTTGCTCGGAGATCTCGTTCAAGATTTATTGACAGCACCGGAAACGGGAAATGGGAAATGGGCAAGACACATGTTCCCCCCTCGTGTGTGTGTGTGTGTGTGTGCGTTACCTTCCTTTTATTTACGCGCAATTAACCCAGTTACAAGTTCGACATGCCGCAGAGGCAAACGGCGTCCTCACTCGTGTATATCCTGCATTTATCATAATTACTTCCCCCAGAAATTTACCGCCAAAAAAAAAAAAAAGTGAAAGCGAAAAAGTGAGTTGAGACTTTCCTGCTGATGATGATGAGGAACGTTGATGAATGCTCGGGGCCTTAGCGAAATTCTGCAGCTTTGGTTAATGTTTTAATATGCCTCTGGCAACTATTAAGAGCACTTGAAAAGCTGAACCTTAAATGCCGGCCGCATATTAAACATCAATTATTAATGCCGGGCGAAAGGGGTTTCGCGTTGAAATAAATTCTTTTGCATAGCATACATTTAAGGGCACTCGCACTCCTGCTCCTTGAACCGCTGCACTATGGGGAATTTGGCCATTTTTATGGTATTAATTAATAACTTTTAAACTAAGTAATATATTTCGAAACGGTTTTTTTTATTATAATTATGGACTCCATAAGAAATGATTTTTGGAAAAATGGGCGTGGTTCCGCCCTCGCTTGACGATTTTTTAATTTTTATATTTATTTTTTTAAGTGTATAAGGTGAATTTTTTTTTTTTTTTAATAATATATTTTATAAACATAATAAAAAAAAATACATTGTCTTAATTTTCAAGCTCTTCGTCAGATATTAAATAAAAAACGTAATTTTCATATTCAATTTCTTCATAAAAGAGGCCAGGCCTCCAAATTCGCTAATAACTTCCATTTGGCACTTACATTAATGCAAAAAAATTAGCTTTTGCCTTTTAAACAGGTAAAATGATTTGACACATTAATATTTATATGTAATTAACTTGAAAAATGGTTTTTTCTTGGTAAAATTTGCTCGAAAAGACCTGCAAAAAAAATTAAATTACGCAGATTGTGCGGATTTGTGCACATTGAGACAAATTGCCTTTTATTTAGAATGAATGCCTCTACAACATATATCGGACGTACAGCAATACAAAGACATATATTTTTTATAGGTCTGTTTAAAGTTAAATATTTTCTCAAAAAAATTTCTTTAGAGGAACACTTAGAAAAATCGCAATATATCAGTAAGACACGCACAGATCAATGTATTAGTACACACAACACATAATAATTACCAATACTATTGGTCTCCATCAAAACTTTAATCAAAAATAAGTTCTACTTTTTAGTTTTTCAATTTCAAAGTAACCGAATAAAAAATAGCTATTTTCAATCACGTGCATTTTGGCTACAACAGCCGACTTTAACAGTGGATAGGCTTAACAGTGCACTGTTAATTAACATTTCTGGTACTACATTTTATAGAGCCATATATTTTTAATATGTTTACATAAAAAAAACTCAAATATTTAAAGTTTGATAAAATGACTAAATACCACGGAAATGGCAAAATTCCCCATAGTGCGCTGTGCGTGTGTCTGGGTTTGTGTTTGGCATGCAAATATTCAAACATCGAAATGTGCTCAGCAATTATTTTGAAAATGCAAACAACTCGAAACAACAAAAACCAACAAATGCGACAATTGCAGTCGAGCATTGGACCAAAAAGGACGTTACAAGACACCCAGTTAGAAGGACTCTACACTGAACAAGAAATAACAAAATAATGATTTGATGAAATTAGAATATCTAAGAGACAATCTAAGTTAATTAAAAATAACTGTAATATACTAATGCCAGATATCTCATTGATTTTAATATATCATATTAAAATATTCTTTTTATTCTTTAGTCAGTTTTCTCTCTGTGTAGACACAGTCAGCTAAAACATGCAACATGCAAACTGACTAGGCTCGAGTGCCATAAAAACTGGAGTGAACAATATACAAAACTTATTTTCAAATCAAACAACAGCAAAAAACCATAGTGTATGCCGGGCCAGTGGCATGGGGCAGGGGGCTGGGTGGCAGGGGGCAAAGGGCGGCGGGCAGTGACAACAGCGAAACAGTTACAGTTACAAAAAAAGTGCCAGCTGCTGGAAGCAGACACAAAAAGGAGAGCAGGAACCCCGCACAGTGGGTTAGGTTCTATTAAATCAAAATCAAAAAGAAATATTGGTATTTTAAAATATTTTTAATATTTTAAATCTTTAGTAATATCTCTAATGTATATTAAAATGGGTTTAGTTTAGATTAAAATTAATCAAAGTTTAATTTTGTTTTTATTGGTTTTATAGAATATTATATATAACAAATAATGTGCACTCATCTTGACATTAAATAATATATTTTTTAGCTCTTGGAAATTGACTTAAATAAATCCTATAAATAAAGCACTTCTTAAGTATCCCAAGACTGTGGCTTAAAAGAAAATATATTATCAAAAAAACAAATTTAAAAAACTTAAATCAAATAAAGCTCGTTTCCGAACCACGGTGCATCTATGCACTCTCAACGGGCTCGACTGGCACAAACCAGAGTCAGACTAACAAATTCCGAAAAATTGTCACATTGCGCACATGAAAAATGTCCTTGTGACAAAGCGCCAACGCCAAGCGGCGGCAAGTGCGGTTGTGTTGGTTGTGCGGTCCCTGTGTGTGTGTGTGCGAGTGTGCGAGTGTCAGGGTGCGAGTGCTGCTGGCTTTGCTTTAGCAAGGTCATGAGTAAATACGTTTGCAGCATGCTGTTTTTGCCGTTTATTCTCTAACAAAGCCAAGGCAGCAACAAGAACAAAAAGGAAGAATAAATAAAATAAAATAAAATAAAAAAACTAAAAAAAAAAAGTGGAAAAGAAACAAAGAGAGAGGGAGAGAGCGAAGAACAGAGAAATTTATTGTCATATGTATATATTATATGGGGAAACTTCTGCTGATGCTTCTTATTGATATTTATACAAAATACATTGGCTCGTCCTGCCATTGTGTCAGTGTGTGAGTGTGATGTGTGTATGTGTGTGTGGCTCATTTGTAATGGCGTCTGCTTGCCAATTTGTTGTGTGGCTGAAAGAAATGCAAATGTGTATCGGTAAATCAAAAAGGACATTATTGGCTGCTTGTTAGACGTAAGCACAATTGCCAGCCATTACGTAGTTAGGTGTCTCTGTGTGCGTGTTTGGCGTGTCCTGTTTGCCGTTGCCGTGTGTCCGTGTTTGTGTTTGTGTTTGCCAATGGTCGGCCGCTAAGTGCGCTTAAGCGTCAAACCAAATTGGCCGGCGCTTTGTTCTTCGCCAGCGCTTAGCTGAAAGTGCACTTTCCCTTCCATTTTCCCAAAGCGCACACACACACACACACGCACTCCCACAACTCTACTGCCTTTCCACACATACAGTCATACAGAAAATATAAAAAACACGCACACACTCGAGTATTTGAGCACTCGAAACTTATTTGCTATTCTCGCACTCGATTAAGCGGCCAGCACTTCGTTTATGGCTTTGAAGCTACTTTTATTGGCATAATCGATGGCCAACTTTTTTTAATTGAATTCGACGGCCAGTTTAAAAGTTATGGCCCATGCCAGTTTACACAATTTATTTATTTTTCACTTTGTTCAAAACTTGTGTATGGGTTTTGACAATGGAAAAACACATTCAATTTGATTTATTTTCACACATGAAGTGAGATTCTTAATCTGTTTTTAAATTTCATTTAACTTTTTAGGCCTTGAAATTGGCTTTAGTGATAATAGTGACATTGATATGCCCAAAAAATTATATAAAAATATCGATTTAAAAAAAGGCGAGTATTAAATTAAGTAAGGGGATTTTCTATTAATGCCATTTTGGCTTTATGGTGGTGTCTTAAGCTTTGATTTGTCCAAAAACTAATAATTTACAATATCTATAAATATCGATTTAAAAAATGCCATCATTTCAGGGGTTCTTAAGGTGTAAAATATTAAAATAATAATTCTAATAATCACGTTTTATTGGTCTTGCCCAAGTCTTGCCATATATCGCTTTACACTTCATTTGATGTCAAAGCAAACCACCATTTGATATACAGACCCAAAAACTTTGTTAAAAGAACAATATATCTTTGATGACTGATAAACGTGACGTGCCCATAACGCTAAGCTCAATATGCTGCGTGTTGGGGTATTCATTTCCGGTTTCTGATTATGTTTTTAAACCACAGAAAGTGCAAATTATTTTGGCTGTAAATATGCTCTGCAGTCAGTGTCATTGATTAGCCATCGCCATCAATTGATCGATAAATGCATATGTGTTTAGCTTCATTTTGGGTTTCATCCGGGAGAGAGGGAGGGGGAAAGAGGGAAAATTGCAAATACTTTCTGGCCAGTGGCGTTGAATGGCTCTCATGTGCACGGAGCGCGGCGTGCCAGGGCCATGGCTAAGTGAGTGCCAATGTGTGAGCACGGCAATTTTCAACTATTTATGAGAGCAGCCCCCTTCCCTCCTCTCTCGTTCCAGGCGGGGTGGGGTTTGGACTAGGGAACTACCCCCAGGAGAATGGCAATGGAAATGGGGATGAGGAGGACGTGGCACAGGGAAGAGCTTCTGCCTTTGTGTTAACCTGTTTTTGTTTTGCCAACCAAAGTTGGCACATAAATAATGAAGCACGGGGCATAAGTTCCCATTGATTTCGCAGTGTGTGCAGATGAATGTTTGTGTATGTGTGTGTGTGTGGTGTGTATATTTGTGTGTTTTCACTGGGTTGAGGGGGTAGATGGAGGAGCACACCATATGACTCTGGAGATTAAGCCATTGTTTGCACCGAATGTGGCGCTCAGTCTGAGCTGCGGCTTAGCGGGCTGCGTACGCAAACAAAAGTTGTTCCGGGGGATTGCGGGCTGGGCGGGTGTTTTCACCCAATTCCGGATGGGTTGCTCTTGCTCCTGCAGGTTGGGCTTGGGGTTGATCGCAGACCATTGAGGAATGTGGATAAGGCCGCTCTGGCATTACGGGGAATCTCTGCTTGCCATAAGTGGCTTAAGGAACACTGTGGTAATCTCTGAAATTATAAGACATTCGAACTGGTAGTGAATCCGTAGCTATTAAATGTTGTACCTTTTTTAAAAATAATCCATTAATCCAATCCTTTATCTCCTCCAGCTCCAGCAGTGTAATGCGCCTTGGGGGCAGTGGCATTCCATACGACGGCGACCCCCTGACAATGAGCGCAGCTGGCAACGACTATGCCGAACTCTGTGATCTTGGACCCTCGCGCTGGAGTGCTCGACCCTACGGATACCATTCGAATGCCGCCGGTTTGGGCCTCGGTCCCACATTGGGAGCCACACAATCGTCCTCGAGCGTGCCCACGGGCGGATCGGGTGGCCTTATCTCGCACCACCGAGCGGTGCCGAGCAGCTTCGAGGCGGAGGACATTGGCTTGGCCTTCGGCATGATCAGTCCGCCGCCGGGCAGCGGACCCTACATGGGATCCTCAGCAGCGGCGGCAGCAGCAGCAGCAGCAGCGGCCGGTGGTTCCCGTGTTGGCAACAGCACGAGCTCGCTGCGCGGTGCTGGCGGAAGGAGCGGATTATACTACTCGCCGCCAGGCACCTCATACACGATCATCGAGCGCCCCCACTCGCCGCACTACTACTTCAACTCGGCGGGCGTGCCCACCAAGGGCGGTTCGCTGCCAGGTCGTGGCAGTGCCTATCTTAGCTCCTCACCCGCCAGTCACATGGCGGCCGGAACGGCGGGCACCCTGCCCACCTCGACGGCGGCCAGTGGTCGCTCCATGGGCGGTCAGCAGCACTCGAGCAGCAATGGGAATAAGAAGCGACCCATCTCACCGGAGCAGGTGTTGCGCATGTTCGGCGCCACGCAGTCGTCATCAGTTCCTACGAGTAGCTATCACTTCAGCAACGGCGGCACGCGGGATCGGGATCGCACTGGGAGACGGAGCCCGGCCAGCAGTCCGCCCTCCACCACCCACCAGGTGAGAAAAGATCTAAATAGGTATTGAAATAAATATGATATTTATTTTATTTAATTTTGTTTTCAGATCTATCGGGATCGGGAGCGGGAAAGGGATCGCAGTGTCCCAAACATCCACGAACTTACGACGCGAACCGTGTCCATGTCGCGCGACCAGCAAATCGATCATGGTTTCGGCATCTGCGTCAAAGGAGGCAAAGACTCAGGTAAGTGTTGAGGTTGGACAGGTGTCTAGAGAAATTAGATAGATTCCTTCTTATTTACTGCCTAAAAATTAAACTAAATATTAAAAATTTAAAAGAGTTCAACAGACTCCAGATTAAACACTTAACTTAATAATTTAACAGTTTACAGACAGTATTACTTTAACTGCAGCTTTTGTAGCTAAAGAATGCAATTACTACTTGGAGTGCAACATAAGGGGAGAATAATATAGTAACCAAGGGTTGGCTTCACCCTATTTGGCAGCTAAAAAATACCTGAGCACACCACCTCGTTACCCCGTTCCCCTTCCACCCATTTCAATCTGTCGTGGACCGCGCCCCCTTTGCCGCTTGATCCCATGTCACGCCCAGTCGGTTTTGGCTGATGACTCTTCTTGGTTTCTCCGGGAGGCTCTTACGTGCAATTTAGTTTTCTATTTCATTTTATTGTCCGGGTAGGTACTCTCTCTCCCTTCCCTGTGTCCATCCGTCCGTAGACCATCCGTGTAGCCACGTGTATTCCCCGTGTATTGGCGTGTGTGCATGTTGGTGTGTGACAAACCGCCAGCAGCTTTGACATTTCCAAGTGCATTTTGCACCTGACTACCTTTTTGGCTAACCAGCTCTTCCTTCCTCTGCCCCCCAATCGCCCTCCTCTCTGTGTGTTACCTTTTCTTCATTCCCATTTCCTGCCGTAGAATTTATTTTTAGTTTGCAATATGCGGACGGCTTTAAAATCGATAAAAATCTATTTAAGTTGCCCCCGTATGCAGGCTTTCTCTACTTGGGTTCCCCTTTTCCCTACCCCTACCTCTCTGCTCGTTTTGTTCTTCAACGCCATTGTGCACACTCACACACACACTCACACTCACGTGCTTTATAAATTAAACATAAAATGGCTGCCGCACTCCATCCTTTGCCTACTGGCTGGGTCTTAATGAAAAAAACATCGAAAAAAAGAGGCCCAAGAGCAGGGAAATGGGGTCTACGGGGAAAGTGGGGGGACTACTTTTATTAAAAATTGAATGTGTGAGCTGGCTGCTAATTGATTCATCCCTCTTTGCAGGCTTAGGCGTCTACATCTCACGCATCGAGGAGAATTCGGTGGCCGAGCGCGCCGGATTGCGACCCGGTGATACAATCCTAGAGGTGAACGGCACCCCCTTCACCTCAATCAATCACGAGGAGGCGCTGAAGGTGAGCATCTCTTTCGCAATTTAAATCTCTTTTTATATATCTTTATTAAATATGTACTTTGTAGTAGCTAATGTTATCTATACTTAGACAGAAATCGATCAGAGCATGCAGCGATTTCGTGGGAGGCAGGCAGCCAGTGTGTTGTTCCCAAAGATATATTTATATTGCAAATTAATATTGATTGACACTTTTAATCGTCCCTTTTTCGGCTGAATGGCTGTCAGTCATTTAGCTGGAATAACATCCTTCACGTTGTTTATTTTGGGTTAAGTTATAAGAGACTTTTATTTAGGGGAGACTTTAAATATTTAATCAAGGAAAGGAGTAGTTTTTGTATGAGAAATTGTAACTAATATTTAGTAGGAAATAAAAGAGTCATTCCTAATTAGATTATATATTTTTTAAAGGTTTAAGAGTAAAGTTTAACTAAAACAAAAGACATATGTAAAAAAATTTCTGATAAAACTTCCAATAAATAAAACTTAAAATGCTAGAAAATCCTTTGGGAAACCTTATCGAATCCCCACATCTGAGACCTTTTCTCTAGGTTTCTCACCCTCTTGGTCTAAATGTTTTTCCTTCAACCCTGACAGCCATGTCAAATTTCTTTTTCTTCCATCAAAAAATATCTAATTTTATTGTACACTTTATTGATTTTTAATGTGATTTTCTAGCCGAGCTGTCTTGGGTGTATCGGCAGCTTCAGTTTGTCAATCGCTGGTCCTTAATAGTTGCCCATAATGGGGTTCTATCCATCAAGCATATGTATATGCGCCCAAGCCGATATGTTTATATATACTAACACATATATATATATATATATATATGGTACAACGAAGGCATTCAGTAGGCCACATCGCCTTTTATGGGCGACACTTGACAGAGTAACCGAAAGAAAAGGATTTCTCTTCCTCCCTCCAGTGGCAGTAGCACTGGCAGCTGCCTCTAACAACGAAAGTCAATTTATTGTGGAATATTTTATGTGACACGTTATGATAGTCAATATAATTCCTGGCCATGCATATTACTTGGCAAAAGACGAGGCTTAGGGATGGTCGGAGCCTGGCACATGGTGTGCCATTTCTCACGCTTTCTGCCAATTTAAACTTTAACCATTTTGGACAGAACTTGTTTGGGAACACACACACACACACAGCCCTATCATATGAGCACAAATGCACAAATATATAGATATATATCCCCTAAATCGATTGCCGCCTGCTCTGAGCGATTTTTCGTAGTTGTTTCCTATTTATATACGAGTATATAAATCTCTATGCACTTGATACAGTTATGTATGAATATTACTAAACCAAATACGAAACATACATGAAAATGAATTCAATAATACACTAATACAAATATACACTGAGAAAAAATTGGCAATAGACTAGTCGCATTTTGTATCCGCATATCCTTGGTTATTGCTTATTATTTCGATTTGTTTCGATTTATTTAAGTTGGTAGCTTAAGTTGAACTGACACCTTAAAGGACCCTAAGTGTAAAAGGACTTCCAAGCTGAAAGGCAAAATATAAAACCACAATGGCTTACTCCACACGGCACTCTAATCGACAGGAATATGTGCATTTTGGGTTAAAGCCCAACCACAGACCAAAAAACTAAGGCTCTGGAAGCGGAGAGGACGACACGACACCTGGGGGGATTCGCAGACCAATTTGCACGCAGCACCCGCCCGCACCTGCCACCTGCCGCCCCAGTCCTTGGACCCACACAATTTTGCGCACATTCTCACATTAGTTTTTTGGTCAGAAACAATTAAAATAATGACAGCAAAATGTGGCCAACACAGACACCGACACAAACACACTGACAGCAAACGCAACCGCACAAAAGACCGGCGGCGGACGGAACAGCGGACACGCCCACAATTAAAGTTAATTAATAATTTTTTGGGAACAATTTGGCAACCACTTTACGTACAAGTTTTTTTTTTTATTATTTTGGTCGGCAATTACTACCGAATATCATTTCATTTGGTTCACTTTCCCCTTCATTTCTTTTCTTGGTACTTTTGGCTCCTCTTCCCCCTCTTTCTCTCTCTCTATTTCTCTCCGTTCTTCTTGTTGGTTCGTTCCGTTTTGCTCGCATCTGTTCTCTCTTTGTGTCTCTTCTATTGCCACATTTTTTCTTAACGCAGAGATGTGTGCAGATATTGAAATCGTCACGTCAAATCAGTATGACGGTCCGCGCGCCGCCCACGCTCAACTCGGCCGCCCCGCTCCACGGCTTCGGTCCGCCCTCCCGCGACCCCATGTACGCCTCAATGGCTCCCCCGCTCCATCCGCAGAATCAGGCAGCAGCGGCAGCGGCGGCGGCGGCGGCCTCCGGAGCGGGTCTGCCCTTTCGCCAGACCTGCTCCTGGATGGATCGGCATGGCAGACCCGCCTCACCGCCCATGGAGTACGGGGGCAGGCGCAGCGAGCGAAGGGATCGGTGAGTAATAGAGGAGGATGTATTTCAAGTTCCCAACTAACATTTACCTCTTCGTGACTTTAGGATACGGCGCGTGGAGCTGCTGATCGAGCCGGGCCAGTCCCTGGGCCTGATGATACGCGGCGGCGTGGAGTACGGCCTGGGTATCTTCGTCACGGGCGTGGACAAGGACAGCGTGGCTGACCGTGCGGGTCTGATGATCGGCGATGAGATTCTGGAGGTCAATGGTCAGTCCTTCCTCGACGTCACGCACGACGAGGCGGTGGGTCAGCTGAAGTACCACAAGCGCATGTCGCTGGTGATCCGTGATGTGGGCAAGGTGCCGCACTCCTGCACCTCCATCGAGATGGAGCCCTGGGATGCCTACAGTCCAACGGGCACAAGGTGGGTTACCCTTTGACCAATAATCCTTGGAATATCACTTAACCCTAGTGAACCCACACAGAGCACGCCGAAAAGGTCAAATTGCCACCATGGTGGAGGAGAAGGCGCGCTCTCTGCTGCCCCGTCATCACTTTGCAAGCCTTTCCTACTATATCGCTGAATATAGTGCGAAAGCAATGACCATAGATGCCTTTGTTGCCGTCTTATTAGAGATGTTAGATACGTACGAGAAGGTGAGGGTGAATATACGAATATATATCTTAAGAGCTACAAGTTTTTCTTCTATTTCAGCACACGCTAGTGACGGAGATACGGGAACTGGTGTTCCCCGAGGATCGCACGCGATACGACGAGCTGGTCTATCGCAGGGAGCGCGATCCTTACAGCGTAGACAGGCACAGGGTAAGCAGGGCGAGGACTACTCCCTTGCACAGTTCCATATCCATGTAAATCCCCTTTATCTCTTGCAGCGTAAGGGAGACCCCGCACGTGATTTGCCGGTAAGCTTTTTAGAAGATTTATTCTACGACACAGACACTATATACACTTAGTTAAGAGAGAGACACTTCTCTAGCCTCACACTGAGCATGTAACTGTAACTTAACTACTGTCTGCGGTCTATCTACTGTCTCTACTACTATCCTATAAAGTCTATAACGAACTATATACTCGCCTATAACGTGTTTATTGTTTAGTATATCTTTCTCTTCTCGCTGTTGTCGTTGATAATTGTTGTTGTCACTGTATGTTTGTAACTTTTACTTTAATTTATCTGTTTCAACTGTAGTCAAAATACAAATAACACTCGACATAAAAAGAAAAACTAAGAAAAGAAAATCAAAACAAAACTTGTAGTTTAATTGATGAACGAGTCAACAACACACTTGATGTTTTTCTTTAGCCACCCAACTTGAAACCAGTTAGAGCTTCTTTCATTTCCCAATAAACTTGCATGTTATTTTCCTATTTCTCTGCTGAGAAAGCTTTCGGAAACTCGCTTACTTTCGATTCGGACCTTGGCAACTTAAATGGCAAACAACTCGAAACAGAAACAACAAATCGAATGTCAATTTTTCCAAAATCAACAACAGACACACACACACTCCTATAGCTTTAGTTACATTGTAGTGGCAAGAGTTTAACACAATTTTTTAGCAGTAAGAACCAGGTAAATAAAGGTCTCTGTGGACATTCTAAATTAAGCTGAAAACGAAACAAATTCGAAACCAACATCGAAACTTTGGGACGGTACAGTTGACCCCAAAAGACTTGTCAACTGTCTATGTAAATAAACCAGGATAAATTCAATTTGAAGTTATATCTTAGCTCAGCTTAGTTATCTTTAGCTCTAGTTTTAGATATAAGCAAAATTACTGTACCATAACGAATCGAAACTATGTAATCCCACACCGAACAGTGCACCCTAAAAGGATAACCAAGAAACTAAGAACAGTCACCAAGAACTAGCACCGATATATGCATATAGAAACCATTCAATATAAATATCAATCGAAAGTACGAATGCACCAGAACCCCAAACACTATCTCTGTCTCGCTCTTCAGCCTATCTCTCTGTCTCTTTCTCTCTCGCTGTCGCTGTCTCTGTCTGTGCTAAGTAGTGATCTACTTAAGCCTGGATCAGATATCCCACCTCACTCTCACCCACTGTCACTGTCTCTCACTCGCTCTCTGAATCGTATGCAAAACCCAAATCGCTCGTTTCGTTTTCGTATCGTTCCATTCCGTACCATTCCGTTCCGTTCCGTTCCCCAACAGGTGACATCCGACGATTTGGAAATATTAGCCGCCACCGGACGGAGTCCCTCGTCGGATTCGGGCCTGGGCATGACCGTAACGGATATCCACAAGCGGTACTTAGCCTAGAAGAATCTACCAAGAACCCATATCCCACATCCATATCCGTAATCATAGCCGTAGCCTTATCCTTATCCATATCCTTGTCTTCCATACTCTTCCCGTAAACGCAATCAGAACCAAAATCGCTTTTATATTTATGTTATTTCTAAGATCGGGAATCTTAGAGAAAGACTTCAAAAATTTTAGAACCGAAAGGTCTGTATTTAAAAAAAATTTCAGAGTAATGGCGATTTTGGTTCTGAGTAAAACGCAAGTTACCCCTCTATAAAAAATATGTGTGTGTGTGTGTACGATAGACCCGCACTCCAGTTGCCCCATCGGCCCATGTCGGCGGGACCCATACTGCATCGCTCACATCCAGCATCGGCTTCGGCATCCCATTATCAGGCAGGCAGCAACCAGTCCTCATCATCATTATCGCCACCCCAACAACAGCAGCCACAATATCAGCAACATCAGCGACAGCATCATGCCTCATTGCGTCATCTGGGCGGCGCTGGATCGGGATCGGTATCTATAACAGGGCGTCATCATCACCGCCATCAGTCGGGACCAAGTCAATTGAGGTTCAAGCAGGCCCAAGACAATGTGCAACAGGTCAGGACCGAAGCGAGTCGGGCGAAGAGTGTAGCAATAATGAAAGACTTACCTTACCTACTATCACACTTTTCCTGAAGCTGATCTATTTAGATATTTCTCCTAATTTGAGGATTTTTCCGATAAAGGACTTCTAAGATATACGTAGAACGTGTTCTCAGCAAAATTAATCAAACTTTCCTTAATGTTTCTGTGGGCTTTCTTAACTTTTAATTTACTTTTTAGATGAATTTTATGAAGCTCTAAATTAATTACTGGATTATTTCTAAATGTGGGGAAGTCCATATATTATATTATTTATTTTAATTAGTAACAAATTTTACGTAACATATGGACTTCTCTAAATCTCTTAAAAAATATAAGAAATGAAGCAAGAAAAAATTGACATTCGGATGTAGTACCTTCACGATTTGAGATTCTCAGATCTCTTGTCTGTCTGTGGTATCTGTTTTATTTCATTTTGTATCTTTAGTGCCTTAGTCTCTCCGTCTCTCTTTGTATCTATCTATCTGTATCTCGAACTACTTTTTGTATCTTTGTCTTTCGTTTCGTGTGTGTGCCGTCAATTGTCGTGTTTATATGTTTGCATTTTTTTTTTTGTCCAACCTGCTCTCCATGTGGTTTCAGTTTACGTTTTCTTGTCTCGTCTCTGTTTCCGGTTATGTTGTACTTCCTTTTTTATAAATGTTGTCCAATTGGCATTGAGTGTTGTAATACCGTTAAGTCGAATTAAGCGCAGCGCCAAACTGAATTGGTTGCCAGCCGAGGAGCATTCGAAACGCTGAACAATATATATTCTGTAAATTCTTTCATCCCGGCTTAGGAATACGGCTGTGATGAGCACAGAACTCGCCGGGGCAGCGAAACCCTTTTACCGGAATACGATCAAGATGCGGTGAGTAAGTGATCACGAACTGAACGTGAACGAAATATTGTTATAGGGATCCTTTGGGAAGAATATAGGATGTAAAAGTGTATAAATTTTGGATAAATTAAATACATAAACAGGAAAAGTATGTTTACATTTTGGAGTTTATAAAGTAAACCCCTTCAGGTTCAGCATTAATCATAATTTCCTATATAACATAACTTTTTTAGGAACTAGCTTTGCTAAAATTTTTAATACACTAATAAAAACACTCATTTGTTCATTCCATAAAGTACCATTTCATGATCAGCACTATATATATATACAACACATATTCCTTACTATTTAATAATACAATATTACGATCCATAACCTCCATTGAAAACTCCACTCGGTTTGTCTATTGTTTATTCTTTGTATCTGTAACTGTATCTGTTCTATATATTAGTACGACAACTAAGCTAACACTAGACTTAAGCACTATCTTATGTGGGGTTAAGGTATCAAGTATGGGGTATACATATAGCCAGGTCCGCCTCACATCTTGTCGTGCAGCGAGCCCTCAGCCACCATGGGCAGGTGGTAGTCGCGGGGCGGCGTAAAGGGGCGCACAAAGTGGCGCCACTGTCGATGGTGCAGGGGTGGAGGTGGCTGGGTGGGCGTGGCCGAGGACGAGGACACGGTCGCCACAGTGGCTGCCACCGCATGTTGGTGCTGCTGGTGGCAACTGTTGGGCTCGAATTTCGGGCGTGGTATGCGCAATTGTTTGATCTCCGTCAAATAGGTCTCCATGCTGCCGGTCGTCAGTCGCCTGTTGATGTTTGATTTGTTTAAATGATTTGTTGTTCTTTGGCCAAGTTGCAATCAGTGTGGAGTGGACTTTGTTCGCGAGTTTGCCATTGCACTCGGTTGAAAAAGTCAGGCAAGGTAAATAGAAAGGGTAAACAAGAGGGATGGCTGTGGGTGTAAACCCTTTCACACCAATTGAGGGTAAAGAGTTCAAATTTCAAGCTTAAATTAAAGAGGGAAACCCTTGAATTTTTATTTTAAAAATCTATAAAACTTAATAACCTATTATTTAATCAAGCTCATAGTTTGCTGAGTCATAATTAAAAAGAAAACTCTATTTTCTCTTAGAACATCCATTTTAATATACAGCCAACTTCACTTAAGTTCTTGCTTTATTTAGTGCGAAAACTCGAGCAGTTTATTCTTTATTTTTGATGAGCAAAAACTTCCTCGGACTCTGCTCCACACAACTTGTTGAGTAAGTGCAGCAAAAGTGAAAGTAAATTCACCGCCAAAACCCCAAGACTGTGTGTGTGTGTGTGCTTGGCTAGAAGACAAGAAAATTGCAATAATTTCCGCAAAAGGCGTTCGACCGTATCACATGCAGGCAGCAGTCAAGTTCAGGGCAGGATTTTCATTTAGTTCGCACGAAATTGATTTGGACTTGGGTTGCACTGGGAATGGGGGAAATTATTCGAGAAGCTAAACGGCTTGCGATCCGCTTGCTTAGCCCTGTTTACACAGCTGACACCATTTGGGCCGGCTTGACTTGACTTGACCGATGTACCAAGCACAGAAGAAAATAAATTTGAATTGATTTTATAAATTAAATTAAGTGTAAGGAAATTCTGGTTAAATGAAAACAGCTTTTGAAATGGTTGAGAGCTAGGTTTTCCAAGGGTTTCATTTTTAAAGAATTAATCGTTAATTTTGATCAACACGAATAGAAACAAGCACCTGTTTAAAGCTTCAAAATGTATTATTTTAAGTGACTTCCTAATCTCTTCAACACTTTAAGAACTTCAATTGACACTTAAAACCTTCAATTATTTTGGACTGTGCACGATGGACGATGGACTGGGGCCCAGACCGCGCCGGCAGCTGAGTAACCAGTTTGATTTCAACCAAAACTGACAAACAACTTTTTTGCTGGATGTCGCTTGTCTGGCTTACGGGGACACTCACTTTTTTCTCTCGAAATTACCGAGACGCGAAGGGGGATAGAAATCGAGAGAGCAATAGCCAAGACCAAAACTCAAAGTGGGTCATTAGAGAAATGTACTAAATAAGGTACAAAACTTTGTCAAGAGCAAAGACTTAAATGGAAAGTAAATTGTTGCAGCGAGAGGGAGACGGCTGGAGAACAAGTTGTTTGTAATGTAAATAAACCATTTGGATGCGTAGCAAGAACCAGCAAGAGCCCCCAAAATCCGGTCTACAAATTCAATGGGTGTAAAATATATATTTATGAGCCCAGTTGGAAGACTTGAGATTGAAGAAGACATGTCTGTCAATAGAAAACACTTCTCGTCCGTCCATCATCATAATGAGAACCTTAATTGAGGCGAGGGGAGTGCGCCGACGAGGTGCTAATTCTTGAATGCTGATTAACCGTTATGACGAACTCTTTCACGTCCATCCATTAGGCCGTGTTAGCAATCCGGACAGCTTGTCATCTTTTGACATTATTAATTATGCCCGACTGGGCTCCACTCTAGGGGGGATAGGGAGTATAGGTTTAGGTAATTATGTTACCTTTTTGGCAAGACTCCAGGGGATTGCCCCAACAGGGGGTATCTTCTCGCTTTAAGCGAAAATCTACCTTAATATCTAGGAAATTTTATAAGATACCCACAGGTTGGTTTAAGATTTTTTTTATATTTATTTTTCTAGAACTACTAACATTTTACTTATATTATTAAAAGCCTTTCATCTTATGACAGTTTTAAATACTGGAAGTTTCAGCTATTTATTTCAAGTCAATCAAATTAAGATTGATTTGCAAGAGTTGAATCCATTATGATTTAGAAATTGCACACCTTAGGCTACTTTTTTTGGCCCTCAATTCAGTTGACAAACCTCAATTCGATTTGAATTTCCAAACATTAATGAGTTTGGCCTTGAAAAGGCATTAATAAAATCCAGCTTTTGGGATTAAAAAACCATGTTGTGGCAACCCCATCGATGCGGTGAACCAATCGTGAACTCTGTCCCCCTCTATCGCCTCCCACTCGCATGGGTATCTAATGACAAAGAGATGCCCCCGATTCCCCGTTAAAAGCCCCCCCAAGCGCCCAGACTCCGACTGCGCAACGAGGTCAATGGCATGTGCTTTGAATGATGATTGTCAGCTTTTCGATTCGAGTTACAAAAATTCAGCTACGACTACGACTAGAGCTGCGGCTAACAGATAAAAAAAAAATACAACAAAAATAATAAACATCATCAACAGCAGCGCGTCGACATCAAAACTTGGCTGCTAAAGTTTGCAAAGTCATAAATTTGATTGATTTTGAAATGGTTGCCCTGAGCAGCTTACCGAGAGACGCAAAAAAAAACCAACATAAATGATTGGACAATTTGAAAGAAAAATCGTTGGAAAATGATGTGTGCCTTACGCACAAAATACAGTTAAATGGGCTGGCACAGCAGACAATTGACTGAAAGTTTTCATTATTGTTTGGAAAATTCTCTTTCTCTTTCCCTGTCTCTTTCTGGTGTGAAAGTTGTTGTGTCTCCCGGTTTTCCGGGAGCTGAACTTGCTCCTTTGGTTCTGGTGAAATTTCTCTCTGGCTGTCCCAGCCCCGAACCTTACTCATTTTTGGTTTTGTTTAAACTTTTTCAAAGTTAAACAAAAGGTAAGCACTTAATTCACACTATTGTTGTGGCTATGAATAATTTTGTCCACAATTCTGTGTATATAAAGAAAAACAGAAATCCCATTCTGGGGCTAGCTCATTGACCTAAAAGCAGCTCTGACAGCTGACCGACTGCTCATCCGCTGCTGCCCGAGAATAATTTATCAAATCTCGCGATCGCTCTAGACTTTGAGATGTGGGTCAGAAGAGTTGGCCCTAAAGAGATTGGTAAATTGGAACCAATTTGTATGAATTATCGGTCCAAGCCATGCGTTACCGGAGCAATCTCCATTAAGGAGAATTCTTATTTATGCCATTTCCAATAGCAATTACTTTTCGGTTAGCCCTTGGGCTCCAGAGACAGGGAGAGACATTCGTAAAGGCCTGTCCAAAAGCCATTAAAAGCATTTCGCTCGTTCTCTTGTTTATGCCCATTTCTTCCGAACCTTTCGCGTTGGCTTTCCCTGTCGCCGACAGCCAATGTGTTTTTTTTTTTCTGGGTCGAAATGTTTAGCAACTACGGGTATTTCGCAGTCTTACCACTTAGAATCCGTCAGCAGCTTAAGTGCAGAAGGGGAGAGACAACAACAAATCAACTGAAACCGTCTGAAGCCCGACTCCAGTTTGGTAATTAAAAACAAAAAACAAGAGAAGAGAAACAAATAACAAACCAAAAACAAAGGAAATTAGCCCGGCCAAAAAAGGTGAGAAATAGAAGTTAATTGAATGCAAAAAGCAAGGCAATAAAGTTGTTGTCTGCCGCAATTTGTGATTTTTGTGTTGCCAAAGAGCGACCGACCCCTCCAAAAAAACAGAGCGCGATGATATAACCGCCAGAGAAGAGAAGAGTACCAGTGGCAGTACCAAAACTTCTGCTGGCTTATTATTATTATTTTGAATTTATGCAACGATTTGCCAGCAAACAGAGCGCGAAATGTAACGAAACGCGAGATTTGTCAACTCCACCACTTCAAGCAACTTGTTTCTCGGCCAATTTGGGACCTGGTAATACGCACTTTTGGCTGATGTTCGTTGGCTCTGAAAAGTGGTAGTGGTGGTGGTGGTGGTCTTCCAGTACTCCTCCGACTTCAGCTGACTGCTGTTTACGTTTCTGAACCTCACGCTTGAAGCGACGACGCGCGACTGAAACTGCAGACTTGGCTGAAGGCAGCTGAGCTCTGCTCGAGTCCAATCCACAATTGTAGTTGCTCATGTTGCCGCTTTGGTTGCTGCCGCCGCCGCCGCGGCTTTGGCCAAAAGCCAGCCAGCCGCAAAAGCAGCAGCAGCCGGAGCTACTCTTTGTTGGCCAGAGCTGTGGGCAGTCGGCGAAGAGTTTGCCAGCAAGGAAACAAAAGACAGAAACCTTGGATTACCACATCTATCGATCTTCAATAAGTGGAAATTTTTTGGGGTAATTCCTCGAAAGAGATGACCCAGAACTTTGAAGATAAGTTCAGAAAAGTATCTAAGATCAACATAACTCTATAAAGAAAACAAAAAAATATATTGACAGGCATTGAAAATAGGAATATAGGTTGGAAATATAGGAATATAGGTTGAAAAAACTTTCATTAATATATTTTCCTAAATAAGATCTCAGATTTCAGACTATATTCGAGTTAAAAATAGTCTCAAGTGTATATAAAAATATATTTTACATTTTTAATACACTAAGGCTTATAATTAGAATGAAGTTCAAAATATAATACATTTTATTACCATTTAAAAACGAATTCCTTTAAGCACTTAATCACAAATTTATTTCTAGTTGTATATAACTATTTCTTCTTATTTTAAAAACTCTTAGTTTTAATTTGAAAACGAATAGAAGGAATTAATGAACAGAATATAGTATTATGGCATAAAGAGATGTATTATAAATTAAAAATTGCTAAAGAGCATTTCTTAGTTGACTCTCTCCGAAACACACACACATCATCTTGGGCCTTTTCTTGTTTGTTACTTTGGGTTTTGCTTTCTTTGACGTTTTTGCCACTGAACGAACGCTGTTTCCCCCAGTTACTTTTTATGGCCTAGTAATGTAAAAAATTACCCACAGCGACGACAGAAACAATGGCGAGCGATTTGATAAACAAAGATTGTCAATATTTATGTCTAAAAATTATACTGCAATTATATCGCAGAGATTTACGGGGTGCAAATGCACACATAAATATGTGTTGTAAGTCAGTAAGTGCTGGATTTACGCAATGGTCAAACTGGAGTGACAAATAAATAAAATGTATCTGTGGGATACTGCGGTGGTAACTGCAGCTGACAACGGGCGACTGCAGCTGTGCGGCCGCGGTTTTTGTTTTTGTGTTGCCTCTATTTTTTTTCTTCGCTTCGTTTTTTCTTGCATTTAGTTTTTCTCTTTTTTCACTTTGGTTTTTTGTTTTGCTCGGGCATGACGTAAACAGAAAATTTGTTGTTTTTCCGCCGACCGAATAAGGCGGGAGTTGATGGCCAGAAAGGCGTTTGCATTTGGCATTGAAAAGAGATGATGCTCATTAGTATAGTGTTGTTGTTGGTGTTCCTGAGCTGCAATAATTAATTTTCCCTCTTCTTCGGATTTCCCTCTCTCTCCCTGTCTCTCTCTCACTCTCTTCCATCGTCACACGCGGCGTATGCGCAACGGATCGGAATCGCATTAATTGGAAACAGGAACAGGTAAGCTCAATGTTCGCCGCATTCGCCGTTTGTTACACTTTAAGCACTTTTTCGAAACTATCTTTTCGACACAAACACACACACACACAGACATACACGCCCACGAATAAAACACATAAACATGAAACACACACACACCCTGAAACACACATAACAAAGGAAAAGACCAATAAGGAAGCAATCGTAACCAGAGAAAAACCCACAAAAATCCAGAGTCTTGTAAATATTTAGCCCGCTACTCGTTTTAAGCCGCCTTGCTCTAACTTATTTCGCCCGCCGGCGATTCGTGTGCATAATTTTTTGGGGGGCGGCGGGTACGTGGGCGTGTTACGTGCGCCTGCAGAGCGGAGCTTTCGAGAAGAAGATTACCGAACAAAGTTTTGACATAACCAAGACTAATTAGCCAGCGAGCGCGCTTACGTACTTGCAGGCAAATAGTAGCTTAAAATCCGGGATTAGTCACTGCAGCGTTAACGTATTTCCAATTGAAGACGAAAAGTATGCTTTAAAAAGTGGGATCTAGCCAATGGCAACATTCTGGTGTTGCTAGCAACATTTTAGGTCCAGCAACATTTGTTGCCAAGCTTAGTAGTTGAGGAAAATATTTAAAATTGGTTAGTTATGGCTTAAATAATTATTTGAAATTCACAGTTGACACTTAGGCCCCTGGATTAATAATTGTCATTTATATAAAAATTATTTCCACCAAATATTTACCTTATTAGCCATTGAAATATATATAATAAAATAGTTTAAAGGGTTGTGACACTCTAAAAATTACAATAATAACACAAATTTAGATTTATGAGCTAAAATATCAACTGTAATCTTATAAACCATTAGTTATCGAGCCAAATATATCGTACATTGATTATATTCTAGTGGCTAATATTTAAAATAAAATCCTTTTATATATTCTAGAGTGGGATAGCCCTTGACACTTTAAAATATATCCATTAACTCTTTTGTTTTAATACCTTAGAAATCAAAAACAGTTAAAAATAGATTCATCAAAGAACCCATATTGGAAGACCTTAGAGATATAGTTTGAACTCTCATTATGCAATAGTTCTTTCTAGTCAATCTAAGTAAAAGTAATTCTCTTGAAAACCTGTAATCGAGTATCGAAATATATATCCAGTAATCGTAGCTTGACTAGTTATCAATATAAATTAATACAAACTTAGGAACCCCACAAAGACCCACAAAGATTTCCCCTTATTTCTTTCTTTCTTTCCATTATCTTCTCCTTTTAACCCAAGAAAATAGAAAACACACTCTGATTTAACCCCTGATTTTCACTCGAGTCTCTCATTTCACTTGGCATATCACCACCCCACCACCAGAGCACCACTTTAGTTGTTCCATCCAGATCCATATAGAGTCCTGATTTTGAGTTGGATACCCCGCTCCGTGCCTCGTACTCCCCGAAATTGTTCTCGTTTGTTCATTTGTGTGCATTTCAGGGCGGCTACTTAGATGGACTGCGTTCACATTTGGGTGGTTTAACACAACGTGTCAAATCATGGTATTGGGGACGACCTCTAGTAAGTGCCAATGTATTTTTCGTTAAACGTTAAGCGTTAAGCGATAAACGAAACAAACAAACAAAATACCTAACTAATAATGTAAACGACACCAGCAACCACAGCATAGAAATTGTGTTCGCAACTTGAGTGGAATTTTAATTGTCTGCGAAGCGTTCTCACAGTCTGCATTTTGTTTTTCTTTTGGAACAGACCTTTCGATCTGCATCTCGTTGCATTAACTTGGCCTGAACTTAGTATTGTTGCTATCACTCTCTCACTCGCTCTATCTCTCTCTCTCTCTGTTTATCTCTCTATCTCTCTGTAACTCTGTCTCTGTCTCTGTATGAACTAACTTAACTTAAATTAAATTAACTAAACTTAAACTAAACCCAACTAAACTTAACTGTTTTGAATGTGCATTGCAACGACTGCAAGCCGCCAACCATGTCTTTAATTAAATTAAAAACTAAATCAATTTTGAAAATTCGTTCGGTTGCATTTCCAGCATTTTGTGTTGTATTCGTAGGATTGTGTTTTAGTTTTGTGCTCTCATTCCAAATCGAACTTTGCTTGCCCCACCAGTTGAATCACATTCTTTGTCTTATGTTGTCTTTTTATTTAATTATCGTGGCGCACTCAAAAACGTTTCATATAGATTTCCTTAGTCTCTTTTCTGTAAAGTAATTGTCGATGTAAGTATCTTAAAACAAAAGCTAAACAAGACACGAGACTGAAAAAGTCGACATTTGCATTTAAAAGCGAAAGGTCAAGCCTTCAAACGAGCCGAAATAAATTACAAAAAACCAAAAAAACAAACAAGAAATGAAGAAAAGCTTGAAAAATACATTTGCACATTTACGCATGAGTCACCCCGATTTCTAAACACACGCCAAATATATATCTATATTCGTACAATATCGAGCAAATTGGTCTTGGTTCACCGCCAGCCATTATCCACCGATCCACCAATCCACCAATCCACCGTTCACCGCCCACCGATTCACCACTCTCACACATCGATTTGTAGTGTTCTTCCATTTATCTTTTCTTTTGCCCTGTAATTAGTGTAAATCCCGATTTATGTTGGCCTTATTTTAGCTGCTGCTGTCCCACACACACACACACACACAACCACACTCGCACTCCTACACACACATCCTAGTTGTAGTTAGCAGCTATTAGTCCTGTAAATCCTGTAAAATAAGTTCGAGTTCCCGAAGTTTTAGTTAGCGCTTCATTCGGAAGTATAATCCTAGTCCGACCTAGTCTAGCTATCGAAATCTAAGTGTCTTAGTTGCCAAATCTGCCATTAGCTTTTATAACTAGTTCGTATATTGCTGTATAGTCGCCTTAAAAGCCTTCAAAATGCACAAACTCAAAGCCAAAAACACTCCCTCTTGAAAAATAAAAGGGAAAGACACACAGACAAGTCCACAGATACTACGCACACAAGCACTCGCATATTCATAACTTGCACCTGACACTCAGCTTAGTCCAGGATACGAGCTTAATATGAAGGTGAATGGGTGTCTTGGTCCTTGAATAAAGTGAAATGACAGAGGAACTATCCATTTTGGTCCTAATTTATGGAGTGTTGAAGGAATAAAAAACTCAAAAAGCAAAGTGATGTTGCAGACGACAAAGGGAAGTGGTCTTAAATGGGTTAGGGAACTCCCAGAATGTTAACCCTTTGAATGGCAACATGACTTTCTTGAAAATGATATTAAAAATACATACATTTTCTATTATAACTAAAAAGTTTTATAAAAAGAAAAGAGTTTCTTCTAAAAATGACAATTTACAAGATCTATTAAATTATTATATTATTTTATATTTTACTCTATGATAACAGCCATGCAAAGGGTTAATTAATGCCAAATTAATACGTTTTCCAGGCTATCTCTTATCCCTTTCCCCCTGTAGCTGACCAATTTTCCGAATATTCAATTTAAGTTCATTTCGAACGCTTCCTCCCCCGAGATAAGCCACAATTTGCCGTATCAAAGTATCAAACGAAAAAGCCACTGCCAAGCCAATCAAGCAACTGCAAGAGCTTACATCAACGAATAATCCAATATGTTGAAAGGTAACGAAAAATCAAATGCAAAAAGAAAAACGAAAAATGAAAAATGAACCATGAAAGCTCGACTCCGATTGAGGCAAATCAGCTCAGTTCAATTCACTTCGAATGCCAATCGATATACGCAATCTTCGACTATGTCTCTCTCTCTATCTATATCTCTACAGCTATCTCTCTTATTCCGTAGCACGCTTTGGCCAAAAAACCACCGTCCCGAAAACCACCCCAACCACCCTACTTACCCCACCGTAGAGTGAACTGTCATACTTTATTCAATTAAACCTCTATCTGTGTATGTTTGCAAGTGAACGAGAACCAAAACAAACAGCAGACACTCGCAAAAACGGCTGAAAGCAAGACTTTTATATTTGTAGTATTTTCTAAGCATATATCTACACGCAACCAATACAAACTACCAAGAAATGAACAACGTTTTTAATCTCTAATACTTACCAAGCAACTACAACGAATTCTTATGCAAATATTTCTACTACTTTCATTTTACATTCAAAAAAAACCAATCAAATGTTTGCTCACTATGCAAAATCCAATGAAAACAAACAAAAACTTTGCCAAAAACAAAAAAACACACAATGTGGCCATAATATATAAATTCGAAAACCGTAAATCAAAAACCGAAACAATATAAATGTATAGGAGTTGGCCACAAAACTCTCACGGAGTTTCGATATGAAGGAGGAAGGCGGCACATTGCTGGGCGATAAAGGTGTACGAAGGCATCAGGTGAGTGCTACTCGAAATCTAGTGCAAGCACACTAACTACCAGATATCTACCAATATAACTGACTATACAATAGCACTTGAATGCCCAGAACAACAACAGTAACAACTTCAGTAATATGACCAAGAGCGTATGCGAAATAATGAGTTTCGGTTCGAAATTATCAAGTATCAGTTACCACATATGACTTTCGTCGGTTGTTTACAAAATTTTATACAATTTGGACACCTCCCCCAAACATTTCATGACTCATTCCAAACAAATCACACAAAGTTTCTACTCTCTCTCTCTCTCTACTGTATATCTCTGTATCTAATTCAAAAATAAACTGCAATTATGCCATTGAATATTTTGAACTAGCAATATATATGTACAAATTTGAATTGGCCTACCTTTCCATAGCTTGAACCGTTTCCTATTGTTTGCCCCACACACACAGATACACGTAAATAAGTACAAAAGCCCTACAAACTACTACAAACTATTTACCAAGATCTTCTGATCGACATAACGTTCAATATGCTTGCCTTGACTTTACCAAATCACAAATTCTACTCTACCAGCTTGAACCAAGTTACCTTTGATCAAACCAAAACACAATTTGAGCATTTACTTTAATCTAGAATCGAACCAGTAGATCCTTGACTTGGTTAACAACGAATAAACCTATATTTAAATGGAAATTGTTTGCAAAATCTGTTGGGTTTTTACCATTTATGACTTCACGAGTGCGAATTGTCTCTTTTTCAGTCCATGCAGCGTCTGTCAGCGGAGCAGAATGGTGGTTCAACGACTGAACAAACACATGAACACAATCCAAACGTCGTACCTGATCATAGAGGCAACTTACACATTACAGTTAAGAAAACCAAACCAATTTTAGGTATTGCTATCGAAGGTGGTGCTAATACAAAACACCCGCTCCCTAGGATAATCAATATCCATGTGAGTATGCCTTAACAGGAGAAGAGTGGGGCCTTCAAAATTAATATTATTTTGATTTTGAAACAGGAAAATGGTGCAGCATTTGAAGCGGGCGGCCTTGAGGTCGGGCAACTGATCCTGGAGGTGGATGGAACCAAGGTGGAGGGTCTACACCATCAGGTAATGTGTCATATAAATTAAAAATATTAACTAACTAAATTAACCACTTCATTTAACAGGAGGTCGCTCGACTGATAGCCGAATGCTTTGCTAATCGTGAAAAGGCTGAAATAACCTTCTTAGTTGTCGAAGCAAAAAAATCAAATTTGGAACCGAAGCCCACGGCGCTGATATTTTTAGAAGCCTAACATTTGCTTGCCCTGCCGGCCAGTGACCCATTGGAACGCCAGAAGCTGGAGTTCCTCTATGAATGGGGCATCGATTTAACGGAGACGCCAAAACCAATGCCAACACCAATACCGCTAACGAAAGCCAAGAATCCGCCGCCACTGCCCCTGCCTCATGAGGGCAGCCTTAACAGCCACTATGGCGGCAGTTCGGCGCTCAGCAATCATCAACCTCATCCACACATGCATCCACATCCTCAGCATCAGCAGCAGCAGCAGCAGCAGCAGCCACACACCAGCAACACCAACAACACACAAGCAACACCAGCAACGGGAGCAGCAGCCGCTGCGACCAAGCAGCAGCAACAGGTCAACACCAACACCAAAACGAACACGCCCACAAAAGCATCGCGGGAGGCGACTCCCACAAGGGAGCAGCATCAGCGACATGCCACGCCCACACGCGATCAGCCCCAGCAGCAGCAACAGCACACGCCCACGCGACAGCAGCAGCTGCAGCAACGCAACGAGCAACGCGATCAACAACGCGAACAACGCGAGCAGCAGCAACATCATCGCGAGCGGCAGCAACAGTTGCGGGAGCACCGGGAACAACGCGAGCGGGAGCACCAACACGAACACGACTACGATCACCAAGGACACCACCCACACGGACACCACCATCGGGAGCATCACGACTCCCACCACCAACACCAAAATCATCACCATCATCATCCTTCATCGGCATCACAGCAGCAACACCAACGCTACAGCAGCAGCAGCAACAGCTACAAAACTCATAATAATTCCGTTTACCAGTAAGGAGAAACCGAACGCAACTCTCAAAAAACTCAACAAAAATGCAATTCCAGCGATTGGAGCATTTTTTTTGGAAACATTCTTTCAAACTGCAACAGCAATTGCAATTCAACCAGTAAACAGTTTAATTGTGCTAACTTTTATACGAGAACAAACTCTAAATTCTGCCCCCCTGAGTCCCTCATGCACGCCTTTTTCTACACTGAAAAAAAAGAAGAAAAAAAAGAACGAAAGCGCTTGACAGAAAATATCCGAAAATTGGCCTGAATTTCACGCATACAAATGCTGTAACATTTTTATTTTTGGAGTGTCTATCCCAATTACAACAGAGTGTTGTAATACACCAACGCTACACCAACAACTAGGCCCCCGTAGAAATGTGTTTACAATTTATTGTAGCTAACGAGATGCTCTGGACCAAAAAAATAAAAAAAAAAAAAAGGGATTTGAAGTCAGTTTATATTAAACCCAATTTATGTTTCATAAGTTTACTAAAATAAAAGATGCGATCTACTTTTTCTATGAGAAATTTGTATGTTTAAAGAAATATTATACCAAAAATGTTAAGTGATGGAAAATATCTTTGTGTTTGAAATAAAATATCTGTAAAGAAGAAGCCAATCGCATCTTAACAAATTTAAAACTTATTTCAGAAATATCAAATGCAAAATTTTAACACTGCCGAAGGTTAAAAACAAAATCATATAAAATAAAAATTATATAAAAAAACCAGAGCATCTCCCTTACTCGCTTGGCCATCTCCCTAAACGATCTCTCTTTAAATACCACTTAGAACCAAAAACCACTCCAATCCTCAACTAGACCTTAAACCGACGACCTTGGGCACCACGGCCCAGGGCCCCCCTATCGAACCCCGCGCTAGTCGAAACGTGTAAATCTGTGTAAACTCTAAAACATATTATTGTATGATTATTATTACTATTGATTATCGATCGAGCAACGTAGTTTAGACAGTTGATCACTACTTGTTTAAACTAAGGGCCAACCAGTTTAGGTTCACGATGATAATGTGAGGGCCACAGCCAACAAAGCCCCCCCAGGAGTATGAAAAGCAACAAGAGCAACCGAAATAAGGCAGACAGATTACATTAAGAAAACCAAGAGCTTAAAATGTTAAAAATGAACACGTAAAATATCTAAACATTAGTGAAGAAGAATCCCCTAAACAGTAAGCGAGAAGGAGACGATGCAGAGAAAAATTAAGAAAAATCGCATAGCACAGGCACAGACGACACACTCACTGTAAAATGTAAAAATAATCAGCAAGAAAAACTAGCAATGAATTGTCGCTTTTGTTAGAAACAAACACACACTAACACACACACACACAAGTACACACATACATATGCACGGCACACACACACACATGCATGCATATTGCCAAATTGATTGTATTTACAGCAGCTAATTGAACAAGAAACCAAGAACAACAAATATGAAGCCCACCTAAGCCAGAGATAATTTGTAAAAATTAAAATAATCGTAAAATTAACTCACAGAAAATGTATAAAATTATAAATATATATTAATACGAGAATGCAGTAGCTACGCCCACACACGCACACACGAAACACACACACGAAGACAAACACCAACACCTCCTCAAAGATACTTAGCCCGAAAAGCGCATTAATTCTAAATTTTAACCAAAATATCAAAGTAAAGTACTTGGGTGCGGCAAGGCTTATCGAGAGACCTCGAATGGGTGACCCAATCTAAGATTTCTCGATCGATCTGACCGCATCGAAGGCATATCCCTGTTATTAGTACAACTTAAACTGCACACTGCACGATTTTTGAATGTTTGTTAAAAGTTTTTAAGAGCAACAGCCAACACCAGGTAAATCCGCTGCAAAATTGTATTCTCCTCTTCACTAAAGGAAAGCCCCTCCTGCCTCACCAAACCGAAAAACCTGAGCCCTATCCCCACCCAATTCCGACCCCCGAAAACCCCAAATAAAAAAAAATGGTAAACGAATTATGAAACTGCTAGGGCGGGAGGCCACTCCTGCCACTAAAAGTGCTACAAATAACATTAAACGCTGTAGAGAACAACAAAAAGAACGCTTAAAATTTGAGGTTGATTGGCATTAAGTAAAAGTTAAACGATGTGAAGCGGAAAGAGCCGAGCCGACAGGGCGCGATCACGAGCAAAATAAGAAAATAATATATACGAGTATAACAACTTGAATGGGGCACGTCGAACACCGGATTGTGCGAAACTATAACTTCATATGTATTGTGTAAAATATTAGCAAAACAACAAAATCCTTTTTATAGATCAAAAACGAAACTTAACGGAAAAAACAAAACAAAAGAAAACAAAAAAGCCAAGTATTTTTCGCTCTCTCTTTCACTTTCGATTATACGATCTACGATCTAAACTATGTATATCTCTGTCACTCACTCACAAATCAGAATCAGAGTCAATCGTCAATCGTTCAGTCAATCGTTTCGGCAAAAGTCTGTTGATTTCGTTTGTTGTGTGTGATAGTGTTTGGAATATAAGACGAAACCCCTTGCATGTCATAAGAGCAATTTGTTCGTTTTGTGTCTACTGATATGTGTAAAGTGCAAGGTCCTTGGGGTCCTTGTGCCGCCGCTCCTGATTTGATCATCGCAGATCGCCAGTGGAACTATATTTCTCTGCTTAACTCTCTCTTATTAACTCTCTTTATGTCCTTACTTACGTGTCTGTGTGGAAAGTAAATATACAAAATTAATACAATTGAAATTGAATCGTTATATGAGGTATGGTACTTGTATTTTTGTTGACTATTATGTAATTAAACGCTTTACTGAATATCAGTTGTGTACATTTTTTAGCTACAAATGGAAATTTGAATACCAAATTCAAGCAGAAGCTTATGCTGTTACTTATTGTTAGTGAATTTACCAAACAAAAACAAAAACAAAAACTAAGAAAAAATGAAAGCTAAGTAAAAACTAAGTGTAAAACTCAAGTTGAATTTTCCAAAATTTATAGAAACCAAAGAGATAAAAAACAAAAATCATTTTGCAATGTTCAAGCGTGAAGACGGAGAAATATATCAAGGGGACTGCCTTGTACGCCTTTGTATATTGCGGGCTTAACTTAAACTTTGAGAACTACGAGATAAATATCTATTTAATATAATGTATACACATTAACCATGCGGAATATAAGCCGCGTGCTATACTATATCTAAATTGTATCGACAATGAGAAGCAATTGTAAGCAAAGTGAGGAGAACATTTCAATTTCAACTTCAACAATACCCCACACGCAAGGAAACCCACATTTATGTGAATTAATATGTATAGTACTATATATAACTACGATTACAGACAGAGAACAGGCTATGCTATCTATATGCTATGCTAATAAAAGGGTAAACGGCATTTAAACTCATTCAACCAAACAGAAACAGAACCGAAACAGAAACAGAAACCGAAAGAAATGAATGCTTATAAATACCATATTGAACCGTATATGTACCATACCATTTAGATCCACACAACCACAGCCACAACCATGTACCACGTAAATATCGTATCGTAAATAGCAATAGCCGATAGAAATAGTTGATATGGATAATGGATAAAGGTTATATTGGATAGCTAACACTTACCGAATAGCAGAGCCTCAGCCGGAGCTAACTTGTTGTACGATTAAGATTGAGCTAGACTTTTAACCAGAGATAATCCAACTTGTAGATATATCGATATATCACATAAATAGCATATATGATTGTGTATATTACCGGATGAGAGAACTCCTCTGATTTCCAGGTCTCGCTTTTGAGTTGATCCTTCCCCCAAAAGCCCAGTCATTTCTCTATCAAGCTCCTGTTCCTGCTCCCTGACCCTTCTCCTCTCCCTAATGCATTCAGACCAGACCACAACAAGAACAACCAACTACAAAAAACAAACTGTGCCACCTAGTACATAACAAGAAATGGTTATATATCTGTATCTGCTATATAGACACTATTAACACTTACAACACGGACTTGTATTATACCTAGATATATGATATAATATATAGAGAGAAGGATAACATTCAATGCTCACTTTTATATTTTTTATCATACATACATACTTGCATATATCAGAAAGCTAAAGAAAGTAATGACACAGAACGAAGCACCGTAAGAACCACTGAAAACCACTAAACCGAAGTCGAAGGAGCATATTCTCATATTCCCAGAAGAACATATATTTCTATAGAGTGTACAACAAGTTCTATATATGCCTAGATATCCGTATGGGTTCCATTGCTTTTTAGGGCCTATTTGCTTTTTGCTTGCGAGACAAAATTCCCCTGATTCTGTTTTCTTTCAACTCTAAGCCCCCCTTCAAAGTCAGACAATTAGGAAACATAACACCAGGCATAAACGCAAAAGATCGAGCTAAACTAGTGCTTAGTGTTTAAAGGTAAACAACTCCAATAAAGGTATTTCAGTTGTGTATATTGTAAAGAACAATTATGAATGAGCAGACATAAAGTTAAACATTTAAAGCATAAACAAAACAATTTATTGAAACATTAAAAAGTAATTGTATTTATCAAAATTAATACAACAAATCTAAGGCATTAGCATAGCAATGATAACGGTATATATATATATAAATTGAAACGGAAATGAACACAAAAGCGCTGATTTAATATTATATTATTATTAATTATATTATTGCAAACAACAAAGTGAAAAACAAATGATATTGTCCTTGGTATTTACATATACATAAAGAAAAACAGCAACAAAAAAATAAGAAAAGAAAAATAAAAACCAAATGTTTTTTTATAAAAACCGAGCACTGCTCTCTATGGAATTGAATTGGTTGGGTTGATCTTTATATTTATTTAGAATAGTTAATTCAACAATAATAATCATTATATTAATTGTGTTCTTCAAACAGGTTGGTTTTGATATCTCGTCTATAAGTTTGCTTGAAATCCTCCAGTAGTAGTCTTCCCCCTCCATCACACCGTAGCGCACCAAGGCGAAATCTTAGTTAGTATCCTGACACCATGATAAGGCTCTTGTAGACTCGCTCTTCCCTCGTCCACCGCCTTTAAGAATTCGTTTACTTTTTCTGTCTCACCCTGTATCTCTATCTGCATGTTGCCGTTAAAGAGCTAATCAAATAAATAGGTTTAAATTTACTTGTTATTTAATTAACTAATTGGTTGACGTTATCGATTGGAAGGTTACTGTTGAATTGTCCGTTCGGGATATAAAACGAAAGAAGGGATTGGATGTGGCCACCTAAAAACGGAGGTAAAGTTCCTTGATAGCTTACAAAAATATCCTTGCCAGGACATTAGATAGTTACTTACGGCGCACAGGGAGAATAGAAAAAGGATGACTGCCAGCTTTGCCATTTTTAGGTTCAGATCTGAGAACGTTGACTTCTGTACTGACTGATTGTTTCGAAAACTACTCAAAACGACAACTCGGTTTGGCTTGCTGCCAAATCGATGCGAGGCTTTCTTATCGCCGAAATTTAAGAAGGTCTGACTGTATTGACCCTAGTGGCAAATATATTCCCAAACGAGTGCTGCGCGTGACAATAATATTGTGCGTAACATATTTGGTTTATATTTGTTATTCATTTATATTTTTTATTATTTCCGGTACTTATAGAGCAGCAGCTCTCTGTAGTAGTTTACTTATTATCAAGAATTATGAATTATATAAATATAGATTGTCCCATTAAATTTAAATTGTGCAGAGAAGGCCTTTCGATCTTGAGGTTTTCGATCTAGCATCAAAGATATATCCCAAGACTTATCTCTCTCTCTCTCTGTCTATAAACCAACCTGTTGGACTGATCTCTATGAATATATCAACCCAACAACAGACACATTAAACGATTCTATTCACATACTTTTTATTGAGGATTTTTCTCCGAACACACAATTAGAATTTTGGTCTCCTCAGTTCATATTATTCCTCCTCCTCAGTTATAATATTCTTGTCTTTAGTTTTCTCCAAGTCCTCTTCATCGACCGTGCCGCACCAAGGGATAAACTTCTTTTGTATATCGATACCAGGATACGGACCTTCTAGTCTCACTCTTCCCTCGTCCACCTTTTTTAAGAATTCGTTTACTTTTTCTGTCTCACCCTGTATCTCTATATGCATGTTGTGGTGAATGAGCTAAGTAAATAAATAGATTTTAATGTTCTTGGTATTTAAACAATTAATTGGTTGAGGTTACCGGACTGAAGGTTACTGTTGAATGGTCTGTTCGAGATATCAAATGGTAGAAGTGATTGGACGTGGCCACCTGAAAACGGAGGTAAAGTTCCTTGTTAGCTTACAAAAATATCCTTGCCTGGACATTAGATTGTGACTTACGGCGCACAGGGCGAATAGGAAAAGGATGATTGTCAGCTTTGCCATTTTTAGGTTCAGATCTGAGAACGTTGACTTCTGTACTGACTGATTGTTTCGAAAACTACTCATAACGACAACTAGGTTTGGCTTGCTGCCAAACCAAAGCGAGGCTTTCTTATCTCCATAATTAAGGAAGGTTTGATTGTATTGACCCTAGTGGCAAATATATTCCAAAACGACTGCTGCGCGTGACAATAATATTGTGCGTATTTGATATAAATTTGTGATTCATTAATATTTTTATTATATTAGAAGCTAGTGTCTATAACAGCAGCATTTGCGTAGTAATTTACGTATTAATTATTATCAAGAATCATGAATCATATAAACCTAGAGTGTCCCATTAAATTTGGTGAGAAACACCTTAAATAGGTCTACCGATCTTGACTTTTCCAATCAAGCTTCAAAGGCATATCCCGAGACTTATCTGAGCACTGCATTCTCACTCTCTGTCTATAATCCAACCATTTGGACTGATCTCTATGAATATATCAACAGGCATATTAAACGATTCAATTCGCATATTTAATTAAGATTTTTCCAAGCATCTTGCTCTCCGAACAGGTTGAACCACACAATTTGCATTTTGGTCTCCTCAGTCCAGTTTGTTTTGATGTTTTGTCTATTAGTTTGCTCGTAACCCTCCAGTATATCACATCGGATAATGCCGCAGGCCAATCTCAAGCTGAGTCCACATGACCAGCAGGTGCTGGATTCCATCTTCAATCCCCTCGAGCTCAGTAGCCTCCAGCCGAATGACGCAGTGCCCGCCGAAGCCGACCTAATAGATCTAGAGCCCGACACGGAAGCCATCAGGGCGTCCAGGGAGCTGGAGCTGAAGGCCATTTGCTTGTCCGAAAAGGGGGAGCTAACGGAGGCCCTGGAGCTATTCCGCCAGGCCTTAGATCTGGCCCAGAGGCCCTCAGTGCTGAACAATCGGGCTCAGGCACTACGACTGGCGCAGCGGGATGAAGGTGGTTTTTCTCTTTAATTTTTATCTTAATTTCCGCTACACATAATCAATTTGTGCAGACTTATTAAGCAGATATTCATATTTTCAGAGGCCCTGGATGACTTAAATAGGGCCGTAGAACTGGCTAGTCCTCAGGAGAACCGCACCAAAAGCCACGCACTTTGCCAGCGAGGGGTTCTCTATCGCAAGCTGGATAACTTGGATGCAGCCCGATCCGATTTCGAGGCAGCAGCTCAGTTGGGCAGCAAGTTTGCCAAAGAACAGGTAATGGATGAAGCTTAACCTGAAAACTAATAGAGTTAGCATTGTCCTTTTTAGCTTGTGGAAATCAATCCCTTCGCAGCCCTGTGCAATCAGATGCTTCGACAGGCCTTCGATCAGCTTAAGTGAATTATAGTTCACCAGACACTAGAAACTAAAGAAAGATGCTTGAATTCCCGATATTATATATAATGGTTGCCGTAATTTTATATAATATGAAAAGCCTAATTAGATTATGAAAAAAGAAAATAAAAAATACCAATTAAAAATTCGAGTTAGACGGAGAAAAGACACTTTTTTGGTCCCTTTTTCGTTTTTCTTTTTTGCATTTGCTGCCATTCAAGTTTTTGTACATTGTTATAGCTTTTTGAGCTTTTTACGTTTTTACGTTGGCTTTCTTACTTTACATTGGGTTACTTTACTTTCTACAAGTTGTAAAAATGGTTTTATTTGTATAATATTTTTGTATATGTAAAATTAAAAAAAAAATAAAAAAAAAAAGGGTTAAAACCCTTTGTTTTGTGGTTAAAAAAAAAAAGTTAAGAAATATTAAGATTGACTTGGCTTTGTTTATTTATATATGTATACATATATGTATGTACATATGTTACATAAGTTAACTTATCTTATACATGTTATTTTTTTAATACCGCTGCGTTCAAAAGTTATTTCAATTCAACAAATAATACAATACATAACAATGCATAATGCAAATTGAAAAAATAATTCTTATTTTTTTATTAATTATAATTTTAAAAAATTAACAAATAAAAGTTATTTTTCAACTTTTATAGATTAATCAAAATTGTACGGTTTTGTTTTTATTAAAATTAAACAGGTATTAATAAATTCATATTCTTTATAAAAATGTACTACTAGTTTCTGGAAAGTCATTCGTGCCAGCTCAATTTTTGGTATTAAGTTTAAGTTTTAACTCTTATTTGCGAACCCTAGTATAAAGAGTACTATAAGTCCTTGCCCTGATTAATCAAAAATCCCTCTGAATATGTCTAATACGTTCTACATTGACTTGGCGAATCTGGCGTCCATGCTCGAGCCCTGTACTTTGATTTGACTAAAAGCCAAGGGCTCGTTAACATAAATAAAACTTAATTAAACTCAAGGCGCGGTGTTTGGGGAGATAAGAAGTCGGTCGACCGACCGGTGGACATCTCGTGCAAGCTGCAAAAAGTGGCACGTGCACCGCAAACCGCTATTGAGTGTCCAGATACAAGACCAGGTCGTGAGCACTCCGGGGTCTCACACACACCAGCAGATGAGCTTGGGAGTTGTTGGAACAGAAAACATAAAATATAGAGCTAAGCTTTGGTAAACCGAAGCTTTAAATACTCTTGGAGTAAAGATTTTAGCAGTAGATTGAAGTTAATAGTATTAAAAATAGTAAAGCAGAGAATGTTTCATTTAAAATTATTCTGCGTCCTGGTCTGGCTTTGTTTTTATATTTATGGCAATTTAGGTAGATTTTTGTGAGAGATTTATAAAACGAATAAAACGTTTCTCTGTTCCCATTTGCGTTGCCCTTTGAAAGAGTATCCCTGTACAAGCGGCAAAAACGAAAACAGTTATTAAATGCAGCAGGCTCTTGTCAGATTGCAGCAGGCTGGCTGCCAATTCTCCGATCCTCGATTCCCCTTAGCCCTTACCCCGATCTCCGATCTCTGCCCGATCCCCAGGACCGCAGGCCAAATTAAAATAAACGAAAGTGGTTTGTGGGGCCCAGGACGAACGACGAGGAGCTCGGATTCGTTTTGGCTTTTGCGATTTTTCTGTAAAACTGCGGTTTCCTTTTTGGCACACACTCTCTGCAGGATCCTTGCTCCCCAGTATCTTCCGAGTCCTCGGCGATGTTGTAAGCGCGCCAAGCTTAACAGTTAAGCGAGTCACATACATATGTCCATATGTAAGTATGCCGGCTGTCTGCCTGGCCTGTAAGTGCGGTACTTATTTTTGCTTTGTCCTGCTTTCCTGGCGAGGCCTGGGCCACGATTGCGGTCAAAAGACGCGCGTCCTGGCACCAAAAAGGCTACAAGCAGGTGCACAGCAGCACCGGCATTCGAAAAATAAGAAAATAAAAATTGCCTGTTGAGCAAAAGGCAGAAAACACAAAGAATGTTACAGAACGACTAGGAGATGTCCTAGAACAAAAAGAAATGGTTTCATAATTGAAAAAGATATCATACATATTATTATTATCAGAAGAGTTATTATAGTTAATATTTTAAAAAGGAAATATGCTAGAAATAAATTGAAATTACTTAGAAATGAGATTTTTTAATATTTTTAATTTTAAATGATGTATCCTTGGCATACCCTCTGCATACCCTGCCCACCTCAATACCCATTATTACACGGTAAAAACGCTAAAAAAAAAAATGCCAGAGTCAAGTGGCATCTAGATACGAGTAGAATTCCTTCTAGGGAGCGTCAAACTCGACGAAGGGAACTCAATATTTGATTGATCTTTTTACATACTCCCGGATGAAAGAGGCAGAGGGAGGGGAAGGTGCAGGATAGGAAGTGAGCTCGTAGGTAGGCCGGCATTGCGATCCTGCGTCCTGCGTATCCTGCGTCAGTTGTGCTGAAGCCACAGCGAGCGGGGAAAACGCCATATGCTGCACTTGAAGCGCAGGCAGCAAAGGCAACCAAAGGCAGCAGCGGCCAAATCATTAAGTTGAGGTTAACGGGCAGGATACCCTTGGTCCTTTGGGTCCAGAGCGGAACCAAATGCTCAATCTTGACCGGAACTGTAATTTGATCGAGCAGCGCGCACAGATATTAGATACGATAACATCTTCCATCAAAAGCAGCAGCAGCAGCAGCAGCTTTTTCCTGCCGAAAATTATAAACTAAGCTCCACTAGATCGAGATTCCCTGAGGAACATCTCATGGGTTATTCACCCGTGCGATCGTTTGCCCAACAGTTGCACATTTCTGGGTCCTTGTTTTTTGCTCTCTTTGCTTTTTCGCCTTCCTTTTGGCAGGCTGCCTTGCACTACCTGAGTTCCTGGGTTCGGGCCTGGGGATCGGGGCGCGTGCCTGCTGTCGTCGTCGACTTGGTTGGGTTTCGGCTCGGTGCCTCTGTATCTGTATCTGAGCGCACATGACGCCGCTGCTCACCTTTAGTTTTTGCCTTTCGCTCTTTGCCGTCGAGGTTTTCGGACTTGAACTGTAATTCAGGCTTCTGCTTATGCAAATATTTTGATCAGAGGCCAAGACGAGGACAGTTGGAAGTCAGCAGGATGCAAAAAGGAGCAAATAGAGTCGAAAGGGCTCGGTGTCAAGGGAAACTGGTGGCGAGAGAGAGCGTCTTTTAAACTTAACTTTATGATACCGTAATGAAGTTTAGGCTACAGTTGTAAGATTTTTTATTTGAACGTTTCTGAAGTTAGGTATTACCCATAGGCTTACAGTCTGTTAATATTAGAAATCTTTTTTAACAGAAAAAAAAGGTAAGGGGTGAAGAATAAACAGATGTTAGGGCTTAGCACATATTCTATTCAAAAATTTTAATATCCTGGGGGTAAGGAAATATAAAAGATAAAACCAGTTCCGTTTATTATAATTATATAAAGGTTTCCATGGTGCTTCTCTGATAATTAACAAAAAAATCTGTTCAATCTGTTTCTTTTCTTGAGCTTCTGTTTAGATTAGCCGGCTTTGGGTTCTTGAACCTTTTCTAATTGTTGACCAACCGATGCCACTGGCCAAACAAACACATAAATCTCCCCAACTCGGAGCCTCCCAGCAGCCTGTTTCCATCGCTCATGCAAGACGCGTTGACATTTATGAATTGCTTGGCAATTTACGCGACACAAACCGCCACGACACCCACTACCACTGTGATCACTACAACAGCGAAAACCATAACAGTGGAGTCTGCACAGAAAACAAAAAAGAGAACCTAGAACTCGACTTGAAAGGGAATTAAATTATATAATAAAAATATATGAATATGGTGTGTTTATAGGTTCCAAGCCAGCCAGGTCTTTATGACATTTTATTACCATTAAATATTTGATTAATTTATTGATCATGCTCATATATTTTTCCACGTGCAGGCAGCGCCACACGTAGCATTCTCGGCCGACAATTTGCACCCGAGGGGATAGCCCGGGAACTTGAGAGCCAGCGATCGCCGGGAGCTGTGGGCCAGAGATGCAACTGGCGCCGACTACTCGTCTTGAATGGGTCGCTAAATCAAGCAATTATGAGGGCCTTTGTGGCCACTACCGAGGCAACAAAGTACCCAACAGGAGCAGCACTAAAACATATGCAAATCAGCCGACCAGCCGAGACGGACAGGCTAGAGGCCGCCGCCAGGAGATAAAGGGAAATCTGTTCAGTTTCAGTTTGCTTCGGTTGCCAATGAATTGATTTTCCCGGTCCACGGTCGAAGTGCCTCTGACTTACGCGGCTGACTGGACGGCTAAACTGGCTAGTTTATCGGCCAACTGGCACGCCCCTCTGCCGCCCCTTGGAGCCCTGCCCCACACTGCATATATGCAAAGCAACCGCCAAAGTCAAAAGAGAGTTTCGGGAGCTCGTTTTGGTGCCGCAAAGCATCCTCGGCAACGGCTGCTGCTGCGACTGCGTAGAAGCCGCACGCCACATTTCAATGATAAATGTTGCTCCAGGGCCCAGTCCCAGTGGTAGTCGTGCACTGGCAGAAAAATTAATACAAAAAGGGTAGGTTTTCAAAAACAAAAAGGGACAAGCTTTACCCTAGAGCCTGGATGGGTCTAATAGCCACCTAAAATTGATAAAAATTAGGTAAATGGTTAATGCTGATCAAGATATATTATATATAGAGTCAAAAAAGACTTCTTCACTTCGTAAACTAACTTTAAGATACCCTTTAAGGGTATAAATATCCAATTCATGAAGGCTACTCAACTGGGAAAAAAAAATTATAAAAGGTGTATTCATATTTGTACTAAATACATTTCAGTTATTTTTGCTCAGTGTGGCAACAGTCAGATGTCGGGTTAACCAGCAGATTGCTCTTGGGCCGAGCGCTATTTTGGGTAAATTGTTTTATTGCAGTTCAATTGTTGGCCGAGCTTCAGCCGCAGCTTCCTTTGGGTTTGTTTGCTGCCTGGGATCTTGTCAAGCGGCGCTCGTTGGAGGTCCCCGAAGCGAAACAGTAGCCGCAGTTTAGCAGCAGTAAATTACCGTCCCGAGTTGGGGCATTACAACTTAGTCGAGCCAGATGATCGGTAGAATAAATTAAGCAATTAACCTGGGAGGGAGTGTATGTGGCTGAATTTCATATATGATATTAAGAGTTATAGTAGAATCACTGAAGTCGAAGGATGCCTTCTTTATAGACATTCAAGTTTTATAATCTTTAAAATAGCATGAAAGCTTATAATTAATAGATAGTTACTAAACTATTTAGATCTCTAATTATTGGGAATTTCTTCAAGGACCTTTTAGTTAGTAGTTCCGTTCACCTCTTAGAACAGTCCTGGCTTCCAGAGTATCATAAAGTCGCCCTTGGGTTCCCCTATAGATCCTCCTTCCGTTCTATCTGTTTGCATCTTTCGGCTGCCGGGCAGATAGCCCTCTCGGCGGCTCCTCTCCCATATGTCTAACCGTAAGCGGAGATTATGGCATCATTTGGAGGTCTTGTGAAAAGTTAATAAATGGCTTATCTCCGCCGGGGACGACATGTGTTTGGCTTAATTGTGTCAGCGTGTGGGTTGCCATTTCGAAAGTCCGCCAATTCCCTGGCCTCGGTCTAGCCCCCGGAACACCGTCCTGAACTTTCGCACAGTTCCAGCTCCAGAAATGGTCAAAATAGTGACTATAGCAGAAGGAGGATGAGGAGGGTGAAAGGAAAGGTAAGGTAAGGTATCGTAAGTTAACCATTTGGCTGCTAATTACGACAAACGACAAACGGCGTTCAACTGTCAGAGATTTGTGCGGGCGAGACCCCCGGTCGGTGCCTTATTTGTAGCCCGAAATCGTTGTCGTGGCGCCACAGCCCCTCGAGGAGGAGGAGGAGGAGGAGGTCTGACCAGGAGCCAAGAAACACACAGTCCTAACAAGCCACCGACATTGTCCGCGAGTGAGAAGTCGCTGGCCCGATTTGTTAGGCCTCCACTCCGTCTCCAAATAGGGCAGGCCATTGGAATTCAATCTTATGGCCATTTGCAATTAATATCGAATGAAATTGAAATAAATTTCATTTAGCCACCTAGCGGCCGGAACGAGCTCCCATCCCAGCAACCCAGCGCCGTATTACCATAGATTCCAGTGGCTTCCTGCGGCACTCGCTGATTTTCATCATGCGAATGGGGTCTCTGCTGCTCCCTCTGCAACTTCTGGTCAACGGCAACGGCAACTGGCAACCTTTTGGCTTTGGCCTAATCGCCCATCGTGGCTCCTTGGAGCTCGAGCCTGGCCCACAGCAGCAGCAACAGCAACAATAATTTTATCAATTTTGTTTTATAATTGTGCGCAGACGCAGCAGAGGGACAAAAGTTGGCCCAAAAACAAAGGAAAACTAAGCAAAGCTAAGCAGAGCGAAGCCGAGAAAAGCTATGCAGTGTGACCGAGAAAAACATCTTTTCCTTTTAATAAAATATATTTATAAAAACAAATTACTTATAAAGGAAATGCTTGAATAAATAGAAATAGAAAATCTTATAATTCGTCACATCATATTTTATTAAAAAATTATGAGGCTGTGAAGGATTCTATTAGTTTAGATATTTTTATGTTCCGAGTTTAACCCTGTCTTTATTCTCCAACTTAATTCTTCATCATAGGGTTTATTAAATCACTTTTTCTTATAACAATTTCCAACTCTGGTCCCACCTCACCACTCTGACTAAGCTGGTTATCCCCCTGCCGCTTTGGGTCAAAACAAACTACGCAGATTTCATTGTTAGCCTCGTTGGCAGCATGTAAATGTCCGTCTTTTGTTTTGCTGGCCAACCGTGGCAGTGGCCCAAGTGGCCAACTGTTGCCCCGGACTGGGCCTGGTCCGCTGTTGTTGTCTTAAATTAATACCAAATTGTCAACGCTGGCGAAAAGCCGCACAGCGCTCCAACGCCGCATGATAAGAGGCCCAGTAAATGGGCAACAAACCGAGAGCCAAGAGCAAGACCTGGCCAAGAGCTGGAGTTGGCAACTGGGAACTGGCATCTGCGCATGCGTCTGCACCCGGGGGCTTTGCTGCTGTGCGCGGCTTTCGCTCGTTTTGGCCGATGGTCGGTCGGTCGGTCGGTCGGCTGGCTGGCCTAAGGTCTTCGATGGTCGTCAATTGATAGCCAGATTTGTGCAATTATCATTTTAATAATTGCCAACAATCTGCACGATATGAACCGACGACAGCGACGACTCCTACTCCTACTCCGAGTCCGAATCCTCCTGGTGCTTGTGCTCATAACCAGTAGCCGGGCAGTGGCCAATGTCGCCTCGCCATGGGCACCGTTCCGGCCTCCATTTGTTGCCAAGACAATTATAATCCGCATGGCCAGGCTACATAATAATAAATTTATTACAGATTTCCGTCTGATTTGTTGTAAGGAATTTTCCAGCAGCAACAGCAGAAGCAGCCCCCTGACCAGCACCCACTGTGAGACAAATAGAGAATACTTAAATGGTCTCTCGGTGCCTTAAACGATGTCGGCAGATAGTACGATAAATCAGCAAGGATCGGTGGCGAGGCTGGGCCGTGGGAGGAGAGCGGAGTCTGGAGCCTGGAATCTCAGCAGCGGGGTAACCAAAGTTGTTTTGGTAAATCAATTGGTAACAAATATTCAAGGAACTTGTATCTTTTGAGCTTGAGTCAAGTTATTTCTGTAAGTTTATTTAGAAAATAGCTGAACAAATAATAAGCTTAATATATATACAAAATCAGGTGCATTGTAAGAAAATATGAATATTTGTTTATTAATTCAATTATTCTTTATAATTATTGTCTAGAATAAATCTAGGATATCGCCAAAAGAACAGCAACTCGTCAAATATTTAAGGTTTTAATAACCTAATTTTGAAGAGAAATACCTATTATTTTTTCCTATTATTTTTCTAAGGAAATAATATATACATTTTTGAGTTTTTTATTTAAATATTTTAACACTTTCCTTTAGTAAATAAATTCTTCCTTTCCTTCATAATATGTAGAATAGTTTTCTTATTTAAAAACAGAAGTTTTAAAGTATCTAAAATTTCTAAATTACAGAAATTCTCAATCGGATTGAATCAAAAGATGATCTCCAACCATTCACCAAAGCCCCTGGACCATTCATCACTTGAGTCTCCATTCAGCCAATCCAACTTCTAACGGTCCACGCAGCCCACACAACCTCCTCCCAAGCTAGCAGCAAACTCACCTCACCTGAGGTAAACCTCACCTCGCAGGTAAACCCGTTCCGTGTGTGCGCACACACTCGTCTGTGTGTGTGTTACCCGCCCTCTCAGCCGCTTTGGCCAATCAGCGATTGGCGGGCCGAGAGCCACGAGCCACGAGCCAAGAGGCCAAGTGCAGCGGCATTTCCGAATGCGATTTGGCCAGGCGGGAACACAAACACAACACAGGGGATCTTGGAATCGGAGGGTGTCGTAAATAAAATGTCGCCGATTCGAAAAAAAAGAAGAGGGAAATTATTTACGACTGCTGCACTGTTTTTTTACCGTGCTGCATTGCACTCAGAAAAATAAATATAGAAAAATCTAGGGATAAGAATTATCCTAATATCATTAGTTTCCTGGAAAGTGGTCTTAAGTTTACGCAAGAAGTATGACTTTAAAATAAATGTATGTATTTTTAAAGGAATCTTTCTTTTTAATCAATTATAAAAATAGGAACATTATATATAGAAATTATATTAAAGGTAATCTAAAGGGATAAATAATATATTTATATATTGTAACTATTTCTGGAACCTGAATCCCTTAAGACTCTATAAATAATTGGGATTCATATTCATAAAACTCGAAAATATTAAAAAAAAAACTTTTAAATTAGTCATGATTTCCCTTAATCAAAATCAAAAACAAACGCAAATACTCTTTTTCTGAGTGAATTCCGCCTCGACTGCGCATATCGGACGATGATAGATGTGAGCGGCATAAGGTGAATCCGTTACACAGCCATAGGGGTTGCGGGAGTGAGTCGGAGGGGCAGAGGCACGCGCCCTTAGCCACGGAGGAGGAGAGAAACGCTGCCAAGCGCAACGATGCCACCGACTTGAGCCGGCCCTCATCGCAGTCGAAATTCCCCCATTTTGGCCCGCTTTTCAGGCCTCGTAGCTACGTAGCACGCTTCGCTAGATAGGCAGCGGCAGCCCGTGGCGGACTCGTGTCCATTGGAATGTCGGTGTCGCCTCAACGTGGCACATGTCCTTTCAAGGAAATTGCGCCAAAAGAAAAAAAAAAAAACAGAGGAAAGGGGATTGAGAAAAATTGCCGACGCCACCGAAGGAAAAGGATCGTTAAATGTGGAAGTGCGCGCCCGCCGCCGTGTCTTCTTCTTGACTCGTTTTCTAGGCAGGTGTGCCCCGAGCCAAGGATACTCTTAGATAAACTGGTATCGTGGCGGCCAGGACGAGGTGGCCAAGCGTGGCGAAGGAGGATCCCGACCGAAGAAGGATAAGCTCGGGCTGGGAAAAGGTGCAGCTAGCCAGGGAGGGAGAAAGTGGCAGGTGCTGGTCTCTTGAGAGTATTTTAATGTAAAGGATTCAACGAGAATGTAAAGTCTACATTGCTTATAGTGTTTTTAATTGCATTTGTGAAAGGAAATATAAATGATTGAGTCCTTAACTATGGGAAAAAATCATTAAAAAATATATTTCAAAATAATATAGTTGTTTAATAGGAAGAAATTTCGCGAATTAACATAGTCTAATATTTCGAAATACGATAATATAATTTACATTCAGCCCATTGTTAAATTGGTTAACAAGTGGAATAAAACTCGAACTCTTTTAGATGAAAACTTATATTTTTATATATATTGCTTGCTCTAAGGAATCAAAATATATGTGCCTTTTGGCAATCATAAGTTATTGGCCATCAACACCCTTTAAAAGATCTAAAATATGCACATTCCAGGTACTTAAAATGAATATATATCGTTATACTTTTAGTTTGGAAATCAAATTCTATAAAAAATCAATAGCCAAGCCAAAAATGTAAATATTTTGAAATCGTATTGCTTTCTGCGCTAATTTTGATTAGGGTAATAGACAGATGCTGAATTTAACGTTTCAAATGTTTGTTATTTTTTGACAAATTTTATGGAATTAGCTTCTTAGAACTTTGAAAAATAAACTAAATTTTTACAATAATTTGCTATTAACGCATTAGTATTTTAATAACGTATTGGAATGTATATGACATTTGGCAATCATTTTTTTTTTTGATCATCTCGATAATCATGCCTTAAAACAATACTCATAAATAACATTTAGGTGGAAATTAAAGGTTTACAAATTTATGCCTTCTCCTTAAAATTTGAAGTATTTTCTAAAAAATGCAATACGCATTTAAAAGGTATAAAAAGTAAACTAACTTACCGATAAATCGCAACTGCAACCTTAGATCTAATAACAAATTCTTGTTACATTGACTTTATGGCCTTTTCGAATTTTTAGAGTTTACACCTATTTCTAATAATGAAAAAAAACTTAAATAAATTTAAAACAAAAAACACAAAAAGTGTCTATTTAGAATCTTGGCCAAATCTAAAAGCAATCGTGGCATAATCTAAAACAATTCCCAAAATACGCACTCATTTCGAGTGGCCGCGACAGCTGTTAGATGCGCAGATCCATCCACATAAATATTTGTAAGTCACCCCTCCCGGTTGCCGCCTCCATCCACCAGCCTCGATCCTTTATCCGTACCTCTACCTCGCAGTATTCCCAAGCCAACAACAGTTGGTGGCAGCAGCAACAACGGCAACAGCCAACAGCAATTGTAACAGTTACACGGCAGCGGGAAAAGGACAACAACGAACGCCCGCCAAAGTCGAACTGCATACCAATTAGTAGGGAAACGCGTGCTGCCAAACAACAGAGCCAGAAGCCAGGAGCGGGAGAGCTCACGATCGGTATCAGAACGATGCAGTGGAGGAGGGTTGGAGGGCACGAAGGAGCACAGCGCTACTCCTAACTGTGCGTCTTGACCCTTACAACATGCAGGACAACAGCAGCGGCAGAGGCAGCAACGGCGAGAGCAACATCAGCAGCAACTGCAACAGCCGCCAACTGCCGCCAAAGGTGAAAAACCAGAGTTGGCAACACACACACACACACAGCCAAGGGCCAGAGCCACCACCAAAAGAGCCAACACCAACACAGCGAGGGCTCGTTTTGATTCGGCTTGCTGCCACACAGTCACACTGAGGCACACTCAGCCACACACACAACAGAGCTCGATTTGTACCTTTTTTTCGGGCCAAGTCGCTTCACCGTTGGCTCAATTTAGAACCGAGCAATCGGCCAAAGATTCAGTCAGGTGCGAAGCACCGAGCGATACGGACGTGTTCGCCTCCAGTGAGCCAAGAATCCCGCACAGCCGAATTTAAAAGTCAACCAAGATCTCTGCGATCGAAAGTGAGATTTGTGTGCAAAGTGAAAACTGAGGATCGATATATCCCTCAGCCCGGAAAGTAGAAGAAAGAGTTAAAGGCAAACTATAAGCCAAGTGAATACCGAGAGATCAATATGAATCACCTATCGCCGCCCCCATCGCCGCACTCGCAGCAGCCGAGTCCAGCCTACAATGGAGCCGCCCTCGACAAGCAGTGGATGCAGCGGGCATCCGCCTTCAATACCGTGATCGCCTCCGCCGCCGCCCAGAAATTGAACGGAAGAGGTGAGTTTTAGAGCTGGAGATTGATCTAAGAGAAGGATGAGGTTTAGTAAGGAATTGATTAGAGAATGATTAGATAGATATTTATATAGATAGATTGATAGAATCGTTGTTTCACGGATTTCTAAGTCAGAAAAAATATTTAGAAATTAAAGAAAGAAACAAAATAATAGAAATTCCTTATGAATAATAAGGAATTTTGTTCAATTAAAGCTTATGATGGTCTTAAGGACCTTCTCTATAAAAAACCTTGTCTATGTCTTATTAAAAGCTTAGATAGATAAAGCGAAGTTGTTAGAAATTAAACCATATTTAAACATACAAAAAAGTCATATAAATATTTTATTTAAAATATTAGAAACAAATCCTAGACCCCTAGATAGTTCTTAAAAGTAAGAACACCCTTCAATTCCTTTGTTAAAAATCCAACTAAAAGCCCTACCATAAATATATCCCCTCCCAGATCTTCCCTTTCTGTACAACCCGCTGCTCTACTCCAGTGCCCTGCTCTGGCCCCAGTTCCTGCTGTCCTCGGCCACGGCTCTTGGCACTCCACTCACACCCATGACCCCCAAGTCACCAGCCTCCGTGGTGCTGGGACAGCGGGATCGTGACTACGCCCTGACCCCCGAAAAAGAGCACGAGCTCCATATCAGCCAGCAGCACAGCAGCGAATTGGCCAGGCAGGAGGAGCAGGACGAGGATATGCCTCTGAACTTGAGCACCAAGCAGCGCATCAAGTCGGATCTAAGCGACCAGGAGCAGTACCACAACCGCAGCAGCAGCAACAGCAGCAGCCACAACAGCAGCCGTAGCAGCTCCAGCAGCGGCGAGGTGGAGCCCCTGCATCCGATGCAAGCTCTCAACGTGACCCCACCGCCACTGAGGGCCGTTAATCTAAAGAGCTCCGGTTCCGGAACCCCACAGCAGCAGCGCCAGCGATCGCAGGGCAACATCATCTGGTCGCCGGCCTCGATGTGCGAAAGATCAGCACGCCGGGAGCAGTATGCCCTGAAAATGGAGGACGAGGAAGAGGAGGAGGAGCACCAGGTGGATCCCATAGTGAGGAAGTTCAAGTACGAGCGCCGAACAGCCTCCATATCCTCGCTGCAGTCACCGATCTCCTCGCTGTCCGCTCCGTCAACGAATCCCGTCCGTGACCTGGAGTTCGATGTGGCCCAGCAGCAGTTGTATGCCCACCGCAGTGCCTTCATGGCGGGACTGACGGGCAACAACCTGGAGCTGCTCACCCAGCACCTCAAGTCTCAGCAGCAACAACAGCAGCAACAGCAGCCCCATCGCATCAAGGACATCAAGGATGAGCAGCAGGAGAATCGCTCGGCAGCCGCTCTTATGGGCTTGGTGGCCGCCGCCGAGTTCGGCTACATGCGTAATCAACACCAACAGCCGACGCAGCAGCAGCAGCAGCAGTTGCATCATCATCAGCAGCAGCAGCATCACCAGCAGCAACATCCTGACTCGACGGCCACAGATGTTGCGCGTCGCTCGTCCAGCTCCTCTTCGTACCAAGGCGAAGGCGAGGAGAAGCGCAGCGGCAGGAACTTCCAGGTAAGCAGTCCCGAACAGGATATTGATGCAGGGGTAAAAAAAAAAAACAGGGAAAATCGAGGGCAAATCGCTTGAAAAATCTCTGAACTCTCGCAGGACCTAATCTAATGGGTTTATCACGTGTACGGGGCCTCGCTGTTAGATATTTCCATTGCATAAGCATTGCGTGTCCACGGCAATTCCCCTGTGTTAATTGTTTCATATTTTGTCCTCGAAGCGTTTTAATTGTCCTTGCTGCCCTCTGCCCACTTTCAATTTGGAAAAGTGGCACAGCAAATACTGTCATAAAATTGGTAATACAACCCGAGCAGATAGAGCCTTATGGAAATTCAATTAAGTCCCATCGAAATCACGCAATTAGTTAATCAAATAATTTTGATTAGCGCGAGTGGAGGGGGTCGGGAAGATTTATGTACGAATTACAATCATAATTGTCATTTCGATATTAAATTGTTGTCCCATCGAGCAGGCACACGACCCCGAGGAACCCGAGAAGGCTTCGCCTGGGGTCGGGGTCGGACCTTATGCCTACCCCCGATGTCATATTGAGTTTATATCCATCAACACCCGCCGCGAGTCCTCGTATTCCTTCGTTTTTTTTTCACACATTCGCCGAGGGTCAGTGAAATGCGATAGGTTTCCAGGCTGCAGGACCTGGCCGCCATATGGCCAACGGGAGAAGACAGTTGCCGGAGTCATTGGCGCAGGCGCGGGCACTCTTTCTTGGAGTTTTTTTTTTCTGTAATGCGTGCTTTACATCTGTTCCATGTAGGAGGCCCACCCGGCTGACTCAGACTTTGGGGTTTCTCCTTCGCTTGTTTTTTCCTCTCTTTTTTTTTGCGCTTTTTCGAGTTTTGCCAACTTCCGTTCCGTTGTCGAAGCTAAGCAAATTGACATTACGGCTCAGGCCGCGAGCGCAGCTTAACAATAGAGCAACTAATTGGGTCTCCGAGTCTAGCCAGTGGAGACATGGATATGGTCCACTCCGAATGCAATGCGCAAATAGAAACTCCCAAAAACAACGAGGGGAAAAATATAAATTAAAATCAATAAGGGAGAAAGATACAGATACACTTGTGTCAATTTGTAAATTACGCTGGGTTTTCGAGGGAAACAACAAAAACTGTCTCACTTTTACCCATTTTTCGTTTTCGTGCTGGGTAGCTGGGTATATTTTTAATAAATGTCGCCCACGTAGGCCGGAGCTGGCTGACTTGTCCCAGCGATTTGAGTGGCTTTGTGAGCTGGCCGAGTGTCAATGTTTGGTTACTTGGCTGCCTGCTGCTTGCATGTTGCTGCAACACGCAAACTGTTTAAACATTTAATCTGACAACCGACAGCCGAAGATGTTACAGCCAGCCCCGTGGATCTCCATCTCGGTATCCACATCGCCCAATCCGCGATCGATTCGATGGGGTCCCAGCTGTGTTTGGCCCACAAATACACGACGAGTATACATATATACTCCTGGCTGGAAAGTGTTTCACTTGAGATTTAGCATTGGGCCGAGGAGACAGCCCCCTATTTGCTTAGCTGTTTCTCCGCGAAAAAAATAAGCGAATATAGTGGGGCTTACCTTTGGCTTTGGGTTTTCCCTCGGCCGAGGGGTTGTTGTCGTCACCTGTCTGACAAATATTTGAACACTCACAAATCTAGTTTAAATCATGTTGCCACTGAGAATTTGGCTCAGGCACACACACAGCGAGTGTGTCTATATATATAGTATGGCTATTGCTGAAGCCATTCTTTTCAGATTTTGCTCGGCTTTTTTGGGGCTACGCACAGGCTGTTCAAATATGGGGCATTTCGGGCATTACCGTGAATCGCCGGCATAGAATTTGTATTTTAATTCAATTCTTCTTTCTTTCTATTCTTTTTTTTTACAGTGCAAACAGTGTGGCAAGAGCTTCAAGCGTTCATCCACCCTGTCCACGCATCTGCTCATCCACAGCGACACCCGCCCGTATCCCTGCCAGTACTGCGGCAAGCGGTTCCACCAGAAGTCGGACATGAAGAAGCACACCTACATACACACAGGTGAGTGGGGTTTTCCGGGGAAATCAGAGCTGTCCTGGGAGTATATGTAGACAGTGTAAATATGTCCAAGACTGAAGCGTGAACCAACCCTCGCCTATATATAGCGTTGAGTCAGATTTCTATCTCCTTTCAATTTGTCTAATTGCTGTAAAGCTCAATTAATAAACCACGAGTAGCAAAGAGTAATGTGTTTATTGATTTTCCCTTCGATTCCAGGCGAGAAGCCGCACAAGTGCACCGTCTGCCTGAAGGCCTTCAGCCAGAGCTCCAACCTGATCACGCACATGAGGAAGCACACCGGCTACAAGCCCTTCGGCTGCGGGCTCTGCGATCAGTCCTTCCAGCGGAAGGTGGACCTGCGACGCCATCGGGAGAGCCGGCACGAGGAGGCGCCGCTGGAGGACATCAAGCCGCAGGACCTCATGCCCCTCAAGATGGAGGTGAGCAGCAGCAGCTGCTGACCCAGGCAGCGGCCGCCCAGATCTGGATGATTTGGATCCCAGTATTAGCTAAGGACACCGAGAGAGAGACACACATACACACACAGTTGGCCCCACGTCTAAGTCGCTGCTAAGAAGCCAAAGTTTGTTTTGTTTAGGCCTCCGCAAAGATTTACCTAGAATTAAGCTCTATTGTTACACATTCCCACTAGGATTCCGCTCAACTGTAGCCCGTAAGCCTGTACATACCTATGGTTAGTTATGGAAACAAGACTCTTCGTATTAGCTCGTAAATAGCTCGATAAGTAATCTTATTTATTGCATTAACCTGTATCGATTTGGTTTAAACTTAACCCAAAATTGGCAGCTAAACGTACCAAAGAATACCACCAACGATTGAAATACCACTTGGCGACCACTTGTCCAAATTCAGTATCCTCCCCCAATTATTTATACACCATTTATATGCGAATGTTTTTAGTTTACTCTTAATTTCTAGCTTACCCAATGATTTTTTATTGCATTTATGTTTAGTTAGATATCGTATGATTTTTTGGAAAATAAAGTTGAAAGCTAAAAGAGAACGAACTAATGGATGTTTTTGGGAAGTGTGGATTTGAAGGGGGATATCATTGACTGAAAATGGAAATGAGATTATCTGATAAATAGGAAATATTGGGGTTTAAAATAAAATAGAATATAATTGAATAATATATTTTAGAAGTTAGTTTAAAAGTTTTTAATATTTTTGTTCTCCTTAATAATATAAGAAACGGTTTACAAACTTGGAATATTTTACTTGATGGAAAATCACAGACTTTTGTTCAGCTTGACAATTCCCCTAAGAAAATTGTATATTTTTCCTAAAAGAGAAATCTTTGGCTTCGCTAATACCTCTTCTATGTGGGGTAAATATTTCATTCCACCGAGCATCCCCCTTAACTCCCTGAGATCAGACATTCTCAGGGAATCAAGGACACAGCCTCCTCCTTGAAAGACCCAAATTTTGCTACAAATTGTCCAAAGCGCTCCAAATATTTTCTTTTTTTTTTTTAGGGGACTTTGACCGAAAACCTGATTTTATAGACAAATGCCAGCACGTACTCGATTGATCGGGGGAATAAGTTGCTCCTGTTTTCGGGTGACGCGGTGATCTTTGATCTGTGGCCAAAGTGGCATCTCGGGAATGCTCTTTGTAAGCCGCCGCGTTACAGCAGGTAACCCACCAGCACATCCCCTTCTGATTCCCCTTTCCCCTTGGGGA